>NW_006443124.1:13968425-13980169 GCF_000325575.1 Pteropus alecto
AATAGTAAAATGTTTCCAAATTTGGTGAAAAACAGAAACATACAGCTTGAAGAAACTCAGTAAATCCAAAACAAGATAAATACAAAGAAATCTAGGCCGGACACATCATAATCAAATTTTTGAAAATTAAAGACAAAGAAAAGAAATCTTAAAAACAATCAGCGAAAAATAACACATTATCTATAGGGGGAAAATGATTCAAATCACTGCAGTTTCTCATCAGAAACCATGAAGGCCAGAAGGAAGTGACAAATTCTAAAATGCTGAAAGGAAAGAACTCTGAACTCAGAATTATTTAAAGGAAATATCCTTCAGGAATGAAGGTAAAATAAAGCCATTCTCAGATAAAGAAAAGCTAAGAGAATTTGTTCCCAAGAAACCTACATTAAAAGGTTGCTGAAGGAAATTCTTCAGACAGAGAAAGATAAGAGCAGAAAAAACTTGAAACATTCTGAACTTGGAATAAAGAAAGAGTAGCAGAAATGGTAAATATTTGGATAAATATGATAGACTTTTTCTCCTGTTGATTCTCCTGTTGAGCTTTTAAAAATATGTCTGATGGCTAAAAATGAAAAAATATATAACATTGTCTGATGAGATTTTTGATACATGTAGATATAATATAGAGGACAAATACAATAGAAAAAAAGGAGGGTAATAGGTAAGAATTTTATATTCCACATGAAGTGGTAAAATATTAATTCTAAGTAGAATGGAAAAGTTAAGTATATCTGTTGTAATTCTTAGAGCAACCACTAAAAACTATTAAAAGAGTTATATAGTAAAAAATGAAAAAGAGAAATAAAATAGGATACATTCACGGGCAAAAAATGTCTTAATTTAAATCTTATATTTTATGCAAAAATTAATTCTAAATAGATTATAGATAAAAGTTTTGGAAGAAAATATAAGGGAAAATCTTTGTGACCTAGGAGCAGGCAGAGTTATGATATTAAAAGCACAATCCGTAAGAGAATGAATTGAGTTTCAACGAAATCAAAGTTCTGCTCTGAGAAAGACACTGCTAAGAGAATAAAAGGCAAACTACAAATTTGGAAAGAATATTTGCACACCACATATCCAGCAATAGAAATAGAAGGTTTATATCTAAAGTAGATGAAGAACTCCCAAAACTCAACAGTAAGAAAACAAACCTAATTAAAAACTGGGCAAAAGATTTGAACAGACACTTCACTCAAGAAGATATAAAGATAAGCCATTAGGGCAAAAAGTTACAATCACACCCCTGTTAGAATGAATGAAATGAAAAACATACTGACAAAACCAAGTGCTGACAAGGATACAAAGCAATTAGAAATCTCATGTATGGCTGGTGGGAATGCAAAATGGTACAGTCACTCTGGAAAACAGTTTGGCAGCTTCTTATAAAGTTAACATATACTAATCATATGACACAGCAATCCCACTCTTAGGTATTTACCTTAGAGACATGAAAACTTATCTTAACATGAAACTAGGTACACAAATGTTCAAATCAGCTCTATTGGTAATTGCTAATAATGGGAATAAATCCAAATGTCCTTCAATAGGTGAATGAATAAACTGTGCTATATCTATTCAGTGGACTACTACTTTGCAATAAAAAGGAACAAACTATAGTTGACCCTTGAACAATGCAGGGGATTAGGGGCACCAATCCTCCACAGTCCAAAATCTGTGTACAACTTTTGGCTTCTCCAAAATTTAATTGTCTATTAGTATCCGCAGGGGATTGGTTCCAGGATACCCCATGGATAAGAAAATCCTCGGATGCTCAAGTCCCCTGTATAAAATGGTGTAGAACAATGCATACAGTCAGCCCTCCACATCCACAGACTCCCAACCACAGACTGAAAATTGTATAGGTATTTATTGAAAAAAATCCAAGTATCAGTGGACCCGTGTAGTTCAAACCCACGCTGTTTGAGGGTCAACTGTATTGATACATGCAACAATGTGAATGAATTTCAGAGGCATTGTGCTGAGTGAAAGAAGCCAGTCTAAAAAGGGTATATACCGAGTGATTCCATTTATGTGACAGTCTCAAAAAACAAAGCTCTAGCAATGGAGAATGGATCAGTGGTTGTCAGGGGATAGGGGTGTGGGAAGTATGTCACTATAAAGGGACGGCATGCAGGAGTTTTATGGGGGTGACAGAACTCTTATGTATCTTACTGTGGTGATTACATGAATATACACATGTGTTAAAATTCATAAACTATATACATACACACAAAAGACAATCTTATTGTATTTTAAAAATAAACAAAACAAAAATCCCTGAGCAGTTCATCTCTGCAGGGTCTCCAGTAAGTGATTCAGAGCATCTGAGTCAGGTCAGGTTTATATTTTTGAGATTCTTACAAACAAAGCCAGTGAGAACGTGAAGGAAGATTTTATCTTAATTGTCACCCTCTCAGAGAGGCCTCCTCTGACCTTGCCCCCCCTCACAAAGTAACATCCCTGTATTAGTTTCCTAATTAGTTTCCTAATTAATTTCCTATTGTTGCTATAACAAATGACCACAAGTAGGAGGTTTAAAACAACAGACTTTTGTTATCTTACAGTTCTGGACGTTGATAGTCCAAACTGGCTGTCACTGGGCTAAAATCAAGATGTCAGCAGGACTACATTACTTCAGGAGGCTATAGTGGAGAATCTGTGTCCTTGCCTTTTCCAGCTTCTAAAGGCTGCCCTCATTCCTCCAGCCTCTCGGCCCCTTCTTCCATCTTTTAATCCAGCAAGTTTGAGATGAGTCACTCTTACGCTGCTCTCTCTGCCTCCTCCTTCCATTTCTAAGGACTCTGGTTTGGGGGCCCACAGAAAATCTAGAATAATCTCCCCCACTCAAGGTCAGCTGATTAGCGACCCGTAATGACACCAACTACCTGGAATAAGGCCAAATTTCACAAGTGAAGGCCCAGATTTCAACAGACAGGACTGCCTTCACTTCAGATGCCAGCCATAAGTTCAGGAGTCCCGAGGCCACCCTCACTTCTGACCAACTGGCTACCAATTCAGGGGTTCTCACTCTCCCTTAGGTTCTATAATTTGTTAGAATGACCCTTAGAACTCAGGAAAGCACTATACTTATAATGCTTATACAAGAAGATACAAGTACTTATACAAAAGGGTACAAACAGAATCGGCCAAAGGGAGAGATACGAAGGACAAGGCCTAAGAGGGTCCCAGATCCATGTCCTCTCCCCATGGAGTCAGGACGCATTACCCTCCCAGCACATCAATGGGTGACAACATGTAGAGTATTGCCAGGAAAGCTCACAGAGCTTCAGTGTCCAGGGTTTTTATCAGGGTTTTATTGTGTAGGCATGATGGATTTAATCGATTGAACCATTGACAGGTGGTTGAACTCCATGTCCAGCCCCTCTCTCCTCCACGGAGGTCAAGGTAATGTCTTGGCTCACACCTCCAACTCTCTAATCACATGACTGCCCTTTCTGGCATGACTAGCCCCCATCCTGAGTCATCTCATTCATACAGACTATCAGATGCTGTCTGAGGGGCCACCATGAATAACAGAGACGTTCCTATCACTTTAGAAATTCTAGGGGATTCAGAGGTTACCTCCTAGGAACCAGGGACAGAAGCTAGCCACATCTTCCTTATACACAAACTTAATCCCACCTGTAACCTTAATTCCCCTTTGGCACACACTCTGACTCATTCATAGGTTTCGGGGACCAGGATGTAAATATCTTTGGGGGTGGATTAGCATTATTCCTAATTCTCTCTCATAGGTTATTTTGTTTTGCTTTCATCACAACATCTATCCCTCCAAAAAAATGGTCTTATTTGTTTTGTTTATTGTCTGTCTCCTCCTCTACTAAAAAAGCAGGTCCCCGGCACATGACTAAGTGAGAAAAGGGAAGAATTAGAAGAAGTGACACTTGAGCTGGTCTTTGAAGGATAAACAGAGGGGTATAGGGCAGTGGTCCCCAACTTTTTGGCACCAGAGACCAGTGCTCCTATGAGAATCTAATGCCTAATGATCTGAGATGGAGCTGAGGCAGTGATGCTAGCACTGTGGAGTGGCTGCAGATACAGACGAAGCTCCCCTCACTTGCCTGCCACTCACCTGCTGTGCGGCCCAGTTACTAACAGGGGTTGGGGACCCCTGGAATAGGGGTAGCAGGGGTAGTCTCCCACTCTGGGTAGAAAATGTCATCTGCAAAAGGACAGAAGACAGAAGATCACATAAGCTTAAAGATCCCTGAGTGGTTTGTTGTGGCTAGAGCTCCAAGGTGTGCTATGGGCAAGAGGGGAGATGTTTGGGTAAAGAAAGGCCAACTTCAACAAAACTGCATGTGCTAGGCTAAAGACTTGATGGCTCTTCTGGTATCTGCTCTAGTGCTTTTACTTTCTGACACAGATGTCAGAAGGGAAGCACCAGGGTGTGACGAATAGGGCAAGGACCCTGGGGTCAAATCCTAGTTCTGCTATTTACAGTTGTGGTCGTGAGCAAGTCTCCTTTTTGTGGCTGTCACTGAGTCTGACTAAACACTCCTGTCCAATCTACCTCTCCTTCGCCTTCCTTTATCTTGGAGCCCAGAGAGCTCACTTTCCCAATATCTCTTGCAGCAAGTGACACAGATCTGGTCCATGAGCTGGAAGTGGAATCCTAGCGAGGGGTGCCCTGGAAATAGAAAGGGCCCAATGAAAAGGAAGATACACTTGGCTGGATCGGAATTTTGCCTTCTCCTCTTCTTCCTGCTTTAAATGCCAAATTATGTCAGGAGCAACAGCAGCCACTTTGTGACCAAGAAAGCTAAGAGTAATGGCCTAAGAAAACTGGGCAGAAGATAGAAAGTTCCTCGGCCTATGAGCACATTAGTGAGCAACTGGACCAGTGTCAGCAGTCACCCACCTCTGGGTACTGGTTGGGTATTCTGTCATTTACAGTAAGAAACAGTTCTAATTAATATACTCTCTAAGCCTCAGTTTCTTCTACTGTTAACTGGAGCTAATAATTTTTATCAATATTCTTTACTCATGTCATGTACCAAGAACTCCTCTAGATGCTGGTGGCAAAGCAGTGAATAAGAGATAAGGTTCCTATTCTTTTTGGGTTTACATTTTAGTGAGAGGCAGACAATGAACCCATAGAGACAAGAATATATCTGAGAGTAAAAAGTGCTATGAAGAAATGAAAAGAAGGTGATGTGACACAAAAAAACTGGTGTAGATATGACAAGAGGTCCTCTTGATGGGCCTCTGTAAAGAAGTAATATTTGAGCTGAGACCTGAATGAGAAGATAATGAATGACAAGATAGAGTGTGGGGAACAACATTCAGGCAGTGGGAAAAGCAGGGCAAAGGTCTTGAGGCAGGGGCAAGCTTGGCGAGTGGCCAGACCAAGAAGAAGTCCAGGTGACTAGATGGCAGTGAGTGAGGAGGGGAAAGGATGGAGATGATTCCAGAAAGGCTGGCGGGGGTCAGATGACATATGTATTGATAAGCAGAGTGGACTTATTCTATTCTAAATGCAACAGGAAAGCCAATGCAGGGCCTTTAGAGGAATGTGGGACAATGACTTAAGTCCCTTGCACACCATAGGTGGTTAATAAATGTCTTTGGACTAGGGTAGATGGTGCATACACTTAGTGGGATTCTTGTCCCTTCTCAGGCTCAACCAGCCCCTTCCCCTGTCCTGCCAGCCTCACACCCAAGCTCTTGAGCTGGACCCCTCAGGCTGTCTCTGAGTTTTCCTGGCCCTGCATTGTCCTCCCCTGGGGCTGTTTGCTCCCTCCAGAGCAGGCATAATTGCCGCTTTCCACAATGACATAAAAATCTAAGAGGCACAATCAATACAACGCGCATACACATCATCGTCTTTCATTGCAAACGATAAAAGCGTAAACAGCAGTGGTGGCAGCAGCTCTGGAGGCTGCAGTGGGGGCAGGGTGGGCTGCCATGGCCTCCCTGCTAATCCCTCCCCTTCTGGGGCCACCTTCTTCACTCTGGCGGTGGCACCCCACATTAAAGCCCATTAGGGGAATGGTTTTCTCTCTTTTTTTTCCAGATGAAGCAATCTAGTCTCTTTAACACAACTTCAGAAATCCAATTTGTCTCCTCTTTCACTATTTTAAATGTTTTTTTCTGCCTTCCTCGCATCTTCTATGTCTCCCAAAATATAGAGCTCAGAGTGCCTTCTTGGAGGCAGAAAAACTTGCCTGGGTCTTTTTTGTCACAAGCCGGTGAATTGTCAGAAGGGCTTGTCAGAAGACCAGCCCTCCTTGGCCAGTTTCCTCTGTTCCACGTCCAGCCTGCCACCCACAGCTTATCTTGGAACGTGCACAGAAACCATGACATCCCCAGCACTCACAAACTCCTTGCGATGACTTCTTCAAACTAGTTACTTAATGAACATCATCCAATTCCGATTCAGCCTTGCCATACCCTCATTTGCGAAAGCCAATCTGCTTTACGATTCTAACCTCTGGCTAGAAACTGTTCCCAATTTCATGTCATCCATAAACTTGATGAACGATTAGCTTGCGTCTCTGCAGTCATTCATTTATTTATTCAGCCAGCATTTAGTGAGTGCTTACTGGATACAGAGTTAAAGAAAACGCATTCTCTTGAGTGACGCCTGTGCGGGTGGTGCAGCCGACACAGAAACAATTCGTTCAGTGTGATTCACTGAGCTCAACAAAGGCAGGGGGCCGAAAGCTGGCCTCCTCAGAGGAGGGGCGATTTAAGATGGCCTTTAGACACTAGAGGGAATTTTGCTGGCTTGAAAAGAGACGGTGTTCCAGCTAAACCGGAATGTGCACAGGCAAGTAGTTCGGGGTGGTGATGGAAAGAAATGAATTGATATCTATAAACGGGAGAGGTGATGAGCTTCAGGACAGGATCCAGCTAGAAGCAGGACATCTCTCTGTATCTTGGCTCTGCTCCTGTCTGCTTCCTCCTGAGGCTCCATGTGGTAGCAAAATGGCTGCGAGCAGCCCCAATGTTACACCTTCCCAAGTTCAAATCCAGGAACAGAGACTGCTCTTTTCTTAACATACTCAGCAAATCTCCTCGAGTCTCATGACTCTTACTGGGTCACATGTTCATCCCTGACCAATCAGGAGGGCTGGGGGAATACAGGCATTCTGATTGGCCAGGCCTGAGTCACATGATGTCCGTGGACCTTAGGGTGGAGTCAACTCCAATTGAAGCCCATGGGCTGAAAGGAGAATGGACATTCCCGAGGCAAACTGGGTGGTGTTAGTGCTAAAAAGGGTGAACAGGTGCCAGGCAGCTGGTATACAGATGGCCACCTTGTGGCACTCTGTCCTCCTAGGGGGTGGAAGGGTCTTTTCTATGTGGCGGGTCCCAGGAATCACTCACCAGCCACTCTGAGGATGAGTCTGGACATCTGAGGCTTTCCTCCCTATCACGTACTTCTTACCGTTTGCCGGTTGAGAATGTACTTCCTTCTTTCCCAGACGCTGAATTTAAGCCAGCCAGCAAGTAATTTCCAGCTAGTCTTCCTGTCCTTAGTCTCCACATTCTTTAAGCTTTTTTCCTGCCCTTCTCAAAAACCAAACCTCCAGCCATCCTGGACCCCACAGGACCGGCCTCCAGCATCTTCTAGCGGGAACTCAGCATCAGAGGGTCAACCAGAGCCAGGGCTGCCTGCTCTATTGGGCTGCTCAGTGGCACATCTTGAGTGGTACTCACCAGGTCTGAGCACTAGAGCCTTCCCTCAGGACTGACATGGAGCAGTGGGCTCTGCTGTGGATGGCCTGGGCTTTGGGGACACAGATATGGGTTCTAGTCTATAGGGAACAGGATTAGGTTCAGCGGTGACAGACACTACCCCAAAGAGAAGAACAATGCTAAAAACAGAAATTTGCTCCTCTCTCAAATAGTCAAGAGCCTAGAGGCTGGAAGAGATTTCTCAGAGTCAACATCAATCATTCTTGATGCTCAGCGGTCTTCTTCAAGTGGCTTCCATGTCGTGGTCCAAGATGGCTATTTCGTTCCAGCCCCCAGGAAGAGAAAGGGACAAAGAAGTGCACATCCTCTCTTTAAGGACACTCCCCAGGACTGCACACACTACACTTGTGTTTACAGCATTGTGGTCACAATTTAGTCATGTGGGCAAAATGGCTGCAAGGGAGGCTGGGTAGAGACTCTTCATTCTAGGCAGCTATGGGTCCAGCTACAGATCAGAGGGAGCGGGGAATGGATAATGGAGGATACCCAGCAACTGAAATGGGTTATAGCTGGAATTCTTTAAATGTGTTCATATCCATGATTTCACCAACTGCCCTAGGAGAGGGAATTTGTATTTTCCATGTTACAGATGAGGAAGTTGAGGCAGAGACTGAAAGACTTCTGCTCTCTTTCTCTCCTTCCTTTGCTAACTTCCTTTCTCATGCTCTGGACCTGGAACATAGCTCTCAGTTCCACTTGATTATTCGCACAGAGCAGGGTCTTTTCTGTCTTTTTCTGTATGTTCAGGTCACCAGCCTGGGCTACCCATGGTCTGTGATGCCTGTTCCCCAGCAAACATGGGCTCTGTCACTCTGGACTCCTAAAAATTGTGTACACCTTTCCGTTTGCATAGCCCTTCTGTAAACTAGGACTAAGCCACGTCCTCTAGCTCTCTCAAGGGTTTCTTGACGAGTATTGAATGAAAACTAATGTGGGTAATGTGTTTTGAGAAACTCAGCGGAAGCTGCTGCACTCAGTGCCAACGCAGTCCCTTAGTGCCACTAAATGATAATTGCTCTGGGCCCTTAGAGGGGGGTTCCCGGCCCAGCAAGGGAGCTTTTCACACCAATCATCCAGTCTGGGGTGGGGGCGGGGATGGTGCTGGGGTCTAGAGAGATACTTGCTCACTCAAGGGCAGAGGATGTAGGGGCAGGGCTGAGGGACTCCTGATGATGCCCAACCACAGAGAGCAAGAATGTCCCCAGGTAGGTGGACAGGCACTGTGGAAGTATCCAGGAGCAACAAGGATTCAGGCATTGATGTTAAGTTTAGAAGTCACCTGCCCCTGGGGAAGGGACTGGGGATGGCACATCCAGGCCAGGGTCTTGTCCTGGCCAGGGAGAGGAAAGATGCAGGTTTGCAAATGGAAAATTCACCTATGGAAAACACAGGGAGCTCCAGGTGTCAGCATCTCCACTGGGATGACTGAGACAGCCCCAGCTGGCCTCTCTACCACTCTTGCACACACCGTCCCTCCCCCACCAGATCCAGTCTCCATAAAGTAGGCAGAAGGTTGTCGCCTTGGGCTGAGTAACACTCCCTGCCCGCCTTACCACCCTGCAATAGATTCTCATTGTCCCTGAACCTACAGACTCCTCCTGCCTTGCGGGAGCCCACTTGGGCTGGCCTCTGTGTTCCTCTCCACGTCACCTCCTTCCTGCCACACTGCCTTCTATTTGCTCCTCAAACCTACTGTGTGTGCTCCTGCCTCAGCCTTTGCACTTGCTGTTTTCTTGCCTGGAATCTTCTTCCTGAAGCTCTTGGCATGGCTGACTCTCAGAGGGATCTTCTCTTACCCCCTGCCCTCCTTGCACCCTTCTCCATCTCTGCTGCCATTTAGTTATACTGTGATCACTGTATTTAAGACCATTAAAATGATCTGACTGGTTGACTTGTTGGCTATCTGTTTCTGCACATGAACTTGAGCCCTAGGCAGGGAGCCTGTATGTCTTGTTTCCTGTTTTCTCTGCAGTGTCTGCAACAGAGCAGGTCTCAGTAATGTATTAAAGGGAGGTAGCCTTAGTTTGGGTCCCACCAGAAAGAAACCAAGGAACCCTAAGACAAGGTTTTGAGTGCAAGTAGCTTCTTTGGGAAGTGGCGAGGAACGGGAGGCAGCCAATAAGGAGAGTATTCTCCAGCAGGTTGCCACTGTGGGCCACTGGAGTGTAATCCTAGAACCCCGGCAGCTAGTGTAGACAGCATGCCTCAGAGTTCTACTTAAGGGAAGTGGGATATGGGGTACTTACCATCAGCTCCCATCAGTAATTGGTTAAGAGCTATTCTTTCAGGCTGTATTTCCCAGCACTCTGGCCGTAATATCACAAGGAAGAGAGGCCTTCCAGGTGCCAGAGAAAGGCCTCAGGAAAGCACCAAAATAGGCAGAGTATGAGGCCTGGCAACAGACATAACCCAAACCCAGTTACCTGCGTGGCAGTCCAAGATCAAGGCCTGACTCAGCCAGGTGATGATGTTGACCCTTTGCTTTCCCCTAGTTGGGATGCCTTTGGCTGCAGGCAACTAATCCACCTCAAAATGGGTAAGGACATTATCTCCCAGTGCAGGAGGTATATAGGAGGGATACCTCCAGTCCTGGGAGTCAGAGGCCCAGTGATGTCACCAGGGACCTGGGTGCTTTCCCTGCTTCTACTCTGCCCTTGTTGGTATGTCAGCGCCAACCTCAGTCTGACACTCCTCAGGATCACAATATGGCTGCCGAAGCTCCAGAATTCACCTCCAGATGCCATAATGCCCAGAGATAGAAGAGAGCATCTCTCTCTGTGATGATTTTCTCATAGGATCAAAGAAACTGGCTGTACCTGGATGGCACTCCTACTCCCTTTCTTTTAAACAAATCAGGGGCATGGGACATGGAACCACCAAGAGTCAACCTAAACATATCAGTTAAGGACACTGGCAGGTGACCAATGATGTCCGCCAAACACACTTTCTATTCCAAGGCCGAGGAGAACGTGGCCAAGAAGCCAGAGCACCAGTCTTGAGAGAAGGTTCCTTCAGGACCTGACAGCTGCAGTCTTGAAAAGAGTCTCTTAGCTTTTGATCTGCAAAGAGACCCTGTGCCCTGACAGATGATTACCTGGCCTCCTCGGGTTTCTGGTTCTCCCAGCAGCCTCTGAGGTGAGCCTGGGGACGGAGGAGTTTGGAGAAAGTGATGGTGAGACCTCTGCTTCCCTTTGGAAGGTTTGCGTTTTCTTTGGCAGCTAATTACTTAGGACGGATGATTCTGACGCAGATGGAAGTCCCTCCCCGACTCCCCTCCCTCCAACTGGGACAGGACAGGTGGTGGAGGGAACAGAGGTCTCCAGCGTGCTGTTGGCGGGGCCATTCATCACTGGAGGTGTTTATACCGGACCTGGGGCCAGAACCTTGGGCAGAACCCGGGCAGAACAAGTGCACTGAGAAGGAGTGAGAGGTGATAGGGATTAACTCTTCTGGGACTGTCTCCAGAAGGGGGCTTGGCCTTGTGACACAGAGGAGAGGTGCTGGGGCTCGCCATGCGGTGGTTGAAAATGTAGGAGACTCATGATCCCAAGGAAACAGAATGAGGGAATAAAATGCAAGAGCTGGTTCAACTTTCCCTGTACTTGGAAGATTCAGAGATTAAGAAGATTGGTTAGGTGTTTTGCTGGGGGTAGGGGCTGGGTAGGGAGAAAAACACTTGTTTGTAGCATTTGCTTATTGCGCTGATGTAAATACTCTCATGGAGGCTGATTTCAAGCTACCAATTGTTTAACTACCAGCTCACAAATCTTGAATATTTAACAACTGGTTCCTAGGAGCTGGTAGGAGCCAGCCCCAGAACGTCATGTATGAAGCTGTTCACAAACAGCGTAGAATTTATTTATTCAGTGATTCATAAGAAATCATCTTGTGTCGAGAGCCATGTTCCAGGGAGACCAGGCAGACCCAGTCCCCTCCTTTGTGAGCACACAGATAGGAGACAGGATCATCACAAAGTGGGATGGAGTCACAGTGACAGCAGCTTAACCGGGTGGTGT
>NW_006443124.1:13980266-14020264 GCF_000325575.1 Pteropus alecto
GGTGGGGGGGGGACGAGTCCTCGAAGCCTCTGTGTACCATCCCTCTGACGTCTAGATTGTGAGTCTAAAAAGGAGATTTGAATCTGCCTCTGCCCTGACTGGGCAGTTCCTGTGACCTTCTGATTTCAGTCTCCTTTTGTTCCCAGAGGAGGGTGAACGCTTGGGCTATTTTGGCGCTGTCCTTCTGCAAATCTCCTCTTCCCTGTACCACACGCTCTTTTATTCCTTGCCTCCTCTCTCCTGGCTGCCTAAGCCCTCAGCTTGGGCAGACCCTGCATGGGCATTGCCAAGGCCCCGAGGCATCCCTTGAGGTCAGCTCTGTTTCTTGTCTGGAGGTTGTGACTGTAGAGTCGAGGTATGGTGCTGGGGCTCTCCAAAGAGCCAGCGTGTGCTCCACTTGGGCACTGATGGCTCATGGCTGTCTTTTCTCCAGCAGCAAACCCTCCTAGATTGCAAGAGCAGGTAAAGTTGGTCTAGTGCCCGGGACGGCATCTCACCTGGGCCTCTTCTTACTTGGGCATTGGAGCTCAAACTGCCCTCTCCAAACCCTGGTGTTTAATTATGAAAACGTGGAGCTCCTTTTGAGCCATAAAGCGCTCTGCAGATATTTTTATTTGTCTGTCTGTCTGTTTGTTTATTTATTATTTTTAAAAGTTTATGTTGGTGACATTGGTTAACAAAATCTGCAGATATTTTTAAATAGCAGGGTTTTGGTTATTCTGTACGTGGGGCTGAAGGAACCTCTTCCCAAGTCCCCACCGGGGGGAGCCCCCAGGGACTTCTTGTCACCTCTCTACAGGGTGGGCAGAGTGGGAGTGACACCTTCTCAGGCTGAGCATCACAGTGAAGTCCTGGTTTTCTGTTATTTTCTCTTACACCTGAATTTTTAAATCATCCGTGTCCCTTGGTGAGCCAGGGCTGTGGCGGGAAGCTGTTAATAATAGATACAAGGGACTGTCTGGTAACGAATTGCTGAAGACGGTAATTAGCATTTTAATTTAGGCATTTTCTTCACAGTCACCTCTGGAGACCCGGGTTCGAATCTGAAATTGGGGTCACCAGTGGAGGTTTGCCTGTGTCCTCCTCCTAAGCCCCCATGGGTGTTTGTCTTTGTCACGTGGGTTTTGACAGCCCAGGACTGAGTGTGGCCTGAGGGGGGCACTCTCCGTCCAGACTGTGGAGCTGACAGCAGGCAGAGCATGGATTTACAGTGGGGAGGGTGGAAGGGGACCGGCAGGGGTAGGCTGTGCAGAGCTGGGCAGGGAGGGGAGTGGGAACTGAGTGAGGAAGGGGCACAGAGCGGTTTGGGGTAGACAGAGAGTGGGCTCCAGGGAGGGGGCTGAAAGGGGAGGAGGGCAGCGAGGGGCAGGCACGTCGCTCTTTCTCTTTCACAAGCACTCATTTTCTCGATTTTTCTTCGAGAAAAATCAGCTAGTGATGGCTGGAGTGTTAGGAATAAATGACTTAATGGATTTGTCTTTTTTCTTCCTTGCGTTCACGGAACAAGATTTAAAAACGACAATACTAACAAGCAAAGTTCTCTCTTCTCTCAGCAGCTAAGGATTGGGGACAATGCTTTGGGGTCCAAGAGATACAAACTCATCTTCGTTTATCATGAGTGTGTAGGGGGTGAGAACACACCTCACACCCCCTTTCCCAGCTCTTCCCGCCTCCCTCCACCTTGGGTGGGTAGCGTAGGCAGATGTAGGTGGCTCCTTCTGAGACCAATCTCATTTATCTAGTCCTGCCTCCTCAGCCCCACTTCTGGCATTTAGGGTTGCTCAGTGAGAGCTGCACATTGAAAAATGACCTTCGTTTTTTCCCTTTATGCAAAAACAACTTCGATGTATGAGGCAGCAGCTCCAGACTCTCAGGGCTTTGGGGCCAGAGTCTAGAAGTCATATTGAGAAGGTAAACAGGTCTGGATGAGGAAGATAATTCTTTTGGGTGCTGAAAGCCCACGGTGGGAGTGGTGAGGTGCCAGGGGGACTGCCTGGCTCTGAATGTGCTAAGCAGAGCTGACCTGATCCCACGATGCTCTCAGCCCCAGTGTCTCAGGCTTGTGCAGTGGTGTATATAGGGGTGACAGGAACCTCAATTCTCTTCTTTTGTCTGCTTTCCGATATCGTCTCTATCACTTAGGAATCTTTGGGTTGCAGATCATGGAGGACAAAACTCAAACTTAAACAAAAATGAGAGTGTATATGCTCTGGTAAGCAAAAAATCGAGTGATAGGTCGGGTTTCAGGTAATGCTCCATCTAGCTAATTTACATCACTTGAGGGCTGGATTTCTTTTCCTCTCTCTGCACCATTTTCCACAGCTTCATCCTAAAGCTAGTTCTCCTCAAGATCACAAGTTGGTCGCCAGAAACTCCATTTCTTTGTTCTTTCCAGTGGGAAAAGGAGGGACTTTCTGGATTTTTTCTGGGATTCATTGTCTCTCATTGGTCTGAATTAAGTCATATGCTTATCCTTGAATCAATGACTGTGGCCATGGGATGGGCAGTCAGATTGTCCTCCAGAGCTGGTAATGGGGTCAGTCCCACTCAAACTGCAAACAGGAATACTCCAAATGGGGAGGGATGAATCTTCCTAAGGGAAAATGGACTTGAAGGCAGTGACCAACCTAAACTCACTCCATCCTATTTGTAACCACTGCTCCTCTGTAATGCAGTTATGTAGCCACACCCTCTGCCATGTGGCTTTGTTTCTTTTTCGGTTCTTTTGCTGTTTATTTAACATAGAGGCTTAGGCTTAGGGGTGCCACATGGCTTTGCAGCAGCTGCCACTTGAATGAGCTGAGGACATCTCTCCACCTCATCGATGCTGGGCTTGGCCACATGATTCACCTTGACCAACAGAATGTTAGGGGATGTGAGTAGAGGCTCTAAATCTGTGTGTGTGCTTCAGATTGGCCTCTTGCACCTCTTCCAGCATCATGAGAAGAGCATGCCCTGGGTAGCCACTGGTCCCAGAAGCAGAACTTCCCAGATGACCCTCAGATTATGGACAAGAAAAATTAAAAATAAATATGATTTTAAGTCACTGAGGTTTTAGGGTTGTTTGTTGCACAGCAGCATCACAACAGTAACTGACTAATGCCCATACAAAGAGGTTGCTAGGCTAGTTAGAGCTTCGACATTCTGGATGTATGGGGTGAGGGCACCAGTATCAGAAAGAAAATTGGGGGATTCCCCCAGGAAAACCCCCTTTGGTCTCTGTAATCTAGAAAAGTGTCTGGCTCTCCCTCTATCAGGTGCCTGGGTGAAAGAGGTATTTCTGAGAGGGAAGATGCCAGAACGTGGCCTAAAAGAACAATGAGATCCCAAACCAGCCCACCTGAGTCCCCAGCTCTGCTACCTGACCCTTGGTGATGGGTGAAGGCAGAGCCCATGGAAGCTCGTCTTCATAGCAAGCCCGGGGCAGCCACCAGTCTGGGCTGGTTTTGTCCCTGGCATAGTTGCTTGGCTCTAAGCCGTGCGTGCAGTTGTCAAATTCCTAGAATACACCATTTAAATTAAACTTTTATAATTTAGTCTTTATTTGAAATGTCTTTAAGAGAATCCAGCTGGAGGATGAGGAAGCTTCACAATGGTCAGTATGGACTCTAATTTGTCTGATTTCCTAATGGCAGGCTCATCTATACTGCAGTAGCCACCACGTTCACTGTGGGGCAGGTTAGAAAACACTGTCTCACGTAGCCTCAATACCCCTATGAGTCTGAGTGAGGAGCAGAGTTATTCCACAGATCCCACGAGAAAAAGTCAGGGCGAGCAGTGGTGTGTGCCATCCTCCTTCAGGCTATGGTCCCACAGAGCCTTGCAGCCCACCCAGCGGATATTTGCTGCTGGCAGGTTGTTGGGCAATGTTGGTGCCCTCCCTGGGCCTGAGGCATGGTGGGGGTTGGAGAAAGGGGTTGTTGCTTTTCCTTAAAGCTTGGGATTGGCTAAGATGGTGCATGTGTCAGCAGTACCTCTTGGAGTCCAGGGTGGCCAGACCAGAGGGTCTTTTGTGGCTCTGCAGGTCCAGGCCTCCAGTGTTGTTGGACAATGAACTTGGACTCAATAGGCATGCAGATCCAAACTGTACCACTTGCAGTGCCTTTGCCCGTGCAATCCCTAGCTTCCCAGTCTGCAATCACAGAGATGCATACTTAATAGAATGCCTGGCGCACAGCAGCCATTTAACAAATAGGAGCTACTGCATTTGTTGTGTTTAGAATTCTGTGATAGCAGCGTGGTTAAGAGCTTGAATTCTGGATTTGGATTCCCTGGGTTAAAATCCTGGAATGACATCTTACTAGGTGAGAATGTCCAAAAATTCCATGTAACCTCTCTGAGCCTTAGTTTCTTCATTTGTGAAATGGGGATCATCGTGACAACTCTCTCTGGACTGTGTGAGGATTCGGTCCATTAATTCAAGGGTCTGAAGACTTGGTCTAAATACTGAATGTGACGCACATACAGTATGTGTTCTATGCATTCGTATTGTCATGCCTGATCTGTGGCTTCTGTGATTTCAACTCTGTCAGGCACAGATGCCTGGGATGACCTCGTCATGACCTTGGCTTCCTTCAGCTCTGCATCTTTCTCTCATGGCTCTGGGTGAGTGCTCTGGCCACCTGGATGGGAGCTGGCGGGGGATGGCTGAAGCTAGACGTGAAGGGACAGAGAAAGGAGTTGCAAGATGAAGCTGAGGAAAGGTTGAGGGTGACCTGAAAGTCCTTCCCTGCCCACGGCCTAGGGCCCCACGGCTACTGGTCAATACTTCATTGACTCCTGCAATCGCTTCATATCTCCACATCTCTAACTTTAAGTTTTGGGTTTTTTTTTTTTTCCTGCACAGCTAGGCGTTCCCATGGCAACCTCCTGGCAACACAAAACAGCCATTCCTCCCAGAATGAATAGCCTTCTTCACCCCCTCCCCACATCTCTTGGAGAAGCCGTAGCAGCGGTGTGCTGCGGAGCCCTCAGCACTCTGGACAGAGGACCGCAGTCCACCTAGGCCCTCTCTAACTTGCCTAGTCCTAGGGCTGCACTCTGGAGGGTGCAGCAGGACAGCAGTTTATTCATTTTAAGGTACATTTGCTGAGGGCCTGCGATGTCCAGCAACCACACCAAGTTCTGGCTGGGGACCCAGCAATGGAGGAGGCAAACAGAACCTGCCCTCAGGGACTAGAATTCGAGCTGGCTTCTACTCAAGAAAAGGAACAAGGTGATTTCAGCCAGTGCTAAGCGCTATGAAGAGACTGGCCATGTGGCAGAGGGAGATTCCGAGAGGCTTGAAGGACGCCTCTCTGGAAACGCCTTCTGCACTGAGACCTTAATGCAGAGAAGAACCCAGCTACGCAAGGCTCTGGGGGGAGTGTGTCCAGGTGTGGGGGACGGTGAACACAAAAGTTGTGAGGTAGGAGTGAGCTTGAGTGTTTGAAGAACAGACCAAGTCTGGAGGAGCTAGAATGTGGTGGAGAAGGTGGGCAGGAGACTCCATCAAGGAGGGTTGCGTGAGCTTGGGTGAGAAGTTTGGATTTTATTTTAACTGTAATGGGCAGTCATTTGGGCGCTTTAAGTAGGGTAAGATGTGATCTGATACAAGTTTTAAAAAGATTTTTTGAATTGCTTTGGAACAAGTTGGTCTCCTTCTCTTCCAGGATTCCTCTGCCTGGGAAACCCCACAATTACTGAGTGAACTGTGTTTTTGGCTGAGAACTAGAACTGCAGTTTCTGGGGCTGGTCTTCTTGTGCCCCGAGAGGCCTAGGACTGTCTTCCCAGAAATGTGAGGTCTTCTTCCCTAATGTCACCACCATTACTGCTACCCTCCTCTCTATGACTTTGACATTTCTGGTTGTTGACAGCAAAGCCCTCATCCCTGGCCCAGTCGATCATATTCTGCCCCACCCCTCCAAAGCCGTTGAGATTTATCCCTGATGAATAGGCAGCCTCGGACCCATGAATCCTTCAGCCATCCCAGGCCTGAGCACTCAGCCTCTCATAACTCTGTGTTAAGAATGTGGAGTGACACCTGAGACAGCCAGATAAAGGATGAAATAAGAAGCCTAATAAGTGGGATTGATGGCTGTCCTTGCCCAGACTGGGCTGAGGGAAGGGCAGAAGGACCCAGGTGAGTTATTACCTTTCCCAGAGAGTCTGGGGCTCGGGCTGGCATGGCAGATGGGCTTCTATCAATCCCTGGCTCATTCAGAAATCTCAAATCCAAGGTCCCAGGGAGACCCCTGCATTATGGTAGTCTGAGAATCTGAGAGAAAAGAAATACTTTGCTGGGGGCTACAGGTATGAAAAGGGAGGACAGAGCACTAGATGCTGGCATAGGCCTGGGGGAGGTGGGAGGCAGGAAATGGGAGCCTTATTGAGTCCCATTGGAGGCAGACAAGACTTTTTTTTTTTTTGCATGTGACAGAAAACTGAACCAAACTGGCTTAAGTCTAAAGGGACTTCAGTGGCTCCTGTAGCTGAATAGTTCTTCCTTCAGGTACAGCTCAATCCACGTCTCCAGCACTGTGACCGGCCTTTCATATTTTGGTTTTGCCTTGGAACAGGCTCCATTCTCAGCAGTCTCTCTTCTTGTGGTTGCAAGATGGTTGCCAGAAGTAGGTGCAAGGCTACCTGTTTCCTTATTCATGTCTAGTGGGAAAGATCCCCAGAATTGAATCTTGTTGGCCCTATTCATGTGATCCTTGATTAATTAACCTGTTCTGTGTAACAGGAAGTACTGATGGGCGAAGTTAATCTGGGCTCACACTGAAGCTGCACGTGGAGTCGATTCTACACAAATGCATGGCTGGGAAATTTGGGATTCTCTGAGGAAAGGGGCGGGGTGGGGGCGGGGTTGGAAATGGATGCTGGAGAAGCCACACATGCCATATTCAATCTCATTTCTTATCATTCCTCAATATATACCCTTATCTCTCCCTAATCATTGATCTGAAACCATTCTTGGAAGCTCCATTTCTGCACCTCCATAGAAACCTTCAGTATCAGTCAGCACTCTTTGGTTGCAAGTGACAGAAAGCCAATTAAAATTGGCATGAGCTAAAAGGGAATTGTCTTACGTAATTGTAAAGTCCATGCCATTAGGCCGGGGTGGTTCCAGGGACTCTAACTGTCGTCAGTATTTGGTCTCTCTGCATCTCTCTCCTCTCCTCTCCTCTATGCGTCTTTATTCTAGGAGGCCCTCCCCAGGGAGTGGCAGGATGGCCCCAGCAGTCCAGACTCTCATCGGGCTGGTTTGCGCAGGGTGATTCTCATTAGCCCATCCCTCACCAGTCACTGAGGTGGGGCAGGGGTGCCTAGGTTCCTGAAGCTGGAGGAACCCCACTTGACCCAGAGGGACTAATGGAAAGTCCCTTCGCTGTTTCTGGAAGAGGAGTCCTAGAAGCTGGGTGAGCAAGACAACAGCGTGTGGCGACCCTGCAGTGACCTTGCCAGCACTGCATTGCTCTGCATCGTTCTCCAGACACAACTCCCCTCAGTGTGTAAAACTCACAGATCACCTCTTAGAAGCTGGGTGGGCAAGACAACAGCGTGCGGCGACCCTGCAGTGACCTTGCCAGCATCATTCTCCAGACAGAACTCCCCTCAGTGTGTAAAACTCACAGATCACCTCATCTTCCCTCCTGTGGTTAGTAGGTGCTTAATAAACCCTGCAGAACAGAGTGTGGCTTGATATTTGATGTTGGCAATCGCAGCTACTGTGAATGGAGCAGCTACCTATGCCAGCGCTTCACAAATAACATTTTCAGGATTTATGTACATTATTGAACCATGTGAAGCAATGTTCCCAGGTCACACAGCTGGTGAGGGATGGAGCTAGGGTCCTCAACCATGTCTGTCTGGCTGTAAAGCCCCTGGTTTTACACACACACACACACACACACACACACACATCTTCCCCCAAACATGAGCTCCAATAACCTGCAAATGTCAGGCTGTTTCTCTTTGATTTGGTCTCTTTTCTCACCAGTCCTTGGTATATAGGGGAACACTTAGGTGAGTTTGTTCTGGGTGAAAAGCACAGAGTCTGTGCCACCTTATCATATGTACCCCTAGTGCTATGTGAGGAGGGCCTGGTTTCCTTGCCGTCAGAGTCTTCCCACTTGCTGCTCCCTCTGCCTGGAACACTCTACAAGTCTCTCAGCTTCTCTGACAGGCTACCTTTAAGTAGCCCCCACCATAAACATTGCCGTGTTACAGCACTACTCATAATATTCACTTGTGTATCATATTTCATCCCTTTAGAATGCTAATATCCAGGGGAGCAGACACCTTGTCCATCTTCTTCCTGGATATGGGATCCTAGAACAGTCCCCAGCACATAGTAGGTGCTTAGGAAATACCTTGGCAATGGAAAGAGGGAATAAACTCCTTGCCTCAGGGAGTTCACAGTTTGCTGTTCTGATTTCTTGGTTCATCAAGCCCTTCTCGTGTGTGCTCTGCCTTCTGGGCTGTGACCTCTGTTTGGCAATCTGGCTTGTCTGTGGGCCACCAGTCTGCGAGCTGAGCTGTTGGAATACCCACCAGGGCAGGAGGCTTTGTGCTAACCTGCATGCTGAGGCAGGATCCACAGGGAGGGCTTGTATATTGACTTGCAGGAGAAGTGTCTCAATGGGTCCCCAAGAGCTCATTTGTCTGTCCCCCTTGGGTTGCACATCATCAATGTGGCCTGTGGGGTGGCTTGTGATGGGTTTGGTAGTGGCCACACACTGTGCTGCTCTCCACATGGTCCCTGCTGGGAGGTGTGGGGCTTGGCACTTGCATCTCCAGCATCCGGATGTCTTGATCTGCGGCTCTGGGGCCCTCAAATCTCCCTGCTGGGAGAAATTCGGTGCCCCTGAATCTCTCCTAAATTATTTCTCGGCCCTTGCCCATGGCCCCACTCCCACCATCATGGCTTGATTTTCTTGGATCCTCTCAGCCTTTTCTCAGATATTATCATTTCTGTTGTCTCCACACTCATTTTAGGAATAGTAGAGTCTCTCCTCCACCCCTCTCTGCCATCCTAGACCGGAGGAGAGAAATGACCAGCCAACTCATCTGGGCTCAAGATCAAATCTGAAAACTCCTGAGAGGCAAGGCCTGAGTTAACAGCCAGTCTCCACCCTTTGACAAGGAAAGGGGCAGGAGGTGAAATCTAGAGCGTTTATCCCACACCAGGTGAGGCCAGGAGGAAGATACGAGGACAGTGGCACACCTGGAACGGAATGCAGATGTCTTACGAAGGCCTGTGAATCCTCTGCTGGCCACTCCCACGTCACCTCCCATATCCTGGGCCCAAGCTCACCGACTGCATGGCTCTGCTGTCCCTCTGATGGGCTCTCTTCCTGGTACCCCCAGCTCCTCACATTTTACCATTTAAGTCTCAGCTTATGCACTACCTAGGTCCCCATCACAACGATGGGAGTGTTTGCTGAACCCCAATCACTGGGCACCCCCCAAGAGTTCCTGGTCCAGCAAGTCTGGGTGCAGCGTGGATATCTGCATTCCTAACAAGTTCGCAAGGAGGCTGTAACTGCTGGTTCAGCTGTCCTTTGACAACGAGGCCTGATACGGCTCCTCCAGTTAAAGTCACATGCTTTCTCTGTGACACCCTCTGCTTGCTTTTCTTTCTTTTTTTCCATAGCACTTATCTGTGATTATCTTTTGGATTTTGTTTGTTTGCTCATCCATCTCCATGACAGCAGACTAAATCCCATAAAGGCAGGGGCCTGCTGTTTTCCACCTGCTGAGTGTCGCAGCATTGGAACAGTGCTTGCACGTAGTAGGAGCTCAATCACCGTGTGTAGGATAAATGGTGAGCTTTCCTCACACTGTGATATCCAGGGCTCCCCTTGTGCTTAAGAGAAAGGTCTCAGAAAATCTGCCTGAATTCAGCGTATGTGAGCTGCTATGGTGATAAACTGAGTTGAATGAAGGTTCTCTGCCCTGGGGCACACTCCCTACTAACGAGCCAAAGGAGTCTATTTTCAAGCAGCCAAATGTTGCTTGGCTATAATTGTGCTTCCAGCTCTTCTTTAGACAACATGGAAAGTGTAGGCAAAATTATTATTATTGTTGTTGTTGTTATCTAATATTTATTATACACATTGTGTAGGATGAGCCGTTTCATGCCTGGTTTCCATCAGTTTCCTGTTCCCTGAAGACAGTCTTGTGAGCAGCTGGTAAAAGCCTACAGTGATCTGGAGCCTTCCAGCACATCTGTCTGGAGATGGAGATTTAAGGTGCTTTCCAGGCCTGGGGCTGGGCAGTGGAAAGCCCTGGAGGCGTGGGGATGAGCAGAGGCCAAGGGCACCCATGGGCCGTTTTAAAAGCTCTCATCGAACTGTAGGATGTGGAAGGGCTGAACTTTAAGTGAATGATTTCTGGTTCTCGCTGCTTTACCAACACCTCTGCCCTAGAGCCTTCTTTAAAACCCAGCAGCAAACCCCACACACAGACCTGTGACAGAGGCAGGACCACAAACCTTCCAGAAAGTGAGGGTATCCATGTGTGTCCTTCCAGCAGGGGGTGGCCGGGGGCGGGGACGAGGAGTGAGGGCACAGAACAAGAGTCTGGAGCCCTGTGCCCTCCCACCAGTTAGTTAAGGGCAACCGCCTGTCCTGACCCTGCAGTCGGCCTCCATCTTCACCCCCATCCAGGAGTGAGGAATGGCCTGGGGTCTGGGGGAACTTCCCCAGGAGACACATTTCCTGCCTAATGGGAAGTGGTTGGGTTGGTAATGAGAATTCCTGCTAATTTGGAGGAATGATTTAGCACAAGGAGGAGCTGGGGGAAACATCCAAATGGAAGAGGCAGGCAGACCCCACTAGGCAGCGGCTCAGAGAACCGTCTACTGCTTGGGCATTCAGAGCCATCTACATGGGGAGGGACTGAGAACAGCGGGTGTTGCCTCCTTCAGAAGGAAGGTGGGGAGGCAGCCACCAGGCAGTGTCAGAGCTAAAGAAGGGAGAGAAGCTGCAAAGCCGGGTTTTCCCCACTCCCCAGCAATGGGCTTGAGGCTGGGCATGGTAGGTGGCAGATACGTGAACCTCTGAGCCTGAGTGAGAACTATGTGCGGGTCAAGGTCCAGCCAGGTGGCTGGCTGGAAACTAACCCCTGGGCCTCAGTGTCTTCCTGTGCTACGGGGAATAAATGGGACAGTGAGTGGGCAAGTGCTGCACTCATTTGTTTGTCCATTCAACAAATATGTATGAAGCACCTACTATGTGCCAGGTGTCACTTGGGTACTGGGAATCTAATGGATGTATCTGCCTAGGTACCTGCTCACGTTCCAGTGGAGAGAGAATGTGTTTTCTACTTGTGTCTTCAACACATCAAGTACATTCCTACCTCAGGGCCTTTGCATTTGCAGTTCTCCTGCCTGTAAATCTTTTCCCCAAGATCTTTGCAAATACATGAGCAAGATAGCACCAGGTAACTGCAGTATAGAATGTAAAACAGAGATATGTGGAGAGTTGCCGGGGGCAGCAGAAGGAGGGGACACTTAAGCTGCCACCCGAGAGATGATGAGAACCTGAGGGAGGAGCGTGACAGCCAGAGGGAACAGCAGGAACATGATCCCCGAGATGGGAACCAGTGTAGAACCTTGGGGGATGGAGAGAAGGAAAATGCTTCCAGCAGAGGGAGCCAGGGTGTGAGTGCGAATGGGGAAGTCCGCGTTCCGATTCTAAAAATGCACCCAGGTTCTCTTTCGGACTGGAGAGGATTGTGAGTGAAAATTCGGGAGGCTGTAGTGAAAAGACCCAGGGGGTGGCCTTGGGGGAGGGAAGTGGATCAGTCTGGCATGGGTGGGAGTTGTGGAGCCAGTAGCACCTGCTAATGGATTGCACCCTGGAGGGAGTAGAGGTGAAGGATGTTGGAGTCTGGAGCCTGAGCCAGTCCCAGGGGCAGGGGAACTTGTGAGAGGAAGGCAGGGAGGCCACTGGACTCATGATTCAGGGGAGTGGGCCTGGGAACCTGCATTTCTATTGAGCCAACCTCCAGGTGACTCAGGTGAAGCTCTGAGCTCTCAAATTCCAACTCTGGAGGCTAAATTCTAAGTGTATAAAAAATAATGGGGCTTTCCATTGCCAAGGGATCAGGATACAAAGGTTTAAACATAGAAAAGCACTTATCATTTCACCAGTTTCTACTCTCTCCCTATGAAGGCAGGAAAGGGAAGACTCCACCCAGAGACCCCTCCCTTAGCAAGGATGTGGATGCCCTGCTCAGGGACCCCTTTCTTCCCCAAAGGCCACTTCTCTTCTCACACTCCAAGATTCAGAAGATACGGGAATATTTGAGGTACCTGCTATATGAGTATGAATGGAAGAAACAGTCAGACAAGAGGATGACATCCCCTAAACTATCAATGATTCCAAGGGTCCCATGAAAGACCTCAGCTATACCTGGAGGTAAATCGGAAATCAAGGCGAGCTAAAAGATGGCCGCCTACCCTCAAGCTTCATTTTGTTACATGACACAAGTCCGGAAGTTGGCAGTCTAAGACTGGTAAGAGCACTTGTGGTTGCTGGGGACACAAGTCCTCAATTTGTCCATTGTCTCTTCCTAGCATGTGGTTTCTATCCTAAGGTCATCTTATCATTAAAAATGGCTGCTGGACTTCTAGTCATCATGTCAAGCTGGAAGGAGAAAAATGGAGGAGCAAAGTGCTTCCATTTCATTGGCCAGAACTTAGTGCATTAACCACGCGAAGTTTCAAGAGAGGCTGGGAAAGATGTAGGGTTTTTGTATTGTTTTGTTTTTAGCTGAGCCCTTTGCCCAGGACTCTGTAGTGAGACAGAAAGGGGAATGGATATTGGAAGTTCATCACCTCCGTCCCAGTATATTAATAGAGACATCATGTAAATAAGGTCAAGGCATCCCCTGCTTCAAACTCTCCCCGAGCCTCCAGTTACCTGTAGCCCCTTTACTCAGGCCACCACAGCACTTCTGGATTCAGCCCCCACCTGCCTCCCCGCTACTTCTCTCCTCCTCCTCTACTCGTGTCTTCAACATGTCAAGTTCATTCTCACCTCAGGGCCTTTGCATTTGCTTTTCCCCAAGATCCTTGCACAACCAGCTCACCACATCTTGCAAGTCTCAGCTCAAATGTCCTTAGAGAGGCCTTTCCTGATATCCCCCATCACGGTTACTCTCAACCCCATCGGCCTGGTTTATTTTTTTCTAAATCACTTAGAACGATTTGAACTTAATCTCATATGTTTTATATTCATACTTCATACAGGGAGAGAAACTCAATTTTGCTCACCTGTTCTGTTCACTTCCTATTTATCTATGGGTATATACACAGACAGAGGATAGTCCTTAATTTGCATTTTCTTCAGTGTAGTGGCCTAGAAGGCTCTTTCCAAGAGGCCCAGCTTCAGTGTGGCCATTCATGTTCAGAACGTACTTGGTCACTACCACACGCCAGCTTCCTTGTAAAGGGAGTGGCTCCTCTGACTTTCACTGTGTCTGCCTGTCCATTTGGGAGGAAGGGTGACTGTGCCTGGGAAGCCCTGGGTTGTGGTAGCAAATCCTCTGCCCTTTCTCTGGGTCAGGTGTCCTGATCCCAGTGTCTCAGGTCATTTTCCTTCTTGGTCTGCTCTCCCACTGTCACGGAGCACAAGCTCCAGGGACTTCTTGAAGGAGCAGAAGAGAGTTCAATTTTTTTGAGATTTTTTGTGCCTGCAGATGTCTTTTTTTTCCTTCTCTCATTCGATGAATAGTTTACCTGGGTATAGAATCTAGTTTGGAAATAATTTTCTTTCAGAATTTTGAGAGCATTATTCCATGTTTTCTGGAAGAGTGTCTGGAAACTTGTAGACTTCTTTCTGTCCTCAAGCTTCTGAAATTTTGCCACAGTGTGCTTCGATGTGGGTCTTTTCATCCATCGTGATCCACAATTTAGGTCCTTTCAATCCAAAAACACATGTCCTTCATTCCTGAGAAATTTTCTGGAACTATTTTATTACTTTCTCTCTATTTTCTCTTTCTCTAACTCCCATTACTCAGATATCAAATCTCTTGCATTGATCTTTCAGTATTTTTACCTTTCCTTTCCTATTTCTACTTCTTTGTCTTTTTGTTCTGTTTTCTGGGAAATTTCTTTACATTTGCCTTCTAATTCATTTATTCTACTTTTTAATCACTTCTGTCTGCTTTTAATTTCCAAGAACTCTCTTGTATTTCTCTATTCTCTGAATGTTCCTTTTATTAGAGCTTCGTGGATATGATCTTTTATCTCCCTGAGGTTTTTAACAAAAATCTTTAAAAGTTTTCTTCACCTGCACAGTCACACAATTTTTCTATTTGTCTGTATTGTTGTCTCTGTTTCATGAAAGAAGTGTCCTTCCGATGACTGGTGACCTGTGGTTCACCAGGTCACAATTAAGCCCCTAAATGTTGATGAGATCTCTAGGGACCATTGATTGGGGAATGCCCCAGTGTTGGTACCTTGAGATCTTTCATTTGGAGTTGGACAGATTCCCTAGGGAAATTCTTTTAGACTCTTGCCTGGGCAAGAGGTCTGGCCTGATGGCTTCTAGAGCTGAGTAGGGGAAGGGTCCTGGTTGGGGGTTGCAGCATTCCGTACTCCCTCTTTCCAGTATAGTAGCTAAGCTCTTAGCTGTGCCTTGCCTCCTCTAATCCAAAGAATAGAACCTGGATTTCACTGGAGAAGGGAGGGGTGGATATCCAACAGTGTGGAGTGAGGCTGGGGATTCAGATTCCTACAGGTTTTCAAAAGCTTTTGATCTGCTGTCTCTTGTTTTAACTCTCATTGATCCCCATTTCTAGGTGACCCCAGGGTTGCATGTTCTTGAGGCTTTGTGGGCTCTGCGGTGAGAATAGGCTTGAATATCTTCCAAAGACTCGAATAGCATACCATCCTGTCTATCCCAGACCTCTCAGTCAGGTATCGCTCCTCCCATTGTTTCCAGCTTCCAAAATTGTGTTATTGCCATCTCCTTTCCTGTTATCCTTCTAATCGAGTGATGTCTTAAAAAAAAAAAAAATCTTCCGTAGTTTTAGTGGGGGCCGGAAGGGAGTGTAATTAGGTATGGTGTTCAGTCTGCCATTTTGTCTTCCCCTTGTCATCTTACAAATGAGAGGATGGGATGAGAGTTTGGGCTCCCTGTGCTGCTAAACAGGAGCTGGACATTTGAACCCCGTCCTATGTTTATGGAGATCTTCACTTCAGGGGCTCACTCTCATGTGGAAACTGAAAGTACCAGACACGCACTGTCCTGTCATCCCCAGCAGTTAGTCCATGCCCAACCCAGCTAACAAGATGCTCCTTATTGCAGATCTGGGTCAGGAGCTAGTGAGCAAAGAAGCAGGTGCCGGGGAGAATCTTCTGGACTGAGTGGTAAGAAGGGCCGTGCTACATCTTGTGCAAGTTGCAGTGGCCACGGTCTGGATGCTGGCAGTGTTGTCCTCACTGGCTGGTTTCTAGACCACAATCAGCTAAGAACACTGAGTGATACATACATTTGGCTAGTGGTAGGCTTGGGGTCAAGGCCAAGGTCTCTAATGTGACACCGTGTCCTCCCCATGCTGTCATGTCTACTCCTTTTGAAGCTGCATCTGGAGCCCTCCAAAAGGGGCCTTCTCCATCTGCAAACTTTTCACAACTTCAGTATCTGAACTGACCCTCTCTTGCCCTTTTCAATTCCTGACCCTTGACCTCCTATATCCAAAAGCGAGTCCCACTCTGTGGCAGTCAGTGTCTCCACACCCAAAACCAGACCATCTTGTTGCATACCTCCATTTGCTCCAGCCATGCTTGCTCTTCCTCTGTTTCAGCCAGGTCCATGCACCCATGGATCCGTGCCCCAGCCCTTGACCGCCAAAGTCATCTCAAACCATTATTTAAATATATTTTTAAAATGTACTACTTCATATGTTTATACCTTGTTCTTCCCACTAGAAGCATGTCTCATCCTTCACTGCAGAGCACAAGGCGAAGAACATGCAAAAGGTTCAATAAATATTTCCCCACTTCCCACCTCTGTTGAGACAATAAAGTACTTATGAACTCAAGCATGATTTATAGACATGGATGTTGGTAATGAAAATTATTCTCCCTTAGTTTTCTACTGGCTTTTATTGTTAAAATAATATAATATGAAAGAAATTTTGTGGGGAAAAAAAGGGGGAAATAATCCATACTTCTACCTGGCACAATCATTTTCATTTGTGTGTGTATTGCCTTCAAGCCTTTTTCTATAAGTGTCAACATATTTACATAACTCCAGTCTTAATACTTGCTCCCCATAAAACCTAGCTCAAAGACTACTTCCCAGGGCAGCTTTCTCAGACCCCAGTAATTCCTTTTCTGTCATTGCCTTTCTCACCCCTAAGAGTCATTACTTATTTTCACAAGTCTCCTAGTGATGGGACCAGGAGCTTCCAGGGGAGCAGGAATTGCATCCCATGAGTCTCTATGTCCCAAACACAGGGCAGGACACTCAGTGGGAGCTTCTCACGGTCACAGTTTGTATTCTGTGCTGTCATTGTGCGTAAGAACAGATGCCTTTTCCCCTGGTGCTCTGTAGTTTTCGTAACGATCATTTTTAACGGCTCCAGAATATTTCATCAAGTGGATGTTTCATAATTTAGTTAACCAGTTCTCTATTGGGGAACATTTGGGTTGTTTCCAGAATTTTTTCTGCTATTACAAATAATGCTGCAACAATAGTTACTGTGCAATATGGTTTATTTCTCCTTTTTAGTAAATTCATGGAGTCTCTGGGTCAAGCAGGTTCTCGGGTGCTTACGCCCATTTCCACCTGGCAACAACCCACTCACCTGGTCTCAGCTCAAGGGAGGGATGCAGGTGCCTCTACAGTCCCATCTTTCTTTAGCATAAAAACCTCCTATGACCACACGGATTTGTGTCCTCCTACTCTGCTGAGTGGTCAGGGACTGAGTCGCCCTCATTCATCAAATAGTTATTAAAGTGCTATTTATCTTGGGCTTTCTGGAGCCTGGTATGAAACCTGCTGTGTCTGAGGTGCTCTCAGCTTGAAGCTTCTGATTCCCCCGCCCCCCATCTATGCCCCTCCCTCTGGCATCAGCTCATTGATTTTCTCCATGAGAAACCACCTCCCTCTGCATGCAGGTTCAGTACTGATGCTATTGCTTTTGACAACAGTGGCGAACCTGGGCTTTAGACCTGGCCAATCAGAGCACTGCATCCCTGCTCATTGCGATTGGCTCAGGGAAGGTCACATGACCTAGTCAGAGCCAATGTGTTGCAACCTTGGGACATTTGAGAAGCCCTGTCTTCCCGCTGAGCTCAGGGCTGCGAGAATGATGCGATATTGGTGATGTCATATTGCTGATGTAGTATTGACCATGAGATAATATTGATGGTGGGCCATTGGAGCTTCCTGCAGCCATTTTGGAATGTACAGGGAGACCCCCACCTGAGAGTGGTACCAGAGAGTAAGACTAAGAGAAGCAGAGAGAACATTGCTTCATTTATTCCCTCCACATCTATTTGTTTAGCTGCACTCTGCGTTAGGCCTGTTCCCAGCCCTGGGGAAAAAGCTATGAACAAGACAAAGTCCCCATTCTCACAGAGTTCATGGACATTCTAGCAGAGAGAAGCAGTCTCCACAACAAATAAGTATATATGTTAGCAGGGTGATTTCTGAAAGTGGCAAGTGCTTTGAAAGGTGAGAATGAGTGGTCAATGAGGGTGACTGCTTTGGACTGACCCATAGTGGGGGGTCTGTCTGAGGATTTGACACTGCAGCAGGCACTCGAATGATGTGAGGTGATTACGTTCCAGGTGAAGCAGCCACCTAAATGTCCTGCCCAAGGACCTCTGTATAGTGCAAAGGTGTTTTGTTTTGTTTTGTTTATTTCTAAATTTTAAAAAAATTATGGTAAAGTACACGTACATAAAATTTACCATCTTGACCATCTCGACGAGCATGGTTAAGTGGATGCATAAGTTTTGAAGACATTTTTGAATCCTGGGATCCAGCAGTAACTGAAGCAGTTTCTACCACCTGACTTTTCAGTTACAGAATAGTTGCCCCTTCTAGACCAAGTTCTAGCTGGGCTCTGCTACTGGCTCCCTGAGGCCTGATACAATTATCCTTGTTGAGTGAGCAAATACATAAGTGAATAAACAGGAGCTAAAAGTCTCCAGAAGTATGCGCTACCCCCAGCAATGCCTCAGTAGTTTGAGTTCCTGCAGCCTTGTCAGCACTGTGTATTATCACCAACCAACTTTCAAGCCTAGAATACAAAATATGGAAAGAAATGCTGGGACCGGACTCACCTCTCTTCCTGCGAGTTCTTGGCACTCCTCCACGCCGCACAACTGGGTAAGCCACTTTGTTCTCTGCTCTGAGCTTTTGTCTCATGGTAGGTTGTGACATTTCCACCTAAAGGTGTCTCTCTTATTGCTCTGGGGATGTTTTTATTTTTTTATTTAAAGAGAATATCCGTGGCAGACTGTGCCACCAAGGGCCTTCGGGAGCCCCTAACAATATGATTCTGCCTGAAGAACAAAGAGGCAAATTTGCAACAGATCAAATGCAAAGGCATCGTGAGAGAAGGAGAGGACCGGGAGTTACAGATGAAAGGGTGCTGGGTCCAATCCAGATCTGTGTGTTTTGCCAAGATCTGAGAGCCATGAATAATGGAGAACCCACACACAGCTCTGGGTGTGTGGCTGTTGGGGGTGTGAAAGGAGAGGAGCCCTCTCACCTCGCCGAAGACATCACCTCGCCATGAGGAGGTAGGAAGGGCACAGCCTCTCCAGGCAGGGTCGGTGCAATTGGAAAGAGCAGCTAAGAGAAGAAGGATGGAGTCGAGGGGCTGGAGCGCCCTCAGCTGCGGGGATTCTGTGTCGCTGCTGGGTGGAAACTCAGGTGTAGAAAAAATACAATCTCAGGTTCCCGAAGTGAGGTCCAGGTATCCCTGGGGATTTAGGGGAAATGCAAAGGACACAAGAATTGTTGGACCCTACTGGCAGGTGCGCTTCCTCTACTGGGCTCAGGGAGATGCCTAGTTTGGGGGTGCACGCTCTGTGCCCCTTCACACGCTTCCTCTACTGGGCTCAGGGAGATGCCCCTGCAGCCTAGTTTGGGGGTGCACGCTCTGTGCCCCTTCACCTCGGCATATACCTGTCTCTGACCTGCTCTGTGCCCCAATCATCCTCTGCTCATTCCCCTCAGCTTGCCTCTCCTTAAAACCTCAGTGCCTCTCCCTGCATACTCCTGCCTTACTCTCAGGCCCTAGATCTGAGACTCTACCTTCCTCAAACTCCTCCCAGCCTCCCATCCTACCACCCCTGCCCCAGACCCTCTTCCTCTCCCTCTGCCTAGTCTTTCTTCCCCACTCCCAGAGCATCCAGGCCTCTAGGTCGACTGCCACATGTGTTTCTACATGTGCCCATTGGGTCCTCAATTGGATTACAGCCCCAGACCCTTCTCTCTGCACAGCTCTGACACGTTTTTCACCCTCCGGCCCCTGGGTAGTACTGTCCCTCTGGGGATGTGGTCCATCCTTCTGGTAGTGGACTCTCATCATTCTTTCTAGCCACCCAGTACTCGAACCTTCCTGACAAGTAAGAACCAGCCTCCCTCTCTATAAGTTGAAATCTGGACGTTCGCTTCCTGACCATCAGTCACACCCACTCCAAATAGCCAGGGTCACAAAGACGTAGTGATCACCCAGAATCCCAGAATCTGTCTGTTGATGGGAGATGGCGGCAGCATTTTTCTCCGGCTTCCAGAGGCAGTGGGGACAGGACCCAGGGCCCAGCTGGGTAGGATAGGGTGTCAAAGCCAAGGGAAAGGACAGTGGTGTCCTTGTGGCTTCTTCCTGGATGCTTGACCTCTAAGCATGATTCTCAGGCCTCCCAGAGGATTCTGGGGTCCCAATATCCTTTACAAGCGCCCTTTCTGTTTATATCAATCAGAATACGTTTCTATGAATTATATTCATTTCTATTGTATTGGAAGTCCCTGACTTCTCCATTGCCTTCCCCAATTTCTATTTTTCCTCCTTTATCCTGTAATATCCATATGTGACTATTATCTATTCTTTAAAATACATTCATTAAGTTTAAAAACAAATTGATGTAAAGCAAGATATTAGGTAAATGGAAAGATCTTTCATATTATGACTTAAAAGTCCAGAAGCCACAAAGGAGTCGTCAATATCAATCAAAACTACAAATGCATCTATCCTTTGACCCAACAACCTCACTTTTGGAAATTTATCCTACGCCTCTTCTAATCAATTAATATGGCCTGTAGATTAGTGATCTTTCCCAGTCAGAACACAGAAATCTTCCTCATCTCCCCACTCCCCCTGTTTTATTTTGCAGTGGAGTATTCCATTGTATGGACAGGCCCTAGTTCATTGAGACAACGGCCTCCTGGTGGACACCTGAGTTGTAGTCATAGTGCAGTGAATGTTGTCTTGTATGTCCAAAGTGGAACATCTGTGTGATACAACAAGTGAGAAAATAAGATACAGAACAGTCTATAGGATATGTTATTATTTGCACAAGAAAGAGGGAAAATAAGAACATGTCCTCATATTTGTTATACTTTCATAAAGATACTCTGGAAGAATAGACAAAAAAAAACCAATAATAAACATGCCTGGCTTTTGTGGTGGGTGACAGAGTGAGTGACATGGGGAAAGGGTGACAGGGGTGGAGGTGAGAGAGGCTTTCCCCTTCACCTTTTAGCCTTGTTTTGCTTTTGGAACCATGTGGCTGTATTAACTGTTTTTTAAAAATGCACAAAAGAGTGCAGAGGTGGCACACAGATGTGACCCAAATCCTGAAGATGGCCACCATTGTCTGAATTTGGGAACTCTCTGTATTGTAGCTTTGAGCTGTCTCTCATGCCCAGACTATGGCTTCACCCACTGGAGCTGGCAGGGAGCTGGGGAGAGAAGGGGGGTGGCCCTTGAGAACGCAGACCCTTACCCAGCTGTGCCTATGACTGCCTGCAGCTCGCATACCCACCCATAGCATTTTGTTTCTCATCCACCTGCTTTAAGGGGTGTTGATTAGGGGAACTCTCCCTGAAACTGGATACCTTAAATCCTGCTTCTCTCCCAAAAGAGAAGACACTAAAGGGGACTGCCGGGTTAAGGAACTGTCCAACGACAAGCCATGCTGGCCCAGTTCCCATACTCACAGACGCCACCTGTTCCCGCTAGCGCAGCAACACATGGAAACCCAGAGAACAGCCAACACCATTGTCCCTGGACCTGGCACCTTGTAGAGGCTGAGCTGGGCACACACCTTTAAATCTCCCCTCTGCTGTCAGAACATGGGTCTTGGGATTTGGGGAGAGAGCCAGAGCAGGAGGCTGGGGGAGGGCCGAGCACCCAGTCTATCTCCAACTGCCTTTGTTCCCGAATAAACACGCAGAGCCTCCTCCCCCCACCTGAAAGCCGCTTCTGCTGGAGAGAGAAATCGTATACAATCTTCGCTTTAGATGTACAAAAAGTCTGAAATTGCTTGGAGACCAGGCAGGAGGGAGCTGGGCGAGGCTGGGGGATCTGGGCGTGTAATTGCGGGTCATCTATCTGCTTCTGTCAGCGCACAAGCTTTTGCAGAGAGAACTCCGTGAATTTGCTTTTTCCCATCTTGCATTACTTACTCTTTCCTCAGCAGCTGTAAAACCTTTTCCTAAAACTGCCCTCAAGGATAATGAACAGGAGACATTTGGAGCTGGTAAGAAAGACACCCCTCAAGTGATGCACTTGGCCTTTTACAGGTTCTCAAGATGAATACACAGCAGGCTGGAATCTGCTTCGGGGCAATTCCACTGGACCTGAGTGCTGCAGAGAAGAACACCAGGGCCCACAGCATAAAGGGGGTCTCAGCTGCTCCCTCCTCCAGCCCATTCCAGGCCAGTGCCCAGAGAAGAGGTGTGGAGCCTCCCAAATGGGCCAAAGGGCTTAGAAGCCCCTGGACCGGCTCAGCCCACCTTGGGATAACCTTCTGGTGCCTACAGCCAGTCTGTTCCCTTGAACTGCAGAGAGGATGTGGGGCAGGAGGCTGGCGTGGTGGGTAACACTGTGCAATGTGACCTCGGGGTGACCAGCCCAACTTCCAGGGAGGGTACAGGACCACTGAGCAGTCCCAAATGTGGCTAATTAAACCAGAGCTGCTCTCCTTGGGGCAGGGTGGGGCCTGTGGCAGGGTGAGGTAGGGCTGGCCGATCCTAGGGGTGTGACATGGAAGCCCTGTAGGGCTCCGATACTGTCACTTGCTCACTGAGTGACTAGGCCACCAGCAGCACAACTCCAGAGGAGCCTTTTACTGCAGGCAGCATGGTGGCCCCTGAGCTCATGGTTCACTCAGCCTCAGAACCTCTCTGGGTCCTGGCTTCCCCATCTGCACACTGGAGCAGCGTCACCATAACAATCACAGGAAGTGTCTATTGCTCACACAAAGCGTGCCAGGCATGGCTCGAACACTTTATGCCGAGGACATCATGTCCTCCCAGCCCAGCTAGCTGTGCAGTGCCTGGTGCAAGGGGCTATTTATAAACAACAAGCCATGTGAGTCTGTACAGGTTTCTATTCGAGATGGAGGTGGAGACTTTCAGAGTCGAATGGGTCCTGAGAGACCACTGAGGCCACCTCTCCTTCCTCGCCACCCAACAGTGATGACCAGAGAGGTTAAAGGACTCCCCTGGTGTCACACAGAGGCGGGGCCACCCAGCCTAGGGCTGGGGATGTAGATCTCCAGGCCGGCTACATGACTGTCCTTGTCTTTCCCTTCTTCAAAGGCCCCAGAGTGAGGTGGGCAGCAGGCTAAGGCCCTGCGTGCCTGGTCTGGGAGCTGCCTGCACAGTGCTGCTGTGCCTCCTTCGCCTTTGGCTGTGGTGGACATTTGGTCTTTGGCTCCTCTCAGTATGGAGGCCCTGGCAGTGTGTGTGTCTGTAAACACCTGGAACTTCCCCACCTCCTCCCCACCAGGATTCTGGAATCATCCATGGGGCTGCCCCTCCCCTTCAGCCTCTCCAGCCCCTTTCTCAGCCCAGGAGGGTGGGATGGTTTGGTAGCTGGGATGAACCCCAGACACGCCAGCCCCTGTGGCTGGTGGAGGTTGGAGGGGTAGCTCATGCCACCTGTCCGTGGGAACAGTCATGTCACAGGGTCCCAGCCTGTGGGGGTATGAGTGACTCTGGTCCTGGGGCCTGCAAGAGAAGGTTTTCTCATCAGTTCTAGGGGCAGCAGGGGAGGGTTCCAGCCAGAGCTGTGGATTGTGCCCCATGGTGGTCCGTGCAAGGTGGCCTGGCATGTGGCATCCTGGTCCTGGGGCCTGCAGGAGAAGGTTTGTCCATCAGTTCTAGGGGAAGCAGGGGAGGGTTTCAGCTCTGGCTAGAACCCTCCATCACTTCAACGAGGGCAAGGTTTGCAAATTCCTGTGGCTACAGCCGAGCCAGCTGAGAAGGCAGTGAGCAGACCTGTGGGTTGTGCCCGATGGTGGTCCGTGCAAGGTGGCCTGGCATGTGGCATATGACCACACTAAGTTTTGAAGAGGAATCGAAAGCCTGGACTTTTGGAATAGGAACTGTCCTGATTTTTAGGCACCATGTTGGCCTCACATAGCCCATGAGCCACATGAGTCTCCGTGGAGCAGGCCCCGAGGTATGGCCAGGGCTTGGTGGACGCAGGGCCCCGTGGGGTGGGACTGCGCTGGGTGCGGGAGGAGTCATTTGGTTTATCAACACACTGTGAGGCAGCCCATGGCCTGGCGTGGTTGGGCAGTGTGCCAAGAACACAGGCTGACCGAAGGCCTCCTTTCCCTTCAGAGCTTCCCCTGAAACCACCGCTGCCTGAGGGAGGCTGTGAGGCCTCCCCTCTTTGCCTCCCACCTCCGCATTCTGGATGCCCGCTTAGCACTCCGACTCTGACTCCTGTCTGCCTGGAGTGGGCAGGATAGGATGGAGCGGAGTGAACCGCAGACCGTAGATAGGGCCAATCCACGCCAGCCCCGCCATCCTCAGTGAACCAGCTTCCTGGCCCTGTGGGTCTTTTGTCTCTCCAGTCATGTCCTGGGCATCGCACTGTTTTGCCCTCCTGCCCCTCTCCATGGAATGTCCCCTCGTCGGGGCCTGGGCAGAATTCCAGAATCAGATACCAGCTCCCTCAGGTTGCAAGGGCTTTGCTGATCCCCGATGGGCCCCAGTTCCTCATCCAAGCCCATTTCCTTTCCTGTTAAAAATGTGCCAGCAATCCATATGAGGCAGGTTGCCCCAGGGAGTAAGGAGGGCTCCCTAATGCAGGCCATCTGGCCTGGGCCGCGGTTAACAAGCCTCAGATTCAGACCCCAGAGCTGGTGATGGATGGGTGGACTCAGAGAAACGCTGCTGGGAGAAGAGAGCAGACGGTCCTCACTCAGAGGTTCTGTTGTCATCCTCCCCCTTCTTTCCCACTCCCTCCGAGGTCCTCTCAGCAGTCCCTGTTAGCGCTACCCTCAGGGCTGTGGATAGAGTCGCTGGGACCCTGAGGGCTGGGGAAGCGCCAAGTCTCGGCTTCTCCCACCCACTCACTATGCTGCTCCAGCCGCCAGCCCCCTTGCAGGTCCACTCAGGGCCTCCGCCTTTGCTGTTTTCTTTATCTGGAAAGTTCTCCCCACAGATCTCCAGCCTCACTCCCCCTCTTCCTTGGATCTCTGCTCAAATGTCACCTTATCAAATGTCACCTTCCCCAACCACCCATAGAAAAGGGGAGGCCCTCCTTCCCCACCTCCTGCGCTTCCCAGCCCTGTCCCTGCTGTTTTTTTTCATCATATTCATCACCACCTGACAGTTTACATGTTTATTTCTCTACTTCTTGTGTTTTTAACATAGGCGAACTCAAAAAATAGCATTTACTTGAGACTCTCCTGCCTTCTGAGAGCCTCTGAGAATGAGCGTGGCTGTACGTGGCAGAGTTCGGGGCCTTGCCCACCCCAGGGAAAGATAAAGACCAAGCACAGCTGTGGTGACTGCCAGGGGCCAGGGATGTCCCCCTTTCAGCGACGGGTCATGGAGGTCGCTGTGAGCCACTCAGAGGAGGCAGCATGATCTATGACCCCGGCAGAGGTCAGAATTCTGTCCTGCAGGAGTCCCAGTCTGGGGGAACCTGCCACAGAACTAACTGTTCTGAGTGACACAGCCTGCGAGGGGCATCTTCAGAAGGGCCTTTGCAGGAGTAGGAGCTGCTAAGCTGACTTGAGGAAAGGAAGTGTGAGGAAAAGAGAATGGTGCTGACGTAAATCCACGGGCAGAGTGTATTGGGCAAATGGACAGTCCTCTTCCTGGGACATCTTGGGTTCTGTGTGAGAAAAGGTACGAGTTGGCAACACTGGATTAAACAAAGTGAAACAGAGCATGCAGGACTTGTCAGAACCTTTAATATACAGTGTCCACTGTGGCTGTCAGGACAGGATATAGTGTGCCCCATTTCTTTCTCAAACTGATTTGCTTCATGGACCACTCTGAAGGCCCAGAGGCCCATCTTACTCACCTTGGGAATTACTGACAAGAGCATAGGGGCACATGGCAACTGAGGGAGGGGGCTGGAGTGCGGAGAGAGGGAGGGCAGATGGAGAAGGAACGCTGCTGTAACGAAGCTGGGGCTCATTTGTTAATTCTTTGAATGCCCTGCAGAAGAGTTTTGACTTTATCCTATAGGAAGCTGATATTAGTGAGCGATTTGCATTTCATTTGGATCCACTTAGTGACTCTAAGACAAAGCATACAATCGGAATGCTGCAGGGACTTCTTTGAAGAGGTTGGCCTGGCGCTGGGGCAAACAGAACACATGGGAGGGCTGCGAGGGCAAGTTCTGTAGGTTTTGCACTGCACACCTGCAGGGAGCACCAATCCCAGCAACTATAGAATGAATTGTGCTTTCTTGTGCTGTGCAATGCACATCCTGAACACCTGTCTGTGGCAGCCCTGGGAGGGGCAGGCTCACACAGCTCCAGTGAATTGCTGCCAAATAGGAAGGTACGGTAGACTAATACCTTCACCAATATAGGATTAGTGATACGAGTGTCCACAGAAGATTGTACCTTCCAGATCCCTTGGAATGTGATGGGCCGCATAACCACATCCAGTTAGTGACAAGTGAATAGAAGTCAGATGTGCGTCACATGCCGAAGCTGTGCAACATCCATGTGCTCTTTTCCTGTCTTTTCTTCCCCAATGCAGCAACTAACAAGGCCATGTATCTCAGCTGCCGCTAAGTGATGGTGGTGCCTCCATCAGCATGGGTCCCTAAGAGACTGTGTGGAGCAGAGCCCCTGGCCCACTTGCACTGTGAGAGAGAAACAAACATCTCTGTAGGAAGCCCCTGAGAGCAGAGGTATTTGTTACTGCAGCAGAGCCTAACCTGTCCTGACCCATGCAGAAGGAGGGCTAAATGTTGCCCTGACTTCCGCTTATGAAGAGAAGTCTTCCAATGCTAAGTGTTTGGCACTAATTAAAAATAATGCTTAATATAGTTCAGGCCAAGTCAAATCCCTCTGCAGGCCAGGTGTGGCCTACTGGTTTGCAACCCACCATCTCAGGCTCTGCTAACTGTACATAGAACAAGAGCTAACTCACTTTTTTGCACTTTTCTAGGCAATCCCATATACATGTGGGCGTATTGGGACAGAATGAGACTCTCTGATCTATGATTAACTGGAAGAGAACGCCAGGTTACAAACAGAGAGAAAGAAGGCAATACTATGGCTCTTTTAAAAGCTGCTGAAAAGCAGCATTTGGGCGTTTGAATGCCCATGACAGCGGTTATGTTACACTGGCTGAATCAGCCCCGAGAGAGGCAGAAAATAGTGATTAAGAACTCAGCTCTGCTACTTGGTGTGTGACCTTGGGCAAGTCACCTCACCTCTCTGAGTCTCTGTTTCTTTGTGGGGAAATTTGGGTTCGTTGTAGAAACCATTTTTCAGTGGTGCTGATGGGAGGAAGTAAGATGTGCCTACAATACTCAGCTCTCAGGGAGGGCACGATGATGCCAGCTCTTGTGGGTCTTATTCTCTTTCTATCAAGCCAGTCAATGGCACAGAGCTGGACCTCCACCCCGGCGTGTTCCCTCCCTGCCACTGTTGGAAGGGGCCAGGATTGGCCTTCCTGAACCATCACATGCCAGTTGCAATCTGGCTTCATTACCTGTGGCTGTCGCCACAAATTACCACAAGTTTGATGACTTTTTCTTCCATTGTTTTTATTGTGCTAAAAAACACAGAACCTAAAACTTACCTTCTTAACCATTTTAAAGTGTATAGTTCAGTCGTGAAAAGTGTGTTCACATGGCTGTGACACAGGTCTCCAGACATTTTTTATCTGGCAACACTGAAACTCTGTATCTTGGTGATTTTGAAAACAACATAAATTTATCCTCTCATAGTTCCAGAGGCCAGAAGTCTAAAATCAATCTCACTGGGCTAAAGTGAAGGTATGGGCGGGATGGCTCCTTCTGGAGTCTGAGGGGAGAATGTTTCCTTGCCTTTTCCAGCTCCTGGGGGCGCCTGCAACTCTGGCTCACACTCCTTCCTCACATCGCTCCAACCTCTGCTCTGTTGTTCCGGCTCCTACTTCTTTGTCACATCTCCCTCTGCCTCCCTCTTATAAGGACACTTGTGATTACATTTAGGATCCACCCGGATAATCCATGATAGCCTCCCCATCTCAAGATCCATCACTTAATCACATCTGCAAACTCCCTTTTGCTATGTAAGGTCATATTTTCACTTCAAGGATCAGAACATGGATATCTTTGGGCGCCATCACTCAGATACCACAGTGACCATTGCAGTGAGCTCAGGAAAGCCTGCGTGTTTTCCCCCGGCAGCCAGGAGGAACAGATGGGGTCTCGTGGTCCAGGAGCCAGGCAGCCCGGTTCTGGCCCTGCTTTGGCCCCCACTCTCTATGAGGCCATGGGCAGGTCTCTTCTCACTCTCAGTTTCCTCGAGTGACCATATCTACCCTGGGAACATCCACTGAACCAACAAAGCACTGGGGATACAGGCAAAAATTGCATCTCTCGTGCCTCTGTGCTAGTGGAGAGACGGAAGATAGAGAAGACAAATATGTGGAATGAGAGACAGTGGCAAGTGCTAAGGAGAAAAACAAAGCAGGGGCAGGGAGAGGAGGACCAGGCAGGGCCCCTCTCTGGGCTGTGAAGATTCAGTCCACACACATTTATTGGGCATCTATTGTGTGCCAGGCACTGTTCTAGAATGTGGGACATAGCCAAGAACAAGACAGACCTGGACGGCGTCCTGGAGGAACTCCTATTTAAGCAGGGGACAAACCAGGGAGTAAATGGATGAGACAAGTTCAGAAAGCAGTGAGATTATGTTAAAACTAAATGGTGTCCTGAGTGAGAGAATGTTGAAACCGCTTCAGAAGGGGTGGTCAGGGAAGGCTTCTGGGAGGAGGTGACTGCTGAATCAGTGTATGGGGATCTGGGGGAAGAAGGTTCCAGGTCAAGGAAACAGCAAAGGCAACGTGGAGGTGATGCACCTAGAATGCCCAGTACGGTCTCTGGGTGGCAGGTGCTCAACTAACTGTTGTCAGCAATGAGGAGTTGGAGGGGGCAGGGTGCTGGGACAGAAAATAAGGTCAAGGGCGTCATGGCCCACCTATCCTGACCATGGCTTCTGAGCTTTTGGTCCCAGCAGTGCCCATACCCGGCGGCCCCTTTAGACAGAATGCGGGAAGGGCCCAAGCCCCAGATGGAACCCAGGCCTGAAGACGCCAGCCTTGGCCACCCCCACTCCCCTCCGCCACCCCCGCCCTCGCGTGGAGCCCTGTTCCCACATGCGGGCTGGTTTCTTTAATGAGACCATCTGTCTGGCTTTCCTCACTCCGCTGGGCCTGATGGGGCCATCCATCTCTCCTGTCCCCATCCTTGTCTGTCTGTCACCTCCTGCCTGGACCCACCATCCCCGCCCAGCTCTGAGGGGGTTCGTGGCAGGTTTGGCCTCCGACCTTCGTGTTTATTCTTCTCATCTGGCCACAGCTGGCCTCCGTGCTGAGTCACTTGCTCCATCTGCCTGTCCTTGCTGTGGGACGGCGACTGCCTCTTCCTGGCTCTCTTGGTGCCACGTGGCAGCCCACGCATGCAGCGAGTGCCAGGGCCTGCACACGCGTGGGGAGGGGACTGTGAATAGCTTTGTGCCAGCCTGCACACCAGGGTGGGAGGGCCAGCCTCCACTCAGGGCTCCCCGAGGGCCAGAGGGTCATGTGGTTCATTTGCTAAGTCTCAAAGAGGGTGGCCTTGTCCAAAGCCCACAGCCAGGCCCAGGTTTCCGTGATGCCAGAGACTTTCCATTTTGCATCTGAGCATGGAAGTGGCAGGGGCAAGGGGAGGGGTAGGCATCTCCAGCCGGGATTTAAATCCCAACAAGGCCTAGAGTTCTGAATTTGGGTGGATCATTGTCTTTCCAAGTCTGATTTTCTTCATATTTTTTGAAAAACAAACAATTTGAGCAGAGGTAGTATAATACCATCATGTATCCCATAAGCCCAGCACCTATTCTCCCTTCCTCTGGCAACAACACCCTAAATTTTCCTAGTTTCCCTCCTCCGAATTCCTGTGATTTGGGCAGGGCTGACATCAGGCTTGGTTCCAGGAGAGGGCACATGACCAAGAATAGGCCAATCAGAGTCCTGAAAACTCCCTTGCCCTCCCCTATCAGTGGCTGGTTCAGAGTCAGGTGGGCACCAAGCCGGGCCAATCAGAGTCACAACATTTGCTGGAACTTTTCTTAGGAAAGGGGTGCTCCCTTCTCCTGGGTCTGTGAGCGAGCAGGATTCTGGGCCAGAGCTCTTGGCAGCTGCCAAGTGGTGAGAGCCAGCCTGTGAGGGAAACCAGCATAGAGGAGAGCAGAGCCAAAACGTGGAGAATGAGAGCAGGCCTAACGAGCCCCTAGATCCAGATGGGCCCGAAGCCAGCCCCACCTCTGGACTTTCCCCTTCCCAATGCCAGTGCACTCCCCTGTACAATAGGGTTAGAGATAGGTTCTATCACTTAAAACCAAGAGTCTCATGAGATGTATTCCTGAAAGGAATTAACTCCTGCCTGATATGTAGTAGATACTCAATAACTATTTATTTTAAAAATAAATACTTTCTGAGTAAAAAAAAAATCCATTCTCAAGAGCTAACATATCATATGCTTCCATTTACATAACATTCTCAGCACCGCAGTTATAGAGATGGCAAACAGATTAATGGTTGCCAGGGGCTGAGGATGGTAGAGGGGCTGGAGGTGACAGTAAAGGAGCAGCACGAGGAACATCTTTGTGGTGATGGACCAGCTCTGTATCTTGATTGCTGTGGTGATTTCGTGAATCTGTACAGGTGATAAAATGACAGAACGATATGCACACATTGTACCAATGCCAGTTTCCTGGTCTTGGCATTGTACTAGAGTGATGTAGGATATAACCACCGTGGGAAACCGAGTGAAGGTCTGTGGGACCTCTCTGTGCTATCGTTGCAACTTCCGATGAAGTTGTAATAATTCCAAAATAAAAAGTTAAGAAGTTCTTTGTAAGCTGGAACACCCAGACCCTAAAGAGCAGAGAGCATGGATGTTGGAATTGGACGAACCTGAATTCAAATCCCAGCACTACCATTTACAAGCTGAGTGATCTGGGGTCAGTCACGTCTCTCTTCTCATCCTCAGTGTCCTCGTCTGCGAAATAGGGCTTTATCAAGCCTAACTTGTGGGGTGGTTAAAAAGAAAAAATGAACTGGACCGCGATCTGTCTAGCTGAGTGCCTGCACATGAAAGGCAATAAACAATAGCCATAGATGCAGCAGGATATAAAAACAGGGCTTAACAGGGAGGACAGGTAGTGTAGGGATCAGACTTTGGGCTCTGGAGTCAGCCTCCCAGGACTTAAATTCTGGCTCTGTGGCTTCCTGACGAGGTGACCTTGGCCAGGCAACCTGACATCTCTGGCCCTCACTTTCCCCATCTCTAAAATGGAGACAAAAATAGTACCTACTTCATAGTCTAGTTTTGAGGATTAAAAGAAGCAATGCATCTGAGGCCCTTAGGGAGTGCCTGGCTCTTGGCAAGGATACAAACAAAGCCTGGAGCTCCCAGGGTGGAGGTGGGGAAGTGCCTGGCCATGCAGGGGAGTCTGTAGCAACCTCACCCCCAGGGAAGCCCTGACTCCCTGGGTACCAGCCCCCTTGGAGGGACTCCTTCAAGGTCCTGCCTCAGATGAGGGATCTCACCCTTGGCCAGGCAGGAAATCTGACCCCAGGCCCCAGAGCACCCCCACCCAAGATCCAGGACCCCTTTCTTACTCTGTCTTCCCTGAGGAAGGAGCACACAAGCCTGAAGTAGACTCTGCACAGAATGGACTTTGAGGTACAGTCTCATAGGAGAAAGGAAAGGGTGCAAGGTTCGTGGTCAGTGGGGATGGTGTGGCTCGAGGGAGGGGGTGGAGAAGCTCCTCTGTCCCTAGTCATATATTTCATGGTTCTGTTGTGGCTTTAAGATGCTCCAAATTCCATCATCGCCGAGCCTATCCCTTAGGTTAAACATTGCCCACTCCTATGTCCTGCTCCTCTCTCGAATCTGGAGGAGTAACATATTAAGCCACTACTGTGTGAATTAATTTATGAGAGGGTTTGGGGTGAGGCGAGCTAAAAGTAGATGGGGTGGGGAGACACGTGAACGAGAGGGAGAATAATGCTGAAGGCAAACTTCGCCTGCCCTGGCCAGCTCTTGGTGATAATCTATTTAAAGGCATCCCCTAGCTGTCTTCATTGATGTAGATTCATTTGAACAGTTTCAGGGCTGCAGTCTTTATTTAATGCAGCTCTGAGCCCAGCTGCACAGGGGCCCAGAGACAAGGCTGGCTCCTGGCAAGGTGAGTGCATGGAGCCCCTGAGAAGGAGAGGCTGGGCCAGGCAGCAGTGGCCACGTTTGACAAGGTGCCTGTTGCTGCGGGGATGATGGAGCATGCTGGAGGTGACAGTTCCCACCCTGGAGCCAGGCAGGGGCACTTATGAGGAGGGATTCTCCATTTCAAATGAGCTGGTGATTTGGTCGGTTAAGAGGGGCTTTATTAAATAGTGACTGAGAGTAAACCAGAACCCAAGCTGACTTCAGCAAACAAGAGAATATGTTGGTTCATGTGACAATCTATCTTCAGGTCTGGCTGGATCCAGGACTCCTTGCGAGAACACTCAGTTGTTCCTGAGACCACAGGCTTCCTGTTTATCATGGAGGGAAGAGCTTGTCAGGTGCTAGGCATTCCCTTCAAAAGTCCTGAGATTCTTTCTGATTGGTCTCACTTAGGTCACATGCCCACTCCCCAAACCAATCACTGTGGCCGGGAGGATGGGATATACTGATTGTTCTTGGCACACTCCAAGGAGTTAGGGGACATGGGGCGGGTGTCAATTCTATGCGAGCCTCACAGAGGGCAGGGGCCCCAGAGCAGGGCCAACCTGGCTAGGAAGCAAGTTGATGCTAGCTCAACCACGGCACAGCCTGTGTTCACAGGTTTCATCTACCCTACCTCTCTCAACAGCGTCTGCAGAGGTTCTTCCCATTGGACAGATGAGAAAACCGAGGTAGAAGAACTTGCCCAGGGTCACATACTCAGAAAGGGATTCCAGCCTCATTCTTTTTATTCCAAGTTTTTTCCAACTCCTCCTGGTCCAGCCTGTCCCCTCTCCCCAATATTCCAGAGCACTTAGACGCCTCGATTTGGTACCTGGAAAGGATCTAAGAGTTCATTGCTTTCAATGCTCGAGGTCACATTAGCCAGTGAATGCAGAACAGACTTAGAACCCATATCTAACTGTCACTTACCTCTGGTCTGTCCCGCTGCTTGGGAACCTGGTCTTGCCTGTATGGCCTTGGTCTCCATTTGCTTGCCAGCTTTGGTTTCTCATCCCACCCACAGCCTCGTGCAGTTCCCGAGGCCCCTGCTGCTCGAGCGCCTTGACTGATGGGCTGTGCTTTCCTGGGTCTCAATGCCACAGCTATTTGCATGTGTCTTATTGCTCCTCTAGACTATTTTTCTTTCTCACTAATTGCTTTGTTCTAATTCTTTAGAGGTAATTTTCTTCTGTTACTTTATTTCTACAGTTAACACCTTCCAATTAATTCCATAGCTCTTGGACGTTCTCACATAAGTTGCTCTAAAAGCCCTTTCCTTTTACTGTCGCGTGGGTAACGATGTCTCCGGCAGCACGGTCACTTGGTCACGCCTGCCGCAACCGAGGCACTTGGCACATTGTTGCACTGGATGTTCATAATAGCCCTTCTAGAGAGACTCATTTCACAGAGCGGGGAAATTGAGGCCCCTGGGCCCTAGTGTGGGCAGAGCTGGGATTCGAATTGCCACCCACTCCAGCATCCTGAGCTCCTGGTACAGGCAGAGCTGGCGGTGGATCCCAGCTCCCAGCTCCCAGATGCACAGGACCTGGGGTGGCCCTGCAGTGAACTTCTGGCCATGCTGGCCCCACCCCTGGTGATTCTCTGCGGGTCTCTGAATCCAGTTTGGAGAAACTGCCCTGGCGGGTTGGAGGATGTGAAATCCCAGAGACCATAGGATCTCGGGGATGGGGAAAAGGCAGCGGCAGCTTCAGTCTCTCTGGAGGAGAGGAGGGGGAAAAATGCAACACCAACTACATTTGCAGAGAAATAAAAAATGATTTCAAATTCTATTTTCCCGTCTCTCAGCACATCCCCTGGCGCTATTTTATCTAGTAAATAGGAGGCGTAGCTGTTATTCCCAATTATGATATTAATTCTCCTGGTGACCCTGGGCTACTTACCTCCGCACTCAGAGCTGGTTTCTCTATCTATCACCACCCGCTCAAGGACAAAAAGATGTTGTCACGGGAAGGGAACTCCTGTGTTTGGAACAGGCCTGGCTTTCATTACCCAGCAGGCCCTGCAGGAGGGGGCGCTGGGTGGCCAGCGAGGGGTGGGAAGCCTCTTGGCTCAAGGAGCTTGATCTCATTCTCTCTCTCTCTCTCTCTTCTTTCCTATTCGCAGACCCCTCCCTCCTAACCATTTTTTTTTTTAATTTTATTTTTACTTGCTGGCTTCACAGACCCTTCTGCCAACCTTCTTGTCCTGTTTATTTCTGGAATTTTCTCCTGTTCCCACACCTCCACCCCACAGGATTGTGGGAGGGGTGGCAGCAAATTCCCAACTGGGCACCGACTTCCATCATCATGTGGTTGGATCCATATTATTTTCGTATTTTCGGGCCATCTCCCCTGGAGAAAGCGGGGCAAAGTTGCCACGGGTAATTGGCCTCGAATTTGTTTACCTCAGCGCTCCACACTCCCGCTCCCCAGCATCTCTCCCTCTGTCTCCTCCATCCCACCTTGACTCCCCAAGCCATCTGGAGTCTCAATGCCCTCTCCCGCTACGTGGGAGCCAGAGCAGGCCCTGCGGATCTGAGTATCGGGTGGGAGGTCCGAGATTCCGTGGGACATGGGCAAATGGGTTCAGAAAACAGCTCATGGTTGATGACAAAGGAAAAATACAAATAATAAACAGCAGAGACCCCGGGCTGGGGTTCGGCAAATACAGATGAGAGCAAGTCTCCGATGAAAAATTCTAATGATTTTTGCTGCTGTTCAGAAATGAAGACTAATTCTGCAATATTGGTCTTTAGGAAAAAAAGCGTTTAGGTGGGGGTGGGAGCTGAGTCTGAGTCTATAGGAGACTGGGAACTTTGTGGCCTGGGAGGCTTTGGGCACTCACATGAGAGAGCTGCAGGCCAAGTTACCCGGAGGATCTTCTGTGAGGGAGGTAGGGAGTGTTAGACTTTGTTGTTGGTTTTGATAGAGGAGGAAGCTGAGGCTTAGAAAGAGAATTGTTTCTAGGCAGACCTGGGTCCAGACCCATGATGGTCTGAGGCTCCCGTCTGGGTCTTTCGGACGTCAGGTCAGATCTGCTACAAATCCTCTCCTAAAAGCCCAGGTGACGGTCAAAATAATTCACAGCCGGAAGGGCCAGGAGCTGTGGCCAGGCATGGGATGAGGCAGGTCTGGAGGGCCCCAGAAGCCCAGGAGGCCAGAGTGGCTAGACAGAGGGAGCTGGAGGCAGGAGCTACTCGTCACCTGCCATGGACGCCTCTCAGTATTTCAGCAACTGGCTTGCAGCAGCACGCGTCCCAGTGGCACTCAGTGCTGCTCTGACCAGCACCCGAACGCAGACATGTCCTCCACAGAAGCTGCCTGTCCCCACTGACACAGGCCTGGAGGAGGGTAGAAGTCGGCCACTCTGGCCTCAGTTTCCCCATCTGTGAGTTGGAGGTGACTCTAGCACCTGCTGATCCAGGAGTTTGGGTGGAAAAGGTAGCTCTTGTCTATCACTTAGCCCAGGGCCCAGGGCTACTCAATAAATATTTCCTGTCCTTGTGATATGCAAACCTGCTCTTGCATCTACCTGGCTTCCATCCTGTGAGGAATGTATGACCATCAGGCAGTGAGATGGGTTATGGTAAGAAACAGACCAGCATCCGTATATCCGGACAGAGCAGGGCGGCCGCAGTCACACCTGCCCTCCCCGTTCCAGGCCCCTTCTCCGGGAACAGCCTTGGGATCCAGTTCATGTAGCATCATACAGAGCACAGTGTCCTTTCTTGAGACAGCAGAAGTTGGGGCAGCCTGGTTCATCCACTGCTGGGCTCCCGAATGAGCTCTGAAGGTCCCCATCCAGACCCCACACCCACCTTCAGCCGGAATGGAGCTGGACCGAAGAAGGACCAGGATCTGCCTGAAGGGTGCCCTAACCAAGTAGAGACCTTAGCGGTCCTTGGGGTCAGCGCACCCTCTCCTAAAGGGCCTCATGGAGAGGCCCTTCTCCTCTGAACTGAGATGCACTTTTGGAAGGCTGTCCTGTCACTTGACACCAGGCTTCCTATTCACCCCCTGCACGTGTCACTACTGATGGGGACCATGTTCACCCTTGGGGATGGGGGGATGGTCACACATGGGGATGATGGATAAGAATTTGACCAGACGTCTTTCCTTCCTCCTGTCCACCCATCCTATGTGCCTCACGGGGAGCTACACAGAGGACTTTCAGAGCCCATCAGCTGGCAGCAGCAAGGCCATCATTGCAGGGAGGAGGTCGAGAGGGAATTGGGTTAGAGGTGGGGAAGTGGGGTGATGCCTTGGAGGGACTGTGGCAGTGGCGCCTCCTCTGTTCTCTGGACAGGACATCCCCAGTCAGAGTGTGGAGGTCCCTGTAGTGCCCGCATGAGAGTCACCTGGGGCCATCATTAAGTGGTCCTGCAGAGTGAGAAGCACTGAGGAAGGGCTGTGAAACTGACTTTTCAAATGGACGACTCCAGAGATCTTCTTGCTTCAATATGTTTGAGAACCACTACCCTAGACTGAGATGTCACGCTTCTAGGGACAGAGCCCCACTAACTTCCTCCTTTCATGCCCCAGGCTGCCTGGGTTTGTGCCCAACCTTTGCAACTACAAGCCATGAGAGTTTGGCTGGGCACTTCACCTCCCTGCCTCAGCTGCCTCGTCTGTGAAATGGGAGAGAAGCAGAACCCACCTGCTCTGCTGAGCCTCCTCTGAGCCCTGCTTCCAAGGGGGTGGACAGCATCCTGCCTTATGGCTCCCTGAGAGCAAGTCAGACAGGAGCTGTCACAGATGGGAACCTGTCCCAGACTGGCCCCCATCTCCATCAAGTACCAGGCGATGGGATTTGTCGGGAGTGGGAAAAGCTCTGAGCCAGACACACGAGGCTTCCAGCCCTGGATCTGCCACTTCCCGCCCGTGTGATCTCGAGCAAGTCCATTCTCGGTGCTGGGACACAGCCCTCCCAGAAGGCAAGACGCCCGCTTTCACGGGGCGAGGACGCGGACAATCACTCACGAACGTATCAGTGAAATGAAGGGACCGAAAATAATAACCGTTGTGAAGGCAAGAAAAAGAAGGTGCTGATAGAGAGAGACAGCTGGAAGGTAGGGAGCCACCTCTCTGCAGACCTGGATGCCAAGTCACTGGCCTGGTATAAATAACGGCAGAGCATCCCAGGCAGAGGGAATGGCAAGGCAAAGGTCTTGGGGCAGGAATAGGTGTAGAATGCGAAGGGAACAGAAAGAAGGCTGACGTGGCAGGAGCATTGCCAGAGAGGAGCAGTGAGGAGAGATGAGATCAGAGAAGTCAGAAGCTGGCAGATCTTGCAAGGCCTGTGACATAAGGCCATCTGGTGACTTAGGACCTCTAAGGAACTAGGATTGTTCCCAAGCCCGGGTGCTGGGACCCCATTTGAAAATGTCCGGATGTGCTGGTTTAGATCACTGGCTTCTCTCTGCCTCTCAGCCACAGGACGACAGTAAAGAATATTTCTTCTCTTCTTTGTTTTTGCAAACTTAAAATCCAGCCAGAGCTTTCCAGAGTTCCTTGAATGTGGTGCCCCAGGGCTTGGCCATTCTGACGCTCTGGCCCTGAGTCGGGGGATGGGGGAGCTTGGTGTTTTTGCCTTGGTAAATATCTGCCTGCCCCTCCTCAGAAGATGGAGAAACTGGCCACCCGCCTGAGGGGTACACCAACCCTCCCTGGAGGCCTGGCTCTGGGGAGAGGATTGGGCTGCAGAGAGAAGGAGCAGCAAAGAAGGAGGTAGAAGCAGTGCAGGGAGGGAGGGCGACTGTTGCCATGGAAGGAGATGCAAGGTATTCTGGGATCAGAATTCTCACTGCAGGAGACTCGTGGTGGTGGTGGTGGTGGGGCGGGTGGCTGGGGAAGGTGATGGGGAAGCCAATGTCTTTCTTTTGTCCTTGGCACTTTCACCCATCCCTGCAGACAATGAGAGGTCTTCTATACCCCGGGGAGCTGGTCCCTCTGCAGCCCCATCCCCAGTGGTCCCCTCTCTGTCCTGCCCATCTGCCTCCTGTACAGAAGGCAGAGAGTGGCCCCTTTCCAGGAGGCCTGTTTATCAGCACAACAACGGCAAATTAGTGCTCTTAAAAGGCATTCAGCATTTATCCTGGCAAACAATCTCACTGCAATGGGGGCCTGCAATGCCTTCAACCCAGAATCTGCTAAAAGGGGTTTGCTGTGCATCTTAATTGACTTCCTTCCACCCACCACATTAAATGCATTTAATCTACTCTTGCAAATGGCTAATTTTGAAAATCCGCTTATCAGAATTAGGTCCTCAACATCCATATTTATTTACTTTTCATTTTTGTAATCTTTTTTTTTTTTTTTTGCGTGTGTATGACTGGATTCTGTTTTTGATGGTCTGGCTCTATCTCATAGGTCCCGCAGGCCAGGCTGGGGAACAAGGGCCCGCTAAGAAATGCATTGGAAATGGGAATATGGCAGAGATGGAAGGGGTGGGTTTAGGAGTTCACTTCGAGAATCAGAAGGCTAGGCTTTCCTGGGTAGGAACCATCTTTGGGAAATTACAAAAAGCTGAGACTTGAGCAGAACCAAGTTAAGAGGATGAGAACGTCTTGACAGGTCCTGGGATCTGTTTACCAGTGCTCATGTCAACCCTGCCAGGTGAGGGGGCGCTCCAGTTTATAGACAAGGAAACTTGCGCCATGATTCAGACCCGGGTTCATGTCCAGACTGCACACCCTTCCCCTTTGCATCATACTGTCAAGTGTTCAGGGGATGCTTTATCCATTTAAGTGTGTAGGAAGCACAAGTGTGCTGGTTCAGGACATGGGCCTGTGAGAAACACAGACTCAAGGGAAAGATAGGTTTTCAAAATAATCTGAAAAATGGCTCGTTAGGCTGCAGCCTGTGGAACCAGGAGCATGGCTTTTGCGCATAGCCTTCCTAACTAGTTTAGAGTCTCTAAAAGCTTAATAAGAGTTGTTAAGGAGCTGGGAAGAGTGGTTAGGCTGTTTGAACCCTGAGGAATTATTTATTTAGTATTATTTTTGTCGTTGCTGGTCCCCACTCCCGACTTACTGATGAGCTTATTTAGAACAACATCTAGGGCAAAAATCTGAATTTTATTTTATTTCATTTCCTTTGGACATCGACTGGGCACCTCATGTGTGCCAAGTGATGTTATGCAGAATACTGAGAAGGAAGGATGAATCAAATATATTTCTAGCCACAGGAAGCTCACATTTAGTGAATTTTAAAAGAAAGCCTCAGAACAACAAAGTATTAACACATACATTTGAGATAATTTTATTCTCTTAGAGAATAGCTAAGTTATTTTGTAGCCACCTGCTCTGGCAAAATGAGTGGAGATTTCCAGATCTAATGGAAATTTCGAAAGCGTTAGACATCACGACTTGGTGGTTGAGATTAGGATGGACTTGTCAGCAGACCTGAGCTGGAGCTATAATTCCACCACATTCACTGTGTGACCTTGGGCAAGTCAGAGTCTCAGTATCCTGATCTGTAAAATGGGGTTACAGTAATATCTACCCATAGGGTTGTGCAGATTTAAATCAACAGTGCCTGTGGTTCTTCAGTGCAGTATGCGACCAGGGCATACACCTAACAACTAAAGAGTAAGCGTTATTATGTATAATAGTTCATTCAATCAAACTCGGAAAATAAAGTTTGAAAGTAGAGAAATAAACATTGATCAACAATTTTCCAACATTGAAAGCATATTTGCAAAGTCCCTGGGAAGCAAATTAAACTCTTAGTGGGTGTCCAGGTCTTGGTGCCGGGTGCCGGTGAATGGCAAGGTAGAACAACGATTTCCCCGTGGTTAGGATTCCTCCCTTGTTTCTCTGCTCCCTTTTCCCCTTCCTGACTTACTGCCCTCTCTAGAATTGAATGATGTTCATAGAATACACCAAAATAAGTTCCTTCAGACGTTCAAGAAGCCTGTTTTTGACCGCCCCCCCCCCGCCCCCGGCCCCCCGTCCGCCTGGGGATAAGAACTTGCAGAAGATGAAATTTCCTCCCGTTCCATGTTAGAATGTGTGGGTATGCATCTGCAGGGAAGGGAAACAGTAGGACTTCGTGTGTGTGTGTTGATGGGGGGAGTAGGTGGACGTGCG
>NW_006443124.1:14020306-14060495 GCF_000325575.1 Pteropus alecto
GTGTGTGTGCACAGAGACATGCTAAGTGAAAGAGGTGGTGACCTAAAGAGAGTGCCTTGTTCAGTAAAACCAATTCTTCCAATACCTACTACACATCGGAAGCCCTCCTGCCGTGGGCAAAAGTGAGTTTTTGTGGACAGGCTAATGTTCGTTCCAGTGAGGTCTAAAAAGAGAAATTGCAGGTCCAAGGGCTGGATAGATGAGAGGGTGGAAACACAGGGTGTCCTGAGGGAGATGGTTGCATATCTGAATGTGGGGAGGAGAAGCTGGTGCTGGGGGAGTGAACTGGCTTCAGAGGTGGGCAAGGTAGAAGGTAGAACAGGAGGGAGGTGACCCAGCTCAGGGCCATTCTGTGAGCAGAGTCCAGGCTGCTGTCACCGTGGTTCCTACAGATCAGGATGAGTGGACAATGGACGGAGGCCACAGAAGGAGGGTGAGACGACCCAGACTGAAGATGGTGGCTTTGTTCCAGCACCAAGGGAGGCGGGGGACTGGGAAGGGGAGGGGCACAGGAAGGGCAAGGATCTGCAGTGACAGAGCTGCACAAATACCAGGTATTTATAGTATTATCTGTTGATTCTGAGCTGAGTCAAGCTGCATTTAAAATATGAGATTACATACGGAGGAAAGAATCAGGTCTCTTATTAAAAGAAAACAGAAAAGCTGTAGAAGGCTGGTTGCCAGGTGGGGCTGAGCAGTGGGGACAGGAGGCTCTGGCTGGGACTGCCCCCCCCCCCCAAATTTCACATTCTCCTTAAAGATGAGCTGCCGGATCTGTCCCTATTACCATGGGAGTTTCCTAAAGTGAGACTTCTTGCTCTAAAACTCTGGCTCAAGCAGAATAAAAACCTTCCCTGTGTTCATTTAGCAGGGCTGAGTAGGGCTGAAATTTTTAAAAAATGTTTTGCATACGCGCATGCCTGCCCGCACCCAAGCACACGGCTGCCTCTGACTTGAGCCTTTGGGAGCTCTGTGGTGTCCTCTCACCTCACACTGTATTTACTGGCCAGGTCATTTTTAACAAAAATTTTTATAAGATTTATTTGGGCCAAACTGATGACATATGCCAGGGAGCAAGGTCCCAAATGCTCCCTGGCCAGATCATTTGTGCTCGTGGGTGACAGGAAATCCAACCCAAACCGGCTCATGTATTGGCTCCCATAACTGAAGAGTCAGAGGGGGAGGGTGGTCTTAAGGCACAACTGGGTCTTTGGGACCCAGTTTTTCTCTTTCTGTCTTTGGGTTCTGCTTTCTGCTGGGCTGACTTCAATCTCAAGCTCTGCCTGGGGCCCTCGGAGGCTCTGGGCCTTCCTCTGTGGTGGTAAGATGGCTGCCTCTTCATCACACTTCCTCACACTCCATTCCTCTTGGGGTCACCTCAGAAGGAAGATCTGGCTGGTTATGAATGTCATTAGCTGGAATTGGACCAGATACCCTGTTGCAGGCCAACAACTGTGCTTGGGGTATGGAACAAACGGATGGGCTAGGGTCCCTGTCACTGTCCACCCCCAAAGCCCGAAGGGGAATAGGAGAGACAGTGAATAGACAGTGTCTGGCCAAACCTCAGACGTCCACTACTGCCACGGAGGTGGCTCTCCAGGACGCCGGACGTGGGCTGGGCCACCATTCCATGGCTCAGGACGTGCAGCCTCTCCCCTCACACTTTCCTCTCCTCTCCAGTGTGGCCGAAGAGGCAGGTGGGGCCTCTGACTGGGAACCCAGCTTCGTGCTACAACTCGCATGTGCTAAATGGAAAATGAGAGCAGAACAAAGGAAATGCGAGAGACAAGAAAACGGCTCTGCCGACTTGGGTGGCCACTTGTCATTTTCTGGCTGTTCAGACCCCTCTCTTCACAGATATCACCTCAAATTCCCCCTCCGTATTTGGGTGGCACAGGCAGAGCAGAAGCGAAGTTACCAGGTTCCCCCTTCTCTGCCCAGACGCAGCCAGGGTGCAGGCCTAGGGCCTGAGCTTTCCCATCAGATGCCCATTTTTGGAACTCTTGACTCTTGATCAGGTGTCTCAGGAACTATGGGGACAACAGGAGGACCCATCCTGCCTCCTGGAGGCTCTGGCACTTTGGTGGCCACGGTGTCTGTCACAAAGACAAAAAGCTTCAAGTCATCCTCTAGGATTCCTGCCTCTTCATCTCACTTCCTGCTCACTCCCAGGCCTGGTCCCCAGCCTACTCCTGATTTGGGGAGCCCGTAACAGACACCCAATAGTTTATTTTGACTTGCTCTAGCCTCAGAACCCTCCTGACACAGTCACAAATTTCTGGTTTCTGTAGAGCCAGAGCTCCAGCCTGTCCACTGTAGACCTGGTCTAAGAGGAGGCCGCTTCCGGCCCTAAAGGGAAGAGAATTTCACCAAGGTCAAGGCTTCCAAGGGGCTTCCCTTCAGGAACTTCCTGGCAGTCCTCCTTTCTCTTCTGAGCAATAGGCTTGTCCCTGGCTCACAGGTGGCAGGTTGCTCGGTGAATGAGCTCACTCATGTTGAAGTTTTCATCCGTGTGTTTAGCTCCCACTCACCCACCTCTGCAGTCACCGCATTTCTTCTCCTTGCCCTGAGGGTTCTTTCCTCTCCCGGCTTCCAGAGCCAAGCATGAGTCACTCACTGCAGAACCAGATATCCAGGCTGCAAAGGCTCAAAGGCCGCTGGCCCAAGCACGAAAGCGGAAAATGCTGATAGATGAGGGTCTTCGTGTTTGCAGAGACAGCACACGGGGCTGAGGCCGGGGAAGAAGGGAGGTGGGAGGGGCTGAGATTCTGTGATGGAGGAGCGTCACGTGCCTCTACTTCACCCCAGCACCCCTTCCTTTTTTTTTGCCTCCAGGAGGACTGCCAAGTCTACATGGAGGCTGAGTAGCCCCGAGTGGTCTCAATAAACACCAGTGGCCACTAATGGTCAGTGATCAGCTTGCTCCCCATCAGTGCTCTGCATAAGAGTGGTGCTTGACTGCATCCCAGGAATCATAGCCCACCCTCTCGCTGGGGCCTTCCTCCAGAATGGAGGGTTGGGGCACATTGAGGGGGACAGTGGCATAAAGAAAAAGACATGTCCTGCCCTAGGCCACGTGGGAACAAGTCTGAAATCACCCGCAGAGCTGGCATGACCGTAGGATGCAGCACCCCGGTCACAGGCTAAGAGCCTGCCCCATGCATTTAGAGAGACAGGTGGACTCCTTTTGGGACGATGCTTTGGCGTCCGTACCAGAGTAACACATCCAGAAAGGAGGGGTGGTGCAGTCACGTGATAAACTCAGCTAATTTATATTCACATTGCTCAGAAGCTCCTGGCCCTGTGGTGAGGCTGTGCCCCTCAATCACCTGAGGGCGTGTGAGCGTCACTGCAGGAAGTATGGGGCCAGGGTGCTCACCAGGGGAGCAAAAGGTTCTGAAAAGGACGGGCCAGAACACTGAGCCCTGGGGTCCAGAAACCTTCCCTGGAAACTCGCAGGCCAGAAATTCTCAAACCTACCCCTCAGGTATCTGAAAGACTGTGCCAGAAGTTCCCTGGGATGATTTCAACTTGTCCACCAGACCTTGAGCTCCCTTTGGACAGGGTGGCTCACCACAGAAACCCAGTGCCTGGCAGGAAGCCAGTACACTGGTTCCCCCTTGTCTGCAGGGGATACGGTCCAACACCTCCAGTGGATGCCTAAAACCACTGCTGGTACCGAGCCCCATACATACTGTGCTTTTTCCTATATGTACATACCTTTTCACTTAAAGGAAGCACTTTCCCATTTCTCTTTGGCATATCTGAATTATCAGCATCACTACTCTTGCATTTTGGAGCCATTATCAAGTAAAATAAGGGTGACATGAACACATGCACTGCAATACCACAGCAGTTGATCTGATAACCGAGACGGCTACCAAGCGACTAACAGGCAGAGAGCATGTACAGCGTGGAGACGCTGGACAAAAGGGTGATTCACATCCCAGGTGGGACAGAGCGGGATGATGCGAGATTTTATCCTGCTACTCAGAACAGTGCACAACTTAAACCTTATGAATTGCTTATTTCTGGAATTTTCCATTTAATATTTTTGGACCATGGTTGACCGCAAATAACTGAAACTACAGAAAGTAAAACCGTGGATAAGGAGGGGCTATTGTACTCTGTAAGGCTTCGTTAATATTTACAGAAAAAATTAATATCTGCTCCCAAATAGACAAGAAGTGGTAAGTTAGTTACTGTCCTGCATGGAGATGTGCATCAGCTCAAATATATGAGTTGCACTGGTCATGTCCAAAATCAGAATGATATCTATTCAGACGCCACAGTTTAAAAGACCCAATGCTATATTGGGCTAGTGGTTTCTTTTATGACACAGCTCTAAAGTGTTACCTATTTTTCACTCACCTCACTTTCAGTGCATTCCATTTTGGACTTCGTAATTTATTTTAGGGCTCCTGCTGCATCTTTGCTCTCTGAGTCTTGCAATGGCTCTGGGCTAAAAGCAATAACCAACCTCAAAAGAAGAAAGAGAAAGACTATGTTGCAAGAGCACTGTCTCTGAAAGGAACAAATTTTCCGGAGACCTCAGGTGGTAGCTGTGGCCAGTTGCCTCCGTCTGGAGGACCGTCTTAGGCTACCTCTCATCAAAGGCCGCAGACACTTCAGTACAAAAACAACCCACAGCCACAAAGCAGGAAGGGTTCTGCCTCTGTGTGGAGATCCATTGGCAATACCCAACTAATAATGAGTAATAATTGAATAATACTCAGGCAAAGTTTCCCAGTTAGTGGGTAGAGGCTCTGGGTGTCCTAGCTGCACCTGGCAGGCTTGGCCATCAGACAAGGGATCCTAGGCTAGGGGCCACTCACGAAGAAAAGAAGAAGTACAAAAAATTTTTTTAAATTAAAATTCTCATTTGTTTGTGTTAATCTACATCTGAAAAAATGTCCTAGTACAGCAAACCCATGATTTTATACACATCATTTTTAGGAGGAGGCTAAAGATATTTAGATTAAAAACAAGTGAGTCAACTTACTAGAAACATGTAAGTAAATAGCAGTGCATGTGGTGAGCGGATACAGCAAAACTCATGCGGACGACCAAAGCTTGGGAAGAGTGGCTTGGCTGAGGTCCTGGGTGTGAAAGCAGGCAGACACTGAGCTCCCTGCTTCTACCATCCGTCACAGCAATCAATGCTTCTGAAGCCAGAGATCTGCGTTCCATACACAGTCACAGTGGAATGTGGAGGCAGAATGCAGGAAGGATTTTTTTGTGTCTGTAATGCCCCGCCCCCAAATTTTATGGTCTCATCTACACAGAGGGAGGTAATCAAGCCATGAGTGATAGATCAAAAGGAAACTGAGAGCACGTGGTAAAGTCCCACCCTCACCCAATTCACAGATGAAGAAACCAAGTCCCAGAGGTAAAAGTGACTTGATTCTATGGTAAGTTAGCACCAGCCTCAGAAAGCTCTTTCTAGGGCAAAAACAAAAGCCAAAATTCCCAAACATGTCACAAATGCCCACAAATCAATAAGCAGAAAGATCCAGTAGAAAAATGGGAAAGGATTTCAAAGAAAATACAAACAACATTTAAATATCAGAAAAGATGCTTAACCTCATGCATAATAAGAGAGATGCAAATTAAAATTATATGGACACATCTGCTTCTAGCTGTGATGGACTAGCTTGTATCAGACCGATCATCCTGTTGGGAATAATTAAGAAAACTGAATGAAATTTTACAAAAACCAACTGTTTGAAGATATTGGAGAGCTATCAAGGTGCCAAGATCCCAGAGGGAAGGGAGACTCAGAGAGGGGAGCCTGTTATCTGGCTGTGCTCTGCCTCTGAGGCACATTCTAGTTCTAAAGCGGGACGGAGAGGCTGAGAAAGGCTTTTGGCAATTTCAAGGGTTTGGGGAGACAAAAATTGGAGTTCAGGGTCTTGGATAGACCTCGAGATAATTATGCTAAGCGAAATAAGCCAGACAGAAAACCACATGATATCACTTATATGTGGGATATAAACCTAAAAAGCAGCAAACGAACAGGACAAACAGAGACTCATGGACGTGGACAATAGACTAGTGGTTACCAGAGAGTAGGGGGGAGGGGGGAGGTAGATGGGTGAAAGGGGTCAAATATGTGGTGACAGAAAGAATTAAAAATAAAAATAATTAAAAAAAAAGAAGTGTCCTATTTGTATACCCATGTTCTTAGCAACGTTATTCACAATAGCCCAGAGGCACAAGCAGCCCAAGTGTCCATCAGATGAATGGATAAATAGAATGTGCTATATACATACAATGGAATATTATTCACCTTTACAAAGGAGGAAAATTCTGACACAGGCTACAACATGGATGAAACTTGAGGACATTATACTAGTGAAATAAGTCAGTCACAAGATAAATACTGTATGATTCCATTTCTATGAGATACCTAGACTAGTCAAATTTAGGACAGAAAGGAGAATAATGGTTGCCAGGGGCTGGGGGCGGGGAAATGGGGAGTCACTGTTTAATGGGGCCAGAGTTTCAGTTTTACAAGATGGAAAGAGTTCTATGGATGGGTAAAGAGGATGGCTGTACAAAAATGTGAATGTACTTAATGCCACTGAACTGAACATTTAAAAAATGATTAAGATGGAAAATTTTACATTATATATATTTTACTATAATTAAAAAATAATTTAAAAAATAAAATTAAGGACTCTGGTAAATAGCCTAGCTTTCATTTGAGATCCCAAAGGGCTAAACGCTAAGAATAAGGTGACTCAGAACTGAACCAACCTTCTCTTCTGGAAAGCAGGCCCGTTTCAAATTGTCTTAATTCCCGATTGGATAAATGCAGCCTGAGAGGCTGGTGTTCCTGGCTTAGTCAGAAGTAAAAGTAAATTCTCCTTGGAGGAAAGCAACAACATCCAGAGCCTCAGATTATCTTTTCCATGCTCATCTATTATATCTGATAGTCAATGAAAAACAGAAATGCAGAAATATAAGTATGGCACAAAAGTCAAGAGAAAAATAACACATTAGAAACATATCCATGGGCATCCAAATATTTGAGGTGTCAGAGTTGAACTTTTAAAATAACTGTAATTAATATAGTCAACAAGAAGGAGAATTTCAACAAAGAACTGGCAACTATCAAAAAATAATCAAACGAAAATTCTAAAAATGATAAAAGAGGATGATAAATTTGACAAAAGATGTGCAAGATCTACACATTGCTGAGAGATTAAAGGAGCTATAAAATAGAGAAATATATTGTGTTCATGGATCAAAAGACTCAGTGCGGTTAACATGACAATTTTCCCCAAATTGATCTATAAATTCAATGCAAGATTTTTTGTAGGACCTGACAAGTTGATTCTAAAATTTATATGGAAATACAAAGGACCTAGAATGGCCAAATCTTTTGAGAAAGAAGAATTAGTTGGGGAACTTACTCTACCTTATTTTAAGACATTATAAAGCTGCAATAGTCAAGACGTAGCATTGTATAAAGATAGACATATAGTTCAATGGAGCAGAAGAGTGAGACCATGTAAGTTGATTTTTGACAAAGATACTATGGGAATTAATAAAGAAAGAATAATAAAGAATATTAAAAGAATATTTTCAACAAATGGTGCTGGAACACTTGGATAACCACATGCAAAAAAACCCCACTTCACCTTAACCTCACGCTGTACACAAAAATTAACTTGAAATATATCATAGATCTAAATGTCAAAACTAAAACTATAAAGCTTCCAGAACAAAATATTAGTGGTCTTGAGTTTGGTAAATATTTATAAAGAGTTTTGTGGAAGTTCCATTAAATAGGCAAGATTGATCAAAATCATTAGCCATTGATAATTAACTGAATCTCCAGACCTTCTTCCCGCCCTGGAGGTTGGGGGTGGGGCTGAAAGTTCCACTCCTCTAATCACATGGTGTGGTTCCCTTGGTCACCAACCCCTGTCTTGAAGCGATCCAGGGGCTCCCCAAAAGTCACCTTATTAGCATACAAAACACATTTTTATATTTCTGGGGAGTCCAAGGGTCTTAGAAGTGTCAGGAATCAGAGAAGAAGACCAAGTATAAATATATTTTTATTGTATTACAATATTACCAAGTCCTTTCCTCATGTTTAATCAAGTTATTTGTTTTGTCGTTGTTGAGTTGCAATTCTTTATATGTTCTAGCTATTAACACCTTATCATATGTGTACGAATTACAAATATTTCCCGACTTTTCTCTCTGTTAATTGTGTCCTAGTATGTGCAGAAGTTTTTAATTTTGATGTAGTCCAATTTATCAATTTTTTTTCTTTTATTAGTGGACTTTTGGTATCATATCCAAGAAATTATTGCCAAATACAATGCCATGAAATTTTCTTCTAAGAATTTTATAGTTTTAGCTTTAATATTTAAGTCTTTGATCCATTTTCAGTTAATTTTTGAATGTGGTGTAAAGTATGGGACCAACTTTATTCTTTTGCATGTGGATATCTGGTTTTCCCAGCATCATTTGTTGAAAAGACTGTGCTTTCCCCATTGAACGGTCTTGACATCCTTGTCAAAAATCACTTGGCCATATATATATATGAAGATTTATTTCTGGGCTCTCTTTTCCATTTCATTGGTTTACATGTCTGCCTTTATGCCAGTACCCCATTATTTTGATACCGTAGTAACTTTTGAAATCAGAAAGTGTGAGATCTCTAACTTTGTTCTTCAGTCACTGTCTCCATAGTTTTGCCTTTTCCAGAGTGTCATATGTCAGTTAGAACCATACAGTATGTATGCTTTTCAGACTGGCTTCTTTAACTTAGCAATATACATTTAAGTTTCCTCCATATTCTGTGTGTGTGTGGAGCGGGGGGTGAGGGGGGTTGATAGAGACTTCATTTCTGTTCTTCATTTCTCTTATCCATAAACTATAATCATCATGTACATTGTTGCTAGTCTTCTTCTTCTTCTTCTTCTTCTTCTTCTTCTTCTTCTTCTTCTTCTTATTATTATTATTATTATTATTATTATCTTTATTATTATTTATTATTATTATTATTATTTGAACAAACTTTTATATCTTAGATCAGTTAAGAATGAAAGGAATAAAAGTTTTTATTTTACCTTCATTTATTTTTTCTCTAACAGTTTTTCTCTCTTTATGTTGATCTGAGGTTCTGACCTACATAATTTTCCTTCTCTCCGAAGAACTTCTTTTAACATTTCTTACAAGAAAGGTTTAATGGCAACAAATTCCCTCAATTTTTGTTTGTTTGAGAAAGTCCTTATTTCTCCTTCACTTCTGAAAGATAATTTCCAAGTTGTTCATGGTGGGGGGTTCTCTAAACACTTTAAATATTTCACTCCACTAGCTTCTTGCTTGCAAGGTTTCTGAGAAGTTGGATGTAATTCTTAACTTTGTTCCTCTATAAGTAAGATACTTTCTTCCTTCTGACTGCTTTCAAGATTTTTTCTTTATCTTTGATTTTCTGAAGTTTAATATAATATGCCTAGCTGTTATTTTTGAGTTGGGGTGTGCTTTATTCAGCTTGGTGTTCTCTAGGCTCCTTGGATCTGTGGCTTGGTGTCTGACATTAATTTGGGGAAATTCTTAGTCATTATTGCTTCAGATATTTCTTCTGTTCCTTTCTTTTTATCCTCCTTCTGGTATTCCAATTATGTGTATATTATACCTTTTATAATTATCCCACAATTCTTGGATATTCTTTCATATTTTTTTCAGTCTTTATTTTGGAAGTTTCTGTCAACATGTCTTCAAGATCACTGATTCTTTCCTCGGCTGTGTCCACTCTACCAATGAGCCCATCAAAGGCATTCTTTATTTCTGTTATATTTTTTCAATTTCTAGCATTTCTTGTTGAATCTTTCTTAGAGTTTCCATCTCTCTGCTTACATTACCCATCTGTCCTTGCATGCTGTTTACTTTTCCCATTACAACCTTTAGCATATTAGTTTAAATTTCCAGTTTGATCATTCCAACATCTCTGCCATATCTGAGTGGTTGGATGCTTGCTCTGTCTCTTTTGATCTTTGACATTGAGTATGCCTTGTGATTTTTTGTTGAAAGCTGGACATGATGTACTGAATAAAAGGAACTGTGGTCAATAGACCTTTAGCAATGTGGTGGTAAGGTGTGGGGTGAGAAGAAGATTTCTATAGCTCTATGATTAGTCCTGTCTTTTAGTGAGCCTATGCCGCTGGGCTGCAACCTTGTACTCGTCAGCTTCGACTGTTACAACATTCTGCATTTCTTTTTCATTCATTTCCTCATTCATATACACATCTTTTAAAAGAAATATAGTTTGCTTTCTCTGACCAGCAATTTCACTTGAATAAATTTATTTTAGAGATATATATGCATATGAGCAAAATGACTGTGTCCAAAATTATTTATTCACAGAATTGTTTGGAACAGCAATAGATTGGAAACAAAATGAATGTACATCAAGAGAGGACTGGTTACATACACCATGAAACATCCAGGCAATAGAGACCTATCCAGAAATGACCAAGGAGCCATGTTAATGTACCAATGCAGAATAGTCTCCAAAATATATTGCTAAATAGGGAAAATAACCCACCAAAATAAAACAGAAGAGAAAGGATGCATCTAGTACGCTGCTATTTGTGTGACAAAAAGGGGAGGGGTGATATGAACTTATTTTCTCATGCGTAAAATATCTCGAGAAAGATAAACAAAACACAAATAACGTTGGCTGCCTTTGCAGAGGGGAGCTGGCATTCTGGGAACAGTGGCGTCAGGGAGATTCTCAGTTTACCCTTTTCTACCTTTTGAGTTTTAAATCATGGGAATCCGTTACCCTGGTGAATGAATGAATGAATGCAATTTAAAAGAAAGGAAGGAAACTCCTTCTCCTGCAGCCTGGAGGATGAAGAGATTATGGATAGAGAGAAAAACACATTATGGAATACCTATGCCAGTGGGTAACTTATCACATAATGCTCCTGATACCCCTGGCAGGTAGATGGTTTATACCCATTTCACAGATGAGGAAGTTGGAGTTCAGAGAGAGAAGGAGCTTGCACAAGACAAGGTGCTACCAGTGAGTGCCAGAGCCGGCAGGGAGCCCAGGTCTGACTCTGGCTGATCCAGCTTATTCTTCCATGGGGAGTAGACAAGGTAGCTTGACTTCCTGCATTACAGTGACAAGAGCAGATAAGAATTGCTGGTTGTCTAGCAATTCAGACTCAAGTTGCTCCTGCAGGAGCCAAGTCCACTGCACGGGCAGAACATCTGTACCTTCATATTCACCCACTCCCAAGGCAGAATCACCTGGTTCTTTCCCAGGGGAGTTTTAGCTGCTGGATTAATCCCAGCATTCTCACTTCTCTCATTTCTGAAAACAAGATCCAATTTAATTTAGGGAGAAAAAAATTCACAAAAGCCATAGCACTCAGTTTATCCCTTGAAATGCAATCAGGCTAAAGGAAAGAATTAATTTTTAATTCCATCTTAATTACTCAGAGAAGTAATCTATTGGCACAACCTGGCCCTGGGATGCCCAGTGCCTGATTTCTACCCGCTGCCACCGGCACCTGAGACTCATTCCAGGTACTGACTGGAGGGGACAGAGGTGGGGCCAGGACTGACACTAGTGCACAGGTAGAGAGATTTGTGAACTGAAGAAATTCACACATTATCTTTCCTTTCACTGCCTCTCAGAGTTCTTCAATAAAGCCACAAGATTTATTCCTCAGAAATAAACAATGAAGGGGTCTCCAGGGCATGCCAGATCTTTTGCAACCCAGGGCTGAGGGGATGGGGATCTGTCTTTCTCATTATTTCCCATCTGTTAAGCAAATATTAATTGGACACCTACTTTGTGCCAAATATCTTACGGGAGCTGGGGGGCCCAACAGAGAAGGTCTCTGCCCTCATGGAGTTGACATTCTCGGGGGTGGGGACACAGACAGTAAACCAAAGAGCAAATAAATATAATTTCAACCGGTGATAAGTATTATGTGGTAATAAAAGAGGGCACGGATTAAAGAGTATTAGGTGAGGGTTTGCGACAGCAGACGGGGAGTCAGAGAAAATCTCTCCAGAAAGGGGATATTTGGGGCTGAGGGCTGGGAGAGCACCACAAACAGGAGACACAGCAAGTGAAAAGACCCCAAAGCGGGGAGGAGACCATAGGTCCTCAGAGAAGAAAGGTCTGTGCAGCTGGACTGGTTGCCTGGGGAGAGGGTAGGAGTTGATTTGCATTTCATTCTTATCCCAGAAGCCACTGTATGCTGATGCATACATACAGTAGGTGTTCAATAAGTGCTTGCTGCAGAAACAGCACCCTCTGAACCGATAGCACTTGGGAATCGATTTGTTGCCGCTTTGTCCCTTCCCTGCTGCCATGGAAATCCAGACAACTGTTAGTGTCCAGAAACCTGTCCTCTGCCAGCCCTCACCAACGTTGTTTTGATGTGTTAACAACTCTTAATGAGGACCCTAATGAGTCACTAAAGATGGCATCATTGGGTTGAGAACAGAACAGTCTACACTAGCAATGTCCAAAACGACCAGGCGATTAGCCAGGGAGCAGACACTGCCCTGTCCAGCCTGTGCTGGGCAGCGCCCCCTCCCCAAACAAGCTGGGAGCCCATTGTTCTGCCTGGATCTCTCTGGCCTATGAGTCCCCAGCCCAGTATGCTATTGTGGACCATTTCGTCACTACCACATGAAGCTGTTAGTCTAAGAACTGAGAAAAAAAAAAAAAGACAGAGTTCACTTGAATGTGTAAGTGGAAGGGAACACGTAGCTTGGGGCTGGTCAGGACTTAAAGTGCTAATTCGTCAGGACAGAGGTTCTAAAATGAAGGCCATGGGCGAAATCTGAGCGCGTGTGTTTTATTTGGCCTACACAGCAGTTACCAAAAATTTAAATCACTTTCCTACTTTAAATTATTGGGAGGGTTTACATTAAAATGTGGATGTTCAGTTTCTCCTGAAAAGCCAGAAGCTGTGACGGCCCCGGCCTCTGTGCTGGGCTGGGGTTGGGTGACGGCTGTCCCTCAGAGCTTTGTCTTCTTTGTCTCCACCATCCCTCAAGATGTCCCCACCCTGAGGCCAAGTGTCAGTTGCCATTTATCAATAAGTTTGCCCAGTTAGTTTTTCTCTTTGGAGATTTAAGAAGAAAGGAATACATTTCTCAAAGTTCCTCTTCTCACAAGTTGGCAAACAAAACACAGATCGAGAGAGAAAAGGTGGGGGAGAAGCTATTTCTTGAAGAAGTGGAGACAATTCCTACATGTTTGATATGCAAGCAAGGTGTGTCTGCCTCCAGAGAATCCACTGAGACGCCATGGGAGACCGGTCCCAGTGGACTGCCACATCCCAGCCTGGACCCTGCTGGAGGGACTAGGGGCCATTGCTACCACCTGGGCAAGACTGGGCAGTAAGTGTTCACTACTGGAAATTCAAGTGCATAATTTGTTTTGAGCCCGCTGCAATATTATGAATATCTTGAGTCGTGTTCTGAGTGAACATGATAGTTACCATTTTTTCATTTGAGTATGGATTTCAAACCCCATCAGCAGGTCCTTCCTGACACCTTCCATGGGTCCCGCTGCGGAACTCACTAAAGACGTTTAAGGCCCAGCCCTGCCCTGGAGAGCTGGACTCTCTTGTCAGGGCTTTGAGTAAGGGCAGTTGGCATTCTGGAGAGATGGCGTGTGCAGAAGACTTTTGAAGGTATCCAGGAAGTTGCTTGCTGGATTCCTTATTGTTTGGAGTTTGTAAAAATAGGTAAGGCGTACTCATGGAAAAGAAGTCAAACATTACAGAAAATATTATCATGAAGAGCAAGTCTTCACTCACCCAGACCCCTGGTCTCTCGGTTTCTCTTCCCAGGAGCCTCTGCTCTCTCATGGAGCGGGAATCTGAAGTGGGAATTGATGTTTTTTTTCCCATTGACTATGTTTTGCTAGAAAGGGTTTTGGTTAAAGCATGTAATCAAATCACACTTAGGAATTCTACTAAAAGTTGACTTTTATAATAAGAAAAAAATGATGGTCATCAAAAAGATATGCCTACGCCCTAATCTCTGGTACCTGTGAATGTGATTTTATTTGGAAAAAGGGTCTTTGCAGATAGAATTAAGTGAGAATCTGGAGATGAGGAGATTATCCTGGATTATCTGGGTTGGGCCCTAAATCCAAAGAAAATATCTTTATAAAATAGGCATGGGAAGAGGAGGTGGCAATGTGACCCTGGAGACAGAGCCGGGAGTGATGTGGCCACAAGCCGAGGAGTGCTAGCAGCCACCAGAAGCTGCGAGGCAAGGGATGGATTCTCCCCAAGGACCTCAGGAGGGAGCGTGGCCCTGCTGACACCTGGATTTCAGGCTTCTGGCTTCTAGAACAGTGAGAGAATAGATTCCTGTTGTTTTAAGGCCCCTCCCCTCCCAATTTGTGGTAATTTGTTATGGCAACCACAGGAAACTAATATAGGTTCCTGCCCATCTCTCTATACTTCTCATTTTCTACAGACACGGAACATGTTGTGCTCAATTACTTTCTCCTGCTTTTTTTACTTAAGTGTTGCTTGAAAATCTTTCCCACAGTCAGCCGCCACGGTCTTAGGTATGCTTACGTAGTATTCCATCGTATGGATGTGCTATTGATGGATCCACCCCTCCCTTACTGATGACACTGACATTGTTCCTGACCTTTCACGACCGCGAACAATGCTGCGCAGGGCATCTTTTCCCACACAGGTGTGTATGCATGTGCAAACACCTGCAAGGCCGATTCCAGCAAGTAAAATTGCATCCAGGAGTGTGTGCACTTCCCGTTTCCATAGGTATTGCCAAATTGTTCTCTGAGGAGGTTATATCACAGATTCCTTTTTAAAAGTACATTTTTTTCTCATTATAAAAGTAATTTTTTTCGTAGAATTCTTAAGTGTGATTTGATTATACCCTGTAACCAAAACCTTTTCTAGCAGAACATAGTCAATGAGAAAATAACATCAATTACCTGAAATTTTCTTGCCAGCCTGCCTAGGTTGGCCCTCTTCTGTTAAATGAGGGTGCTCGTGTTAGGTGCATGTTAGTCCTCCAGGTGGCCTCTATCCACAGCTATGAGGCCAGGTGCCAGGATGTGGCTCTCTGATCCTGGATGGTGGTCTGAAAGGCCCCCTCCCCTCCCCTCTGACTAATCCCAACCACTATCCCTTCTCCCAACCTCCATGTTCCCTCTGTGAGAAGAGAAGGAAGTCACTTCCCCCATCTGGACGCTCCTGTACTGAATTTTGAATGTGCAATCTGCCTATGCTCTTAGTGTCCCTGGACCAGTCTGTGGCTCAGAGGACAGTCCCCCACTCCTCATCAAGGCTGAGAGGAGGGCCTGGCTCCCAAATCCCATCCTGCAGGCAGGAGGGGCCCTCTCTCCTCCACTCTTGGCCTGGATTGGCCGCCAGGACAGTTGGTCTCCTCTGTGTCATGCCCACCCCCAGTTAGTCCCCCACAATGGTTTGAGAGCTAGAGAGACCCTTAAAGACTCTTGTCCAGGGACAGAGCAGCATGAGCTCGACAGGCACTCATTGCTGTGCCCAGGGAGCAGCAAGCAGACGGGGGACCTGGAATTGTAAGATCTGTCTCTAGCGAGGTGTTGGCGAGCATGGCCCAGAGGCATCTAGAATCAGGGCAGAAACGTTGGATTTAATTCAATAGGCTGTCGTGAGGGTGTTTGAGCAAGGGAGTGACATGTGGTAAGAGAGAGAAAATGAATTTTGAAGGTTAAGGGTCTCTGACAACTTTCTTTGGAGAATTTTCCAAAGCCATCTGTGTCTTGTTTTCTTTGTGAAAAAAGGGGAAATAGAGGTAAATAGAACTCCAGAAGCAATTTATTGACAACTTGGGTCCTGAGAGCAATTCTTTTCCTGGATACTGTGTCTTCTGGCTAGAATTCTTTGCCAACCTGGTCTTCAGAAGGGGGCTGGGAAGAGGCAGGGTCACCATGCTGAGTCCTCTGTGGGAGGACTCTCCCATCGTGGTCTGTGGGGTGCTGCCCCCTGCAGTCATGTGGGGCTCAGCTGGAATAGCTGTACTGGGAGACCCAGGAGTAGGACTCACGGGGGACCTGAATCATGGGGTACCTGACTCACAGCCCTGCTCTGCCTGGAGCCCCCACCTCTTCCCCTCTGGGCATGGAGGTGTGTGGGCAGCCAGCCTCCAGGCTCCTGCTAACTAATGATGCCTTGTATGTTCCCTTCTGACAGGAAAGGGAGGTAACACCTGAGCCAGTCAACAAAGCTGGTAAATGAGGTGGCGGAAGCCATCTCATCACTTTAGAGTCACAGCGTCATACGCCAAAGGGGCAAGATAAAAGCCCCATTCCAGTCTCGTTGGCTACTCAGGGTCTGGCCTGCACGGAGGGGCCAGCCTCCTCTCAACCCATTAATCCTGCTATTTACCTTGTCTGCTATACCAGTCATATGTATGACCTTGGCATCTTGTAAAATGTTGTCATTGTCATCTCCTTAAGACGACTTATTTGGAATACTTTTCTCTATTAATCAGTATTTTCTGTTTGCAAGAGTCAGAACTCGAACTCTAACTGGCTCAAGAAAACAAGGGAACTGGGAAGCGTAAGGGTATGGGCTGCAGCATCAGGCATGGCTGGATCCAGGAGTGAAAACACTGTCATCAGGACTCTGTTCCCTCTCCCTCACCCAAGTCAGTTTCCCCTGCTTTGGCCTCAGTTTTTGGCAGTCTCTATCTTTACGGTGGTCCCCAGCAACTCCTGATTTATATTATACAGGCCGAGTACCCCAGAGGAAAGAGAGGACTTCCTTTTTTATGGATATAATAAATGTCCCAGAATGGAATCTTTTTGGCTTGTCAAGCGTCATGTGTCTGGCCTGACATCATTGTGTCAGGGATGGCAGCCTCAGGGAGTAAGCTTTGGCCAGGTGCCTGTCCCAGGTGTCCACCTCCTGAGAGGAGTGGTCCTAGAGTAAAATATCAGGGCACAGAGAGTGAGGAGGAGGGGGGATGCTGGGCTGGGCAGTAGCACGAAGGCCACCATGTTCATTTCTAATTTCCTTTTTCATTTTCAACAGCCCAATGTGCTTTCTAATACAAGAATTTGTCAGTGCTAACAAATTTGTGTGTACAATGATTCGTCAGAGAAGCTATCGCTAAGAAGCTATCACTAAGAATCCAGGCCTGGCTAAACTGCTGGATTCTTGCTCACCTTCTTGGCAGCCAGGTCTGGGAAAAGTCATGATATGGACTTTCAGAGGCTGGGGCAGGAGCAGCTGGATCCTTCTGCTCAGTGTAGTCATCCCAGAGTGACACACAGCAGAGTCTTTGAGCACACCAAAAAGACCCAGCCTTTCGCTTGCAGAGGGAGTAAAATAACAGAGCCAAGAGCTCAGGCTCAAGCAGGGCCTGAGGCTGCTTCGTGGGAAGGAACTGGAGAAAGACCATTACACTGTCAGCTGGGTCCCTAAACTCCCATATTACTCAGAATCTTTGGTTACAAGTGACAGAAAATAAATTTATACTGGCTGAAGCAAAATAGTAATAGCAAACTTACTATTCACAGTATATAAATCACAATAATAATTCTAATTAATAATAATATGTAATATAATTATGTATAATGATATAATAATTATTATTATAAACAACGTTATTTCCTGGCTCACAGAACTTCAGGCATGGCTGGATCCAGGTGCTCAATGAGTCATCAAGAAGCTGTAAGTCCCTATCTCAGGTCGCTTTCCCTTGCAGCGACTTCATTCCCAAGTCCTCTGCAGCATCAGACTTACACTCTCAGCTCAGCAGCCCCGGCAGAAGGAGAGGACTCCTTCCCACAATCCCAGGATTTACCCTGGATTAGACTTCGGGTTCCCTGTCCATCTCCAAACTATTCTCTGTAACTAGGGTGTTGAGATATGCTGATTGACCAGGCCTGGGACACGAGCCATCCCTACCCCTCCCTGAGTGATCAGCTTCTTCCAAACCTCAGGAACTGAGCAAGGGGGAGGGGCGGTACCACAGAGGGGACATTGCCTTGCAGGAAAAAACAACAGCTGTCCCTCACTCAGGGAGGGGGTGGGGGAGCGCCAAGCAGGAGAGGAAGGTTGTTGCTGGGAGAGGAGTCTGAGTGAGGATTGGGTGATGGGGGTAGAGAGGCTGGGGAGCAGGTGTGGGGGTCACAGATGGCAGGAGTCCTTCGCAGCAGAGTTGATGGGCAGTGTTGAAGGCAGGGCGGAGACAGAAGCTGGGGTCAAAGGCTCAGACAGGAGTTTGATGCAGCTGAGAGGGGAGGCCCTGTCCTCTCTGGCTTGGAGAGGTGCACCTGTTGGCAGGTGCACCCTTAGCTCCTGAGTCTCTGCTACTAGGAAGCTTCTAGTCACCTACCGGTCTTCCTGGGGTTGCCCCAGATGGCCAGGGAGTGAGGACATTCGTCCTCTCACAGGGGGTTCAGGACTGCTGCTCTAAAATCTTCCCAAATGGCTTTCTGCGAGTCTGGCCTTGCTCTGGCGGTCAGGACATGGAATGAAGGGAACAGATGTGGACCTGGCCCTAAGGAACTTACTTTCCAACTGGGGCCAAGGACAGACCCTTGTGCTTTTCACTGGGCTCAGCACAGGGTCTGGCTCACAGAGGGGCTTCAGGAAATGTTTGTGGAATTAAGGCAGCAACTGTCACTGCCACGGTGGGGGAGGGGAGGGGAGAAGTTGCCTTTAACCCTCCTGCCTATAATTTTCTGGGTGACCTTCGCTTAGTTCATACCCTCTCTGGGTCCCCAGGTTTCTTATCTGTCAACTGATGGGTTTGGAGCAGCCACCTCCAAGTCCCTGTCTAACTCTCACAGTCTGGCTCTCTGGCCAGCCCCCCTGCCGCGGGGACCCTGCTCTGGCAGCCAGACTAGCCCATCCCTTCTCCTGAGAAGCCAGGGCAGGGGGAGAAGGATTCGAGACTCTGTAATTATTGTAAAGAGGAGAGTTTAAGTGTTTAGTTTTATGAGGTAGCTGGCCCTCTCTGTCAGCAGAAAGCCGTGCGCCTCCCTGGGTGCGAGTTAATTTCCTCCGTGGCTCGTTTCCTCACCCGCTGTCATTTTTCCTCAGCTGCTTTATGGCTTTCGGAGCCTTCGGAGCTGTGTGTGGTGGCGGTGGCTCCACACACTAGAGCCAGAAGCCCCCATGCCATCCCCTCATGCTGAGCCCACAGGCAGCCAGGCTCGGCCGTTGGCAGTGGGGCAGGTGACTCTGGGCTGGATGAGACTCTCAGAAGGGAGGAGGCAGGCTAGAAGGGAGGGAGAAGCAACGAGGCCAGGCCAGGCTGTCCCCAACCAGGCCATGGCCCCTGGCACCTCCTTGTCGAGCTAGTAAGGAACAAGTCTAAATTAAATGACGGTCATGCCAGCCATGCAGCCATCCCAAGTGCCTCAATTAAACAGCAGAAGACTTTGCCCTCTGACTCATAGTGAGCAAGGGCAGAGGGAGATGCATCAGCTTTGGCCTCAGACACACCTGGGTTCAAATCCCAACCCCGCCAATGCTGACACCTGGACCAAGTGACTTCAACCCCTGGGGCTTCTATTTCCTGGCCTGCAGAATGGGGTTGTACATGGCACCTGTCTGGTGGTGCTGAGGGGTTAGAGGGCGATCATATATGCAAAACATCTGGCATGTGAGCTGGCTTTCCTGAGCCATGCTGTCACTCAGAATGATTCTCCTGCCTCCTCCGTGGGCCGTGGGGAAATCGTGCCCATGCCGGGAGAAGTGGAGGTTCTGATGAGCAACCAGATAACCTCTAAAAGATGCTGGAGTCCGTCAAGACCAAGGACAGCCTCTCACTTGAATCAGGCCTGGCCATGTACATAGAATTGTCACAATGAGGACCCATGGGGATCCACCAAACAGCCTTGGAAGGGCAGAGTTCTTAGTCCCATTCCAGACTGAGTGACTTAAGCCCTGAAAAGTGACACAGCATACTGAGAATTGCCGAGCTCAAAGGAAGCCAAGCCAGGTGCCTGGCAGCACCAGAGAGCATCCTTAGAGGCACAGCAAAAATGGACTCCCTTCAGAGGCTGTAGCCTGGCAGTTTTGGGACCCGTCAGCTGATCTCACATAACTGGGTGTCTCTAAGGAATGACAGCGATAAAATAAAGCAGCTCAGTGTGCTGCGAAGAAGGGCTCTGTGGAGTCAGACACGGGCTTGAACCCACTGTGTCACTTATGACCTTGAGCAAATCATGGATTCTCTCATCTGCAAAATGGGGATGGCGGCTGTGTCCTAGGGCACATGCGAGGATTCAATTAAATGAGAGGAGGTGTGTGGACTCCCTCGCACACAATGAGAACGTTGGCAGTGATTTCCCTCCTAGACACCAGGAGTTGGGACACCTGGTTCTTCTGCCTCTAGCTCTTGATATAACCATGATATAACCATGATATAACCAGTTCAATCTTGAGCACGTTGCTACCTGTCTCAGCGAACATTCAGGTTGCAGACCCCCGTGAGACTTCATTAAGTTGTGGATCCTCTGCACATAATGTGCGCACACAGGACGCCATGGATTTGGCAAGTGATTTTGGGGATTCCTGTGCCTCCTGACATCTGTCCGTGGACCCTTGGTGAGTCCTCCAGTCCTAACCTTCTATGTCTTTGTGGGGAGCTTGGAGGTGGGTACCACACGATTACTGTTTTTTTTTCTGGACCCCAGCAGCACGTGGATTCACAGATTGGCCTCAGCCTGTAGTCCCACCCGGCTGCATTCTGGGGAGGAAGAGATGCTGTTATAAAAGTTCAAAGAGTCCCACAGTGGCTGCCTTGGTTGGCTCACCGCCCCCGTTTTCAGGACATCTAAGGTTGGCTCCCAGCATCTAACCCCTTCTTCCTTTTGGAAACAGTCCCCCGAACTCCTCTTGGGAACATCCCTCCCACGTATCAGCCTAAGATTGGTGAGTTGATGCCACACTTACAACAGACTTGATTGGCCACTCATCATATCCCCACCTCCTGGGTGTGGCTATTGGTTCAGAGATGGTCAGGTAACCCAGTCAGAGCCAAGGAGACATGAGAATATTCCCAGTGTTTCTGGGAAAACAAGGTCTTCCTTCTCTCACACAGACACCTGAAAGAGATCTTCATTGTTCCCCTAAATTGGTATAAAATTAGAATGAAGGCAGCCATTTTACTACCAGGAAACAATAGCCCGGAGCTGTTCAAGCTGGGGGGTCAGGGGAGGCTTTTGCGAGAAACCTGAGGTGAAACTCACAACATAAAAGTCAGATGAGAGAGATGGAGAGAAGCAAGTTCTTGTAACATCTTTGGAGCTGATGGACCAAGCCTCACCTGATGCTAACACTACCTGTATAGCTCAATAAAACTGTATAACTCAGTAAACTCCCCCATGATACAACCAGTTAGACCTGAGTTTTCCTGTTACTTTCAACACCAAGCATTCTAACTGAAACTCCCTGCGGGCTGGGCCAGACAGAGAAAAGGAGTCAGGAAGACAAAATTCTTCTAAAGGATGTGAGAGATAGGAGTATCCACCTACCCACCCAGTGCTGGAAAAATTTCAGGAAAAGCCAGGCCGAGAAGGCAGATGAATTTTTTGGTATTATTAGTCTAGACAAGAGCAAATGTTGGCTATTTGGAGTTTGATTAATCACCTACTCTGTTAGAGTCCACAAATATTTCCTGAAAGGCAGTCATATGCAGATTACTCTATTGAATGATGGAAGACACACATTCGAACAGGACAGTCCCCACGGTGGGGAGTTCTAAGTCAGGTGAGGAAGACAGGCTCGGACAAAACTCACAGTGATGCAAACAGGATGCGGATAAGTGCTGAGATTAAGATATGACCCATGGGCCCTGGAAGCCTGGGGGCAGGATGATACAGGAAGATAGGACCCAGAAAATAGGGCGCCACCTCCGCCCAGAGAGAGAGCCTTTTCTCAATTCGCACAAAGACCCATTAGGAGCTAGAGCGGCCCCAAGCGCCAGGCTCACTGGGGGAGCAGTCACACCACACTAAGCCCTATCAAATTCTCCAGGTTCCGTGTTCCCCAAAGCGTGGAATGAGGACCGTGGCAGGGGTTGAGTTTTAGGAGGTGCCAAGAATAGAGTCAGTTCACACTGTCTCATTCAGATAGTGAGACAATTATTTCCTATGCGGCTCTCTCCGAAACTGTCTACAAAGGACCAAGTCTCCCTTTGGTGCTCACGTATTGTTCATGCCTCTCTACACTCACTGACCACTCCTTTTAGCAGAGGGAGAGAGCAGGCCTCAGCCTCCTGCCTTCCACAGGCAACAGGCTCTTGCTCAAATTTCCTCATACTGTTTTGTTTTCGTGGCATTTATTTTAACAGTTGTCTTCTATTTATGGCAAGTAATATTGGCTTTCCATTTATGACAGTGATAAGAAGCTTCCTTTTACATTTCATTTCTTTAAGTTTTTTAAAAGTAGCTGGTTTTAAGACAAATATTAGATAAGACCAGCGGGACACAGATATGATGAAAACTGTGAAGGCGGAATGTGAATAACCCAGGTGTGAGGAATAGTTATTGCACAAATGCTGGTTGCCTGCTGCGTGTAGGCACAGGGAATATAAGCAGGCAAAACCCCTACCCTCACGGAGTTTTCAGTCTAGCAGGGACGGGAAGGGGGGAGGGGGAAAGATGTCACCAAAGTAAATAAAATGCATGGTGTGTTAGATGGTGGTCAGTGATCTGTGTGCATGTGAAGCCAGGAAGGGGATGCAAACCTGCTGGGTGAAGCTCCACTGACACCTGACAGACAGTACAGGCTTGGGGGTGAGGCCGGGCTTCGCAGATTCCCTGGGAAGGAGTGCAGCAGGCAGCAAGCACAGAGGAACCCAGCCATGCTGCCATCCCGCTAAGCTGAGGCTGGTTTTGGAGACTCCCACTGGTTGAGATGACACACCACAGGAAACCCCACATCAGTGCACTGTTCCCCTTTCTTCAGAATGAAAAACTAAAACAAGGTCTGCAGAGACAAGAAGTGTAGCTTAGAAAGCAGCCACCAGGGCACAGCAAGGTCACCACAGCTCCATCCTGGTCCCACACCGTGCACAGGAGCAGCCCCTCGCGTGAGATCAGGACCCCACACAACAGAACCCACGAGGCATTGAAATCATTGCCTTCTGAGTCATCAGAATGCCGTTGACTTGTAGTCAATAACAGTATGGGGTGTTAAGTGCACTTATTATTCCATTTGTTTGAAAACTGGTCGTCTGTCCATGGTCCATCCGTAGCCCTGTAGGTAGAAACACCAAGAGTCTGAACCCTGCGTGTGAGCTGTCTGCTTCCGATCAGGCTCCTTTATTCACCTGAGCATCCATTTTCTTCAGTATAAAATGGAGTAATGCATTGAATGAGGCCATTTTTACTGCTCTTAGCACATGTGGCCAGTCAATAACTGTCCTGTTCCTCCATATACCTAACTCTAGTTACCCAGAACACTCCATCTCCCTTCCACAAATGGGAGGAGGAGACGGGCAGGAAACCCATTCATTCATTCGACAAGTATATATATTAGCCCACACCAGGCACTGTCCCGGTCACTGCAAGGACAGCAGCAAACAAAACAAAGACGAATAAGGACCTGCTTCCAGGATGGGAACATGTCACCAAAGCAACACGTGAGATTTCAGCTAGTCACAAGGAGCCAACTCAGACGGGGTGTTCAGGGGGGGCTTTGCGGAAGAGGTGACACCGGGGCGAGAAGGGGTGAGCTTTGTAAAGGTTTGCGGAGAGAGCACTCCAGGCAGAGGGCAGAGCAAGATTCCCGCAAGTCTTCTGCAAGACGGGAAGTCCGCTGCTGGAGGAAGTGAGCGCTGGGAGTGTAGCATGACAGGAGGGACAGGTCGGCCTCTGTGGGACTCTGGCAGGGGAGAGGTATGTGGAGATGGCATGTGGCCTGGGTGCAAGGAAGCCTGTAGTTCTCATTCCATGACAGGGCCCCTTCAACAGCATCTTTAGAACCCCAACCCCCATTTGAGTGAGACCCTGAGCTCCTGCCCACCAAGCCAGGCCCTGCCTGCTGCTCCCCCATCCTGGGCATCAGTGTCATCTTTGACCAGACCCCCGGGACACCCACATGCTGGCTGAATTTCGCCCCCCGAATCCCAGTTCTCTTCGGGATTGGAAGAAATCTCTGTGGTTTGGATGGAGGGAGGGCTGAGGAGGGGGAGAGAGCAAAGTGTGTCTGCTGGCACCAGAATCACAGCAGAAGCCAAAGTTGGAAACTGTCCCAAGTAGTTAGAAATTAAAATAATAAAAGAAAACTGAGCATATGGAGTTTGTAAAGTGACGTCCATCTTCACGAAGGGACACAACTTGCTCAGAATGCACTGGACAGCTGGAGTCTGTGAGGACGTGTCCGTGGGATAAGGATGAACACTCACCTCCCCAGCGGGGATGAGGGGCAGGGGTATCGTGTTGCTCTGGGCCATGAGGAGCGTGGGAATCGCTTTTGGGTTGTACCTTTGGAATAGGAGGAAGAATGTCCTCTATGTCGCCTTCCTAACCACAGCCCTCCCCAGCCCAGTGAATGCCCCCAGCTCAATCCCAAACCCACCTTTAATCCTTCATCTTCTGTATCCAACGCCAGAGCAGTCCTGAAGGCCGAACCTCCAAAACACACCCCAATCCAGCTGCTTCTCACCTCCTCTCCACCTCCCCTTCAATCCAGCAGCCACCTCTGCCTGGTCTCCCGATCTGGTCCAGTCTGTCCTCCCCATGGCCACCAGGCGGATCTCTTCTCCAAAGGCTTTCATCCCACCTCGGATAAAATCTCAGCTCTTCCCCACGGCCTTCAGGTCCCTGTGTGATCCAGGCTCTACACGCTTCCAACGTCACTGGCCTTCCTTCTGTCTCTCAAATGGGGCAAGGTCACCCTGCCTCAGGGCCTTTGTGCATGTGGTTGCCTCTGCTGAGAACCTTCTCTCCTGCCCTTTTTATAAATGGATCCTCATTCAGGCCTCATCCCAAATGCCACCTCCTCAGAAAAGCCCTCCCCAGACACCTCATCTAGAAGGCCACTGCTCTAATTCCTTTTGATATTACTCTATTTCTACATAATTGATCACTATCTAAAATCATCTTGTTTGTTTGTTTGTTTGATTTGTCCCTCTACCATGTAAGCACCGTGATCCCTGGACTTTGTGGTCTTTCTTGCTGTGTCCTCCACACCTGGAACAGTGCTTGGCCCAGAGTAGACCCTTCACAGACATTTACCGAATGGAGACCGAGCGAATGCCAGAACCACCTGGTGTATTGGCCGCCGCTGGGTGTTTAGGTAGCACCACGCAAAGCCTTGTGATTAGCAAGTGGCAAACATCATTGCACTCGGGCAGAATTCATGAGATTCTGATGGAGCCCACGTGTTCGTGAGTCAGGGCACTGCAGAGTGAGCCTGTTCCAGCCAAATCGCTGGACACCCCAACGTGTGTTGGGAGCTCCCATTCCCATAGGTCCAGAAACCAAGCAAAAAAACTTGACCTCCTGTTCCTGGATTTGGGAGCCACTTGGGAGGCCCAGGTGCCTCCAGCCTGGGTGCTCAGGTATCCCCTGTGCCGGGCAGCCATCTGGCCCAAGTCGGAGAGGTGCGCTGGCTGGAAGGTATGGACAGAGGAGCAAAAGGGGGAGGTAGGCCTCCTAGAAGTGCCTCTGGAGTAGGAGACCTGGCCGGCCTGAGGACCCTGAGGGTCCTTGAGGGCTCTGGAGTGCCTTGGCTTGGGTGCACAGAGGTGGTTGTGTGGCATATGTAGATGCTTGCGGGAAGTTGGGGCAGAAAGGACCTGCCCCAGGGGTGGCTGGGCCTGTGGAGCAGAGTGGAGGGTTCCCTCCCTGCAGTACCCCCTTCCCTCCTTCTCTATCCTCCCCCTCCGTCTGGCTGCTCCTCTCCCGCTCTGCTGCACACTGGCCTCCACAAGATGAATTTTCCTGGCTGTGCCAATCTTGCTGCCACCTGTTCGCGCTGTGCTGGAGCCAGCAAAGTGGCTCAGCTTCAAACCCAGAGCAGCTGGGAGAGCGGTTGCCAAGCCTCGTCATTTCCCTTGCTCCCCTCCTTTGTTGCTGCAGCCGGGGCTTGGGCTCCAAGACATCCTGTCACCTGCCGTCAGCTGGGCAGCCCCTTCTTTCCCCCTACCATACTCCACTAGACCCCTCCAGGCCTCCTCGGGCCTCAGCCCCCCTCATTGTCAGGCTGCAGAGCAGGGTGCAGTAGGGGCATTCACAGTGGCCCTCACCTACTTCCCATCCCCAGCCCAGACTCTCAGTCCCCGTCCTCTCCCTCACTTCCTGTGGAGTTCCCCAATTTACTGTTCCCAGGAGCCTTATGCAGGAACTCCAGACAGAAGGACTGAGGCTGGGACCAGTGGCCTGAGAGAGCCGGGAGCTGTCCAGCTTTACCCACTGAGCTCATGACACAGCAGGCATCCCGGGACATAAGCAGGCAGAGCAGGCATCAAACCTCTAGGGAAGGGAAGGTTTCAGAAACTTCCTGCAATAGCACTCCCAGCCCTGGCCCTGATGCTCACTGGCTGGCTCCATGACCTTGGCAAAGCTCCTCTGAACTAGTGTCCTAGCTACCAGTGGGCGAGGCCAGTGCCCACCCACCCTGCAGTGTCACCACGAAGAACAAACAGAGGACCAGTATCTTGAACTCCTTTGGGACAAGGCAGGGATATAATTAAATACATGCGTGGGACAGAGAAACGCAAATTGTAAAGTACTGTGCAGCTGAGGATCTGATCTTGCTCTTTCTCATGGGGTGTGGACTGGCCCCCAGAGAAATGGTAGGGCCCTGTAGTCAGAGTGCGTGTATGCCCGGCCTCTGGGACAAAGATGTGGGCTGTGTCTGCCTTCAGAAATACTAACTCCAGCTGAGGGGGCATCTAATGGCTGAGAGACAGACACATCAGAAGATAGAGCAAGATACAGGCAGACAGACAAATAAACACAGATGAAATAGCCAGTAAGGCCGATGGCTCTCCTGATGGGAACAGACAGGCGGTAGAGGCTGGGTTCCCATAGCCTGGGGCCTTTCCCTGCTCCATCAGCATCCTCTCCTGCCTCCTGCCCTAGGTCATTGGCTCTCACACACACAGACCTAGAGGCACATGGGCACACGCACACATCCTGGTGCTCACACGGCTGCCTCCTGCAGCCACAGAGGGACGGGGCAGGGCTAGGGAGTGGTGAGTAGAGGCCTGGACCCTCCAAATCCAGAGAAGCTACTGAGAAGGGAACCAGGCTCTGGCATTTGGGGGAAGGGATCTTCCCTTTGCACAAATTACTTGGAGTGAGAGGAGGTGTGCCTTTGTCGATGATAGTAATGGGAAACTACCGACCATTTCCATGGGGTGTGGGGCTAATCTGGGGGTGAGTCATGAAGGAGAAGCTGAGAAGCTGAGGAGGTTGGTGGAGAAACCGTAGTGTCTGCTTGAGATTGTCAAGGTAAATCTTTCTGGTGCCCAGAGCTGAGGGGCTCCAGTGCCATCTGATTTGTGAGGCTGGGCTGGGGGCACCAGCTCTGGCAGGCTCTGGACGAGGCAGGGGCTCGGGCCAGCAGCCCTGCTTCCTCTGTGCCCCTGCCATGCATCCTCCCACAGCTGCCAGACTGTTCTTTTGAGAATAAGCATCAGATCTGTCCTTCCTGGGCTTCCCTCCCCAGCCCCATGGCTTCCCACTGTATATGTAATGAAGCTCAAATCCTACCTATGGTTTACAAGGGCCCAGGGTCTGCTCTGCCTACCTCTCCAACTTCACATTCCAGCTCTTCCTCATTTACCACCCTCCATCCACACTGGCCCCATTGTTCCTCCAACCCAGTCCCACCTCAGGGCCTTTGCACTTGCTGTGCTCTCTGCCTCAGACACTCAAACTGCCAGTTCTTACCCTGGTCGCCTTCTCTTCATTCAGGTCTCAGGGGAGAGGTCTTTCCCTGTCCTAATTAGTGTCTCCTCTTTCCTCCTGGCCCTGTCGCATCTTCTAGGTTTTGCGCATTTGTTTTCTGCATAGCACGTATTCCTACGTGAAAATATTTCCTTTGCGTGTTTTTCGTCCAGCTCTGCCCTGCAGAATGCAACCTCATGTCTTGTCCGTTGCTGTTTCCTACTGTCTGAGCCAGAGCCTGGAACACGATAGGCATTTAATAAAGCCCCTCTGTGAATGAGTGAATCACAGAGGAAGAGGTCAAGTGACCCCGGAGTGGGGACACAGACCCAAGAAACTGAACAGAATAGAAGGCAATGCAACTGGAGGACGGGCCAGGACCGGAGAGCCCTCCAAGGGGCTCACAATGCCAATGTTCATTTTCCCATGAGTTTTCTTGGTTCACCTCGTTTAATGTTCATCACCTGAAGCTGGTGTATTATGAACCCCATTTTACAGATGAGGCAGCTGAGGCTCCAAGAGATTAAACTATGTGTCCGAAGTCATGCTGCTTACAGAAAAGAAGATGAATCCACATCCCACACTTTCTCCTCTGTGGCACATGGCCTCACAGCTGGTTAGAGAAAGGTCTTAGGGGCCCCATCTGTCTCCCTGGAATCACTCACAGGAAGTGATTCCCAAAAGGGCTTGCCTATTTGAGATGGCAACAGAAAGGAGTCATGGGCTGCAGGCTTACAAGGACCCCCGGTTGAAGAGGGCGGTGACCAGGAAAGAGAAGCCAGTGAAGTGGGTCCTAGTCCTTGGCGGGCAAGAGAAGGGTGAACGGAGATCTGACTCTTGACTGGAAATAAATTCCTGGAGGAGAGCTCCAGGATGGAAACGACTGAAGGCTTAGATCCGAGTCCTAGCCCTGCTTCTGGCAAACACATCTCATCTTTGGCTTTGCTGTTCTCTCCTATAGAATGGAGATAATAATGTCTACTTCCCAGAGTCGCTCTGAGAACGAGTCAAGCCTTGCATGTGAGAATGTTTTTATAACCCTTCAAGGGTTGTACAAGTCTGCATTGGTGAGGACCCACTGGCTTCGAGGGTGAGAAATCCACCTCAAACTGGCTCAAACTCGAAAGGCTAGTCACGAGCTCTTATAAGCAAAAAGTCCTGGAGGTAATGGAGGTTTGGCTTCAGGCATGGCTGGATCGGGGTGCTCCAACAGAACCAGTCTCTCTCCTCTGTGGGCTCCCTTCTTAGGCAGGCTCTCCTTGATGGGTGACCATTAGCCACTCCAGGTCCCCACGCTGACAGACGACTAACCCCACCTGAAAGGCAGTGTCTCCTGTGTAAGCCCCAGCTTAAGTCTCAGGTACAAACTGGGGCCCAATCTGAACCAGGGGTGAGATTGGCTGCATCTGAACCATGAAGACTCTGAGTAGGGGTGGGGGTTAGTCTAAAAGAAAATGGTGCCGCTGCCGGAAGAGAAGGTCTAGGATCCTGGATGGCCAACAACAGACGTTCAAGGCAAGATCGACAATGGCATCCTCACCCTTTCAGCTGGCACTGCGGAGCAACATTCTTTAGGTTCCAGGTCCCAAGAGGTGCCACTCTTGGGCTGCCCTGCAGGGGCTCAGAGCAGGCCACTTCCTTGGGAAAGTATTGAACGGAGCTGCTGTGAGAGTTAAACAGAACTGTTCTGTGAATGTGGTTTGTAAAGGGTGAAAACACCCTTCAAATGTTGTTTTAGAATAGGAGAGGGGCGGGGAACTACAAGGTTTGGGAACTGAAAGAGGCTGAGAAATCATTGGCCACCGCCCCCTTTTTATAGTCATCACGTGAGGAAACAGATGCAGATCGCATCATGTTACTCCCCTGCCTAAACCCTCCACTGGCTTCCCTTTGCTCTTAGAATAATCTAAATTCCCTTCCTCTGTCTCAAAGGCCCCTGGGATCTGGCCCCCGCCAGGCTTTCCAACTCTACGCTCCTTCTCCATCCCACCATCCACCTGTGCTTCAGCTGCATCACCTCTCCTTTTGTTGGACAAACACATCGAGCTCATTTCCTTCTCAGATGCTTTGCACTTGCTGGTGCCTCTGCCCCGAACACTTTTCCCCAGATGGCCAAACGGCTGCCATTTTCTCATTACTCTCACTCGGATCTCTGCTGAAACATCACCTTCTCAGAGATTCCCCTGGCCACATTCAGAACTGATGCTCTCCACACCTTCGCCTTCCATTCTGTCTCACTTTACCCATTTTATATTCTTCACCAGTAGGAATGATCTCATTGGTTTATTTATTGGCTAGTTTATTATTAATTCCTCTCCTGTCTGCCACCCCCACTGAGGTAACCAGATCCAAGAAAACGAGACCTACACACAACCCAGGGCTTGGCATATAGTAGGGGATCAATAAATACTTGTTGAATGAATGAGTGTATGGATGGATAGATAGTCAATGGATAGTGGATGGGTGAGCAAGTGGATGAGTGGATAGGCAGATAGATGGCTGGGCTGAGCTCATGCCCTGCCTAGTCTTGTCTTCATTCTCTAAATTGTTTCTTGCCCTTAAAAAGATGTGCTCTGTTTCCCTTTTTAGACTAGGAACTGACTTGGAGCTCTGGTAGCTAAAGACCCTCCAGACTCTCCACTTCACACCAGCTCCCCCACTGCAGCTTTCCTTAGTGACACCTGCTCTAATCGCTGAATTCAGCTGACTTCAAAGCCCATTAAACTGATCATTAGAATGTTAATAAAACCCTTTCCCCTGCATGGGCATACTTCTGCCCTCACCTGCTGCCTGCTGCCCATCGGCTGGATCTGCTGTCACTGTTGCCAGGAGCTGAGAGAGAGCTCACCGCCCCCCCTTGCCTGGCAACCATGCAGGTGAGCTAGGCACCTTAGTCCTCACAACAGCCCCCAGGGAGGTGTGTCACTCAGCCTTGTTCCTCCAGGGCTGTTCTGGGAGGTGGGAATTGGGAGGCCGCCTGTCTCTTTGAGGACCTGCCACCTGAACTGGGGGGCCTGTGTGGTTGGTAGGGGAGGCTGCCAAGGTGGTGCTGTGGCAGCCTCACACACAGACAGCTTTCTGCGAGCTGCCCTGGTGTCTCGGCGACAGAGGTAGAGGAGGGAAGGGGTGCTACTGTGACCTCGGCTCACTCCAACCACTGAAAAGAAACAGGGTCCAGGGGAACATTCAGGCAGGCGGGGCGGTGGGTCATGACCCTGTCAGGAGCAGGATGGGCCCACTGGGCTGAGACCATATTCATGCAACACCCTGATGCAGGTACCAGGCCATTCTCACATGAGGTCTCAAGGGTCAGGGAGGCTCCTCTTCCTATCTGGAAAATTCCATCTCAGTGAAATCCGATAGAAGAAAACATCAACTCTCCAAGTCATTGTTGAGTGGGGATGGGGGAAAGCACACTGCAAAAAGACGCATACAGAAAGATGCTGTATTGTAAAAAATCTAAAATCAAGCAAAACTATGTCAGTTATATCAAGATATACACCTGTATGCCTGCAGAGAAACGCCTAGAAGGCTACATGCCAGACTCTCACTAGTGGTTACCTCCCTGGAAAAACCTGAGGTTGGGAGTGGGGTTATTTGTAACCTTTTTTTTTTTTTTACTCTTCTTTCTCTAAGATTATCCTTTAATTTTTTTTTTTTTTTTTTTTTTTTTTTTTTTTTTACTAAAATAAGGTATTCATGTTTTATATGTGAAATTTAAAATTAATTTTTAAAGGTATTCACCAAGGATGTAATTTAGAGTGAGGGAGGGTCAGACTTAACCCTAGGAGGAAGTGACCCGAAGGGTTATGAAAGGGCATGAGGGGGTCCTTGCTGGCATAGGGCCCCCCGCCTTGAACTAGGCCCCTCCACTGGCAAACCCTGTTCTTCTTTCACCTTGGAGCTTCCCTGGGCCAGGGTGCCTCTGGCTGCCTTCCCAGACCTGACTCTCCTTACAGCTCCTGCCAAGCCCTCATCTTGAGGTGGCTGAGGCAGATGCAGGAATCATGTTAATCAAGGCAGGTGCAGGAACCTAGAAATCAGTTCTAGGACTTAGGGAGCAGGGAGGATGGGAATCCAGTCCCCGAGGAAGTGGGAGCGTTCTGCTCCACTGATCCTATAGTGCCAGGGCTGCAGTGTCTCTGCAGCCACCCAGCCAAGTGACAGAGTCCACGTGCTCATGCAAAGGGGGTTATTTTATTAACCAGATTAAGCATCTCTCCTTCTAATTACTAGTTTAATTAACCTTGGCACACAGTATGTATCAACCCCAAGGGACTGAGTCAGAATTGCCTCACTGGGTGAGCATCACCCATCTGCTGTGCACTCGCTTCAGCTGGCCCTCAAGGTGCCAGGGCAGTGGGCTCTGAGGGCCAGGGGTGGGGCAGGGGAAAAGTGGCATGGTTGTCAGGAACCTCTCAGGAGGGTCTTCTGTGAGTGCTGGATTCCAACATGGCTGCCTTCTGCAGCCCTTCTGCAAGAGATCCTGCACAAGGTGACTACAGAGAAGCCTAGGCCACCAAACTTGTGTCTCCCAGGTGTCTGCAGGGTAGCAAAGCACCCTGGGTAAAGCCCGGAACTGGAAGACTTGTGTTCAACTACCGCTTACTGGGTGGTGATGGTGCAGGCGCTACCGTAAATGCCCAAGCCTCGGTTTTCTCATCTGTGAAATGAGCACAGGGTTACCTAGGACACGGGACAAGTTATGTGGTTTAGTTAAGAGAACAGAAGTCAAGATGCTTTGTAAATGACATTTATTCATTTATTCAGCGTATCTTTATGGAGTGTGCTCTACGTGTTGGCAAAAGTAAGCAATGATGAATGGAGTGAACTTAAAGCTCAGTGTCTGGCTAAAAACCCCAGAGTCATGCCCATGTGCGTGCACACACAGTTTTTCCTGACTGGTCGCCCCCAATAGCCCATGCTCAGCACACACCTCACAGACACTTGCACATCACATGCCGGCACACACATTCTCCTTTACAGCCGTGAATGGAACATGCAGCATCTCAGAAACACGCCTACATGTGTGGAGACGACTGTGTGGCCCCTCTGTTCTCAAGAAGCATGAGGCCAGAGATGTCATAGTTACAAGAAGCACGGAGGCCCTGGTAAAGGGGTTTTATATATTTATTTATTTAAAAGCTTATTAAAACCCACACCTAGTCTCCTCTTCACTAATGCAGTGTTGTTGGAGCCTCCCGATGTCTGTGTGGGAGGGTGAAGATGGGAGCGAGTGTATCTGCATACGCGTGAGAGAGAAGCCTTTCCATGCATTTGTATGTAGGATGCACCGACGTGTGTGTGCACGTGCGTGTGTGTGTCCAGGTGTGGAGTGTGAGGTGTTCATTATGAGTATGCTTCTTAAGACCTTTCAATCGTGAGCAGTGTTTCTCAACCTATTTTTCACTATTGCCTCCATAAGGAGCTTAGTAGACATTTTTTCCCTAATCGCCCCCTCTCTGAAATTGTAATACCACAGATACACTGTATATCTGTTTATGTGCTATATATAGACCTGTCTTTTATAGAAAGAGTCAGATTTTTCCTCCCACCTCCACCCCCAAAGAACCAATTTTGGCCCCCTTGGAGGCAATACTGCCCCTGTTGAGAATTCATGATGCTCACCAAGAGCTTCCAGCTCCAGGGGCCTGTGACCCCTGACATTATGTGCCGTGATTCCCAGTCTCTCTCGACGGACCAGTCGAAACCCTCTGAAATGCAGATTCATGGGCCCCATCTGGCAATCCCATAGTAGACTTGGGAAGCAGTCCAGAAATCTGGGTTCTAGTAAGCTCCCAGGGGGTCCTGATGCCCTGGCTGAGAGAGGACTCTGGGGCCGAAGGGAGTTTAGAACAATCAGGGACCATTTCATCTGAGGGGAGAGGGTCTATCTGGAGACCCCCCGACCCAGTCCAAGAGGACTTGGAATCAACCCACAAGGCCTGGGGCCCTGGCCATCAAGCCTCCCTATATTAGAGCTGCCCCAGAGCTCCCCGGGGGGAGGCTGGCAGCTGGACCAGAACAGCTCTCACTGACCAAAATTTCAAGAAGATACAATGAAGAATGTGTTCCCAAGATCAGGACCATGCAGCTGGAGTCTGGAACAAACGCTGACCCAGGTGTCTGCAGCCCCATTTCCTATCTGTTCAATAGAGCCACAGATGCTCCCACACTGGCCTGGGCCTCCCTTCTGGGAGCCCAACCTTCCCACAGTCCCAGGGACTCAGTGTGCCAGGCACTGGGAGAGGAGGCAGCTTACCTTGCCCTGCCCACCAGACCAGCCCAGTTTTCGGGGTTTGGAACCCCATCTGGGCGTTGCCAAGGAGCTGGTAGCAAAATCAATCAGAAATAGAGACCCCCCCCAATGTGGCCTTGCTTTTTGTGGGTACAAAAGAAAAGCCCTGACTCTTTGGGGGACTGGACCAGGGCCAAGCCCCAGCCCTGGGCGTCTGAGTGATCAGAACACAGGGGACTGATTGACACGCTGTGGGCAGTGGTTCAGCAAGAGGCTGCCATGGGGCAGATGGGAGCCTAGAAGAAGGAGGGAGGGAGGGGCCATTGTGGTGGCTGTGGTGTGGAGTGGGTTGGGGGGTAGAAGTGACTCAGGACATGATGGCAAGAGAGAAGGTGGGATGAGAGTGGATGGGAGATAGAGATGGAGATGGAGGGAGCCTGGAGAAAGAGCAGGGAGGAGGGAGCAGGACACTGCAATCTGGTGGGGAAACCAGGAAGGCATCCTTCTCCCTCTCTTAAGCTTTTAAAGGCATCAGAGCATCTTGCTAATTGTTCATCTCCCAGAGACGCTAATGAAATTAACTCTGCAAAATGCTCATCAGGTCATCTGCAGAGGGCATGGTGCCAGGCTTTGGCTTGGTCTAATCCCATCCTCCTTCTCCTCCTCAGCTTCTCCTGCCCTTTCCTGATGATTCCTCACCCCTCTTTTTCACGAAGCCCCTCGGCAGGAACACCTCACCTCCAAACCTGCCTGAGAGAGCCCAGTGGGGACACTAGAAATGGGGGCTGTGTAGCCAGGGAAACCTGAGTCTGAGATGCCATGGAGCTCATGAAGCTGGAAAGGTTGTCTCTGGGTGTGAGTATTTCTGTGTGCGTGTGTTTCTGAGTGTGTGTGTGTGTGTGTGTGTGTGTGTGTGTGTGTGTGTGTAATAGCACATATATCATAGGAGCATGTAATCCTAATAAAACCATTTGTTAGACTGAACATTCTTTCAATCACTCAGCGAACATTTCTGAAGAAGCATGTAGGTTTAAATCCTTGTTTTACCCCTTATAAACAGTGTGGCGTTAAGCAAGTTACATCCTTACTCTGTGCCTCAGTTTTTGTTTCAATACAATTGGGATAATAGCATCTACTTCATGAAGGGGGTTTGTGAGAATTGGAAGAGATAAACCAAGTAAGGAGCTTTAGTCTTGTGCTGGGCACTGTCCTCAGTCCTGGAGGCAAGGAGCCCTTGGGTGCTATGCTGAGGCACAGGAGAGGCCCAGGCACAAAGTTTTTAAGTAGCATGGGGAAGCATGGAGAATGGGTCTGTGCAGGAAAGAAGTGTGGATCTGTGTATGTAAATATATACAGGAAACTTATGTGTTTTTATTGATTGTATTCAGTTGTAGACGTGCACCTATGTAAGTTGGGTGTGGGAAGTGCACGTTAGGAGCAGAGATTGAGTGAGTGCTGGCATGCTGTGTGTGTGTGTGTGTGTGTGTGTGTGTGTGTGTGTGACTGTGTGAGTGCACGCATGTGCTGGATTCAGGGCATGGATGGATGTTGGGGCTCTGTGTATGGAAGGGACTGGTCTAGATGCTGCTGGGGGTCCTCTGAAGCAATTTATTTCTAGTTCTCTTTCCCCTCTTGACCCCCCCCCCACATTCTTTACTTGTATGACGACCTGGCTGTCATTCTCCCCTACCTCACAACTAGAAGGACATCTATATCTTCTCCCACAGGCTCCCCCAATGGATAGCATTGAGGCTTACAAACAATAGGCACTAATAAATGCCTGGGAAAGGCTCTAGAACAGGTATCCAGAAAGGATGATTCTGGATCATTCTTTCAAATGCAAATAAAAGAAACCCAAATGAGCTTAAACAACAAATAAGTGATTGTATTGGCCCATGTAACTGAAAAACTGGGGACATATCTGACAGCTTCAGGTGCAACTTGATCCAGGTTCTTGAGTGGTGAACCAAGACTCAGCATCTCTCTCTTCTTCAGGCTCTGCTCTTCTCTTCCTGGGCTTAAGACATGTAATCCTCACATCATGGCAGCTCCAGGATCTCCTTTTTCCTGCTCCAAGTCCAGCAAGAAAATAAATTCTTTTTTTCCTTAGCTCCAACAAAGGTCCTAGAAATGAGCCTCAGTGGCTTGGCTTGGGTCGTATGTGCATTCCTGAACAAATCACTGTGCTTCAGGGGATAATAGATGCTGAGTGGCCAGGCCTGAAGCATGTGCCATCCTTGCATGGCACATTGCCATTCCTACCCCATGGAACTGGGGTAGGTTAACTCCACATGAACCTCATGCACTGACAGTGGGGAGGGAAGATCCCTCAAAGAAAAGATGGGAAGATGCTGCTTCCAGAAGACAGAGCTAGATGCTGGGCAGTGGGCAGATTTGAATGCTGGACTCAGGGCAAGGACCATCAAAAACCAGTGTGGGGTCACCAAGAGCAAGTCCTGCCTGCCAAACTAACTTCCTATTTGATTGGGTTATTGGCCTGGCAGATCAGGGCGAAGCTGGATGCTCATGAGTCTGGAGCTCTGCAGGTTCTTGCCATTTATTCTGTGGGTGCAGCAGTGAGATGTGAGCTGAACAATGGTGTGGTCAGAGGTTTCCCGAGTGGACAAAAGAGAAGGTGACTTATTGCCCGAACGCACTTTGCAACATAGTCTGTCCTTGGTCCTGCCCTCAGCCACCTGTTTAGGAAGGATTTGGTTGAAAGCATATATGACTTCTCCATCTCATCTGGGAACGACAAGAAACTGAAGAAAATAGTAAGTACCCTACCAGAGAGCCTCCACATCCTGAGAAAGCTCCATATGGGAAGAGATTAGACGTCATACAATGGAATAGAATTGGGATGAAATGAAGTCTGTACACTTAAATTCAGAAAGCCAGCAACCCAAAGGTAGACGAAAAAACATCCAATTGTTGGCAGCATGTATGGCAAAGGCTTAGGACAATGTGCCTCAAAGTACGGTCTTCAGACCACTGGCACCAGTAGAAATAGCCAGGGTGGGGGATATTTGGTAAAAGCACAGATTCTTAGACGCCTCCCAGACATAATATCGGAATAGGGCAAAGCCTGGAGATTTGCATGTTAGCCAGCATCACAGAAGCTTCTGGCACATCTCCGACTCAGTGATGGCCTCCTCACCACGGGCTCTGAGGTCACCCAGTCCAGTGGGCATTAACAGTGCGATGTCACGACCAACCGCTGATTGGGACAAGCCCTGGCAGCCCTCCTGATTCTTAAGCAGAATTCAGGTGAAATGTACACTCCCCCATCTCTGAAAAGGCATCCTGCTCATTTTCCTGACACACCCTTGGAAATGGACAGCTGAGCTGAGATCTGCTTGACTAAAAGGAACCAGCATGTGAAGATCTGGCAACAGAGTGTTCCAAGAAGAAAAGCAAGTGGGAAGCACCGGATGAGCTTGGACGCTGGAGAAACAAGGGAGGCCAACATGGCCAGGGCAGAGGTAGGCAGGGGCAGGTCATGCTACGTCTGGAGGCTGTGGTCATCATTTTTCACATATTTCAGCTGCTGCCTTCGAGGCATGTGGCAGCATTGCACTTCCTGGCCCCTTTGAGTGGGGCTGTGGGGCCAGTTCTGGCCAATGAATTGTGAGTGGAATCGACACATGTCATTTCTGGGCTGAGCCATTGATTGTTGATGGGTGTATTTCCAGAGTTCCCTTTCCTCTGCCTCACTGCCTTAATGTTCCAGGGAGTGGCTGCTTTGTCTGCCGTGGTCCATGAGCGAGGATGATCTGGGGCAGTAGACCCATGATGGACAAATGAGGAATAAACCTCTGTTGATTTAAGCCACTGAGATATGAGGACTGTTTGCTACCATGACATAACCTAGTCTACACTGACTGTTACACAAACCATTCTATTCTGGCTGGAGAGAGAGGGCCAGAGAAGTAGACACATCAGCCAAACTGAGCAGAGGAGATTCTTTCCTGTCCTATACTCCAAACCTTATCTCAAATTCCAATCTCAGAGTAGAAAAATGCAGGAGGAGGAAATGTAAGGAGTGTGGACACTGAAATTAAACCTCCCAGGTGCCCACCTCAGCTAGCTCTGTAATCATTAAATAAGGTTGGCCCTGGGGATAACGCACTTCGCTTTCCCCAAGGCTCAGTTACCTCACCTATATAATGGGGATAATAAAGTTTATGTAACAGGATTGCATGTGAGGATCAAACCAAATTATAAATGTTGGCAAGGACATAGCAGAGTCTAGCACACGCCATTAAGATATCTCATATTCCAGCCCCCAATACTAGTCCTTCATCCTCAGCCACCTCCCTCCAGTGCCCAAACCCCAATTCCTAATCATCTCACCCATCCCAGGAGCCCCCCAATGCAGGTCCTGCTACTTTTTCACCTCACCCACCCACCTCTTCCCTGGGAGCAGGTTGGGGCCTGGTGTCAGAGGGAGAAGCCTGGGCATACACTGCTCACCCCAACACATACACAGACACATACGTGCACATGCACACACACACACACACACACACACATTCCAGTTGGGTAGATCAGGCCCCCTGACAAGGCACACATGCAAGCAACCTCCAAAGCAGAGTTCAAAACCAGAAGCTGGTGGATATTTGTGGACATTTTTATCTGGGCTCTGATGAGGTTTAAATTTTTTTATTTTTTAGTAAAAGATTTTAAATCAGTAGATTTCACATGCAATGGCTTCTACTGACATCTATGTAAAATTGGAAGATATGGCCAATACTGGGCCCCAATTCCACCCCTCCCCCAACTGGAACCTGTAGAAGAGTCAGTTGTCCTTGTAGTTCGGACCCTATGCCCAGTTCTCAGCACTGGCGTTGCCTCTTGGGGGCGGAAGCCCAGCATCTGCAGAAGAGCATCTGGGCACTGGCTGATGTTTTTGTTTTTTGTTTTCATAGTATAGTTAAAAGGAAAGCAAAAACATTTCTCATAACCCCTCTCTATCAAAAGTAGGAAACAAAAGACAGACCGAGAGAGGGCCTCGTGTTTCAAGAATTATAGGAGAGCTCATATTTCTTTGTGGAAGCGAAATCCATTCTCAAATCGCCCAGCGTGCAGCATCAATGTATATTATGGTCTGGCTACTGTAGGTGGTTTAGTTTGCGACCCTGCCCTCACCCTTCTCATACCCCTCCCGACCCAGCGTTGGAACCTCTCTTTTTCTGACCACTCGCCCCGTGCACATAGTGCGCGTTTGTCATTTCCTTTCTCCTTCAAGGCAACCCTCTGTTTATTTTAACCCGATTAAGGAATGGGGGTGGGGAAGAGGAGACTTCAGCAGCAGTCATTGCTGGAGGCTCCGAGAGACGACGTGACTTGCCCAAGGTCATAGAGCTAGAAGGTGGAGGCGCCTAGACCCTACCCCAGGTCTCTCTAGCCTCCAAAGCCCAGGTAGCTCCTTCACGCCCACGTCTCCGGCTCCGTGAGCGCTCGGGGCGCAAATACCGCGCACCCAGTCAGATATGCTGCGCCCTGGGGTTGTTTTCCTCAGACGAATGGCGCCGTGGGGTTAGGGAAACCTGGGGTCACGCTGGGGTCCACCAGGCTACGTGCTTGGGACTGCGCGTGGCCCAGAACTGGGCCTTCCAGAGCACCTCTGCGGGCCGGCCGGGGCCCGGGCGCTCTCCCGCAGTCCCCTGTTCAAGCCGCGGGCTGGTGGCGTACCGCGGCGCACTGTCGGCCTCCAAGCGCGGCCAGGAGGCGGAGAGTTGGGCGGGGGCGAGGGGAACAGGTTGAGGCCCAAGATTGCAGCCGAACCGCCCGGGCACCCCTGCCCGGGGCCGCTCTCTGCAGGCTGGCTCCAAGCCGAGGTCGCCGCAGCCCTGGACCCCTCCCGGGCCACCTGTGCGCAGGCTGGCTGGCCCCGGAGAGCCCAGATCCGAGAACTAATCCACTCCGGGTTTCAGACTCCTGGCCTGGTCCCTGGAGACAGCGCGGGGCGGTGGGAAGCCTCCCCGCCCACCACCCCAGCCCCTCCTCGGGGGAGCCTCGAGCATCGCCGGGAGGGATCCCCGAAGCTGGGGGTGGCC
>NW_006443124.1:14060840-14061757 GCF_000325575.1 Pteropus alecto
GGCTCCGCGGCTCCGGTGAGTCATGCGCACGCTCTGGAAAGCTTGCGGGGTACCGTGCGCGCGAACGCTCGCTGCTCTAGGGAAGGGGAGGGGGTCCCTGACCCACGCTGCCAGACCCAGTTGGGAGCCCCCCGAGGCCAAACTTTGCGAGGCGGGACGTGGGGGGCGCCTCTTGCTGCTGCGCAGCTTCCCCGCGCGCTTCCCCGGAAGCCTGGGTTCTGCCAAGTGCAGGAGCAGCTGTCAGCGCGCGGGGCTAGCTAGTGTAGACGCCCCACGCCTCCGGGCGGGGGAAGTTTGCTGGTTGCCCGGCTCCAGAGTGCGGGGGTGGGGGGCGGGGGGCGCGGGGTGAATCAATGTCTGAGAGAGTCTGACTTTGAGGGTCGTAGATTAGAGGGTTTTGACCACATCCCAGTCCCCAGGAAATCGAGGAGGGGGGTTCAGATACCTCTACCCGGTAGCATCTGCCTCAAACAGCTACTCACAGTTCCCAGCTTGGCACCTGGCCTCTGCCCACGTCCAGAACACAGTGTCCTCCTCTGTCCCCGCCACACACGCTCGCACACGTACACACTCAGGCGTGGAGGCGCATACACCAGCCCCCAGCACTTGCAGCCCGCACAGAGCACTGCGGCCCCGAGGCTGGGGCTGGGGCTGGGGCTCCTGGCCCCGCTGGCGCGTGGGGGCCAGAGTTGTGTGCGGTGGATCCACTGCCACTTCCCCTTCTCTCTTTCGCGGTAGAACCTTTCTTTCTCCCTTTATGTCCCTCAGGCCACCCCAGCCTGCTTGGTAACTCAGCCCTCAGCCCACCTCCTTGGGGGAATTGCATCCTTTGTCCGCTCTCTCTGAGCCACCACCCCAGATCTCTGCTCCCCACCCATGCACTTAGCAGAGCTGAAATTATGTGTGTCTGGGGGGCG
>NW_006443124.1:14061810-14068339 GCF_000325575.1 Pteropus alecto
GTCATTTATGTGATCAAATAGGCATGGGGCTTGCCCTAGCAGTTCTTAATTCTTGCTGCCTCAAGAACCTGGGGGCCCCCCCAGCCTGGCCAGGCCTTTGTTATTTCCAGGGGTGTCAGGAGGGAGCGTTGGGGTTCCTGAGATGTGAAGCCAGACTGATCAGAGATCAATGAGTGAGTGCTCAGAGACCAGCAGGACGATTGAGGCTGACAGCTGTTTTCTTAAAGGGTCTCTGCATAGCACATCCTGCACCCACCGCTTCTTGGCCACCCTCCCATCCTGTCCCCTCGATCCTCCCTCTACCCCATCCCGTCCACTCTGTCTCCCTTCTGCATCACCCCATCATCCCCCCAAAACCTCACTATAACAAACCCTTCTCTCCCATGACCTCCCCTTCTAATCCTGACTGAGCTGGGAGGCTGTACTGCCGTGGGTGTGTGTTCATATTGCACACATGTGTGTGTCAAGAGTGTGTGTGCCACACTCAAGGGGTGCGGGTTGCACCACTGACCATGGTGAACTGGGGAGATACATGTTCCTCACCCAGGGGAGGTGTCGCCAGATACTGAGTAGGCGACAGGGAAGGTTTACTGAGTTGGATGTGTGAGAGGTCTGGGTGGTCATGTCTGCATGTTGCCCACGTGAGCACGTGTGAGGGCTATGGGTTGGCATGTGTGCCCTAGTGACGATGGGGCCTGGCGGTGCATGCAGCACTGGTGTGTGTGGCCTGCCACACATGTGTGACAGTTTTGAGCAATTGCACAGGTGAGCATGTATAGATAAGAAGGTGATGGGTGCTGGTGAGTCAGGGTGCCACAGCCTGATGGGGGGTGGCACATGTATTCCTCAGGAGGCCGTATAGTTGAGGAACTGCATCCCTGGTTGGTGGGCACCTGTTGGGGCGTGGTCCAAGGTTATCCAGGTAGCTTAGCAGGTAGGCCCAGGAGCTGCAGGGCTGCCCAAGAGCAGAGTCTACTGCCTCCAGGCATCCACTTGGCCTGTGGGAGGAGCTGCTGAAATGCTTGCAGGGTCCTACCTTCTCCCCCTGGGCCCCTAACTGCTATTCCCCACAGGGTCTGGGCATATGTGCCCATGCAGGCTGGCCCTGCAATGACCCCAGCTCCTCCTGCATCATCTATCAGCTCCTCGGCAACAGCAGCCAGTGAAAAAAAATGTGTGTGAGAGTGGCTGAGGGAGGGATGGGCAAGCAGGCGGCTGGGGACACGGGGGCCAGCATGATGGCAGCCTCCTGCTGCCCAGGCCAAGCACCCACTCTGTGTCACACAAAAGCCTATCTCTTCAGCTCATTCACCCAGTAGGCCCTTCTCTGTGCTTGGTGCTGCTCTAGGCCCCAGACACAGGGACCTACCTGTCTCACAAGATTTTCCCATTCATACCCAGTCACACAGCTAGCACCTGCTCCCCTGCCCCCATGGACCACACACACCTGTCTTCTCCTCACACAGATCTTCACGGTCCTTGGGGGAAGGGCCCATAGGAACCTGGCCCTCCTGAAAGGTGGGGCTGAGGAGCACTGAGCCTTGGCATTGCCCATCCTGACCCCAAAACTCTAACCTGGTGGCCTCTTCCTCAGGCCCTACCCCCATCTTCAGGACTGGTCGTGGACCCCTCTGTCCACCCCGCAACCTCAGACTGGAGCAGTTGGTTGGGGGGACAGTGTCTTAATTCTTTAGAGCTAAGAGATACCTTGCTCTCACTCACTCTATCTTTGAGCTAGGCTTTGGGGGCCCCAGGTGTCCCAAGGAGAGGGCTGATCTTCTGACTCCCCTTTGCCTGTACTGGGAGGGGCTTCCCTCAGGAGTCCAGGGATTGGCATTGATCCAAGTACCAAACCTCCAACTAAGAGGCACTGTCCTGGTTTCTAGGAGCAGCCAACTTTTGCCTCAGCCCGGGGACAGCCTCTGTCCCCCACACGCCATCCCTTCCTCCTGCCTGGTGCTGCTCCAGACCCCAGACCTGCACAGACTCAAGCAGTCCCCAACCTTTTTGGCACCGGGGGCTCTTGCTCCTGTGGGACTCCAATGCCTCATGATCTGAGATAGAGCTGAGGCGGTGTTCCAGTGTTGAGGAGCGGCTGCAAATACAGATGAAGCTTCACTAGCTCACCTGCCGCTCATCTCCAGGTCTGCGGCCCTGGGGGTTGGGGACTCCTGATCTAGAAGGCAGGAGCTGCCCTAGGCTCCCAGGGAGACCCCTTTCCGGGTGAAGGCCCCAGTGCTGAGCTTGGCTGCCACCTGGAAACACATGTGTCCACACACGTGCATGCGTAGGCCTGCTCATTACAATCCACCCCTCTCCTGCTGCCCCCTCCCCCCCAGGGGCTCTGCCATCCCCACATTCCCTCAGCCTGGGGCTGGAAACCTTAGCTCTCTCAGCGTTCCCTTCTCCTTCACGCTTCATGTCTAATCTGTCACCAAGTCTTCCATCTCAGTCCTAGTTGTGACATTGCTCATGTCCCTCTCCTTTGTCACTCCCCCCAAGTCCCTTTCTCCCTCACTCTTCTCACCTAGACCAGTGCCATGACCACTCCAACCCATCCGCCTCCTGAGCCTCACCTACTTAGACTAATGTCCCTGGTACCCAGGCTGGAACCCCACTAGAAAGCCTTCTGTGCCTCCCCAGTGCTGCCTCCAACCCCGAGCCCAGGGACCCTTAGGGACACCCCTGAACCACCATACTTCACTGGGCTGATCTGTTGAGAGGCAGCTGTCTACCCTGTCTCTGCTGCTGGTGGGCTGGGCACCCATACACCCAGATAAGCTCCGCCTTCTTAACTGTAGCTCCCTAGGCTTGCAGAGCCTGGTGCCCCCTGGCCCTGCCAGCCATGCTGCCCCCAATACCACAACATCCTCTACTCTAGACCATTCTGCTTATCTCAACCCCCAGCTTTAATCCAGCACCTTCTAAGGGCCTCCCCACCTCCTCCCAGGACCCATGCATGGACTGTGGCACAGTGATGAGCTCTGAGTGGGCTACAGGACAGAGGTACTGGTTCCTCAGCCCTGGAGAGGTACATGAAGCTTGGGGCAGCTGCCGGAAGCCTCTGGCCTGAGCCACCTTATCATTCACTCCAGTGCTTCCCATAAGTATTGCCATTGTCTATGGTGCTAGGACCCTGCCTTCAAGCTCCAACATACTCTAAGTCATGGCTAGTCAACTGCTTCTTTTTTCTCTTTATTTCCGCCACCTGAGTTTAGGTTTTCTGGCTAGGCAGGCGGGGCTGCTGCAGCTGGAAGGGGGGAGAGAAGTTTGCTCTGCCCACCTCAGCAGACCTCTCCATTCATGTCCCCAAACACAGACTGCTCTGCTCCCGGGAGGCTGGAAATGGCACCTGTCCAGGGCAGGGATGAGCAAGGTAAGCCCTCACTGTGGGGGTAGCTGTTCCCCAGCCTTTCACACAGATGGCAAGCCAGCTCTCATGAATGTCTGTTTGTGAGTTCCTCGTACAGGTTTTATGTCCACGTCTGTTAACTAGGAACCTCCCAGCACCCACAGGCATAGATGTTCCCAGACGGGTGTCTTCTCATGCGAATAATGTCATTCTGGGCCCCAGACCTGAAGACTCAAACCCTTGGAAAGTGGAGCTGAGGGGCACTGAGGCGTGGCATCGCCCATCTTAACCCGAAAATCTGCCCTGGTGGCCTCTTTCTCAGGCCCCACTCCCTACCCTTAGGGCTGAAGTTGACACCGAGACTTAAGCTGATCTGCTTGGGATTCTTAATTGAGACTGAGCCCCAGGAGAGCCTGGCCCCTGGACCCCAACCATTCTTGCCACCCAGATGGGTTCTCAGCTTCCTGTGAGCAATTCTACCAGCCCACCCCTTCATTACTCTTGTCTGTTCTCATGAGGGTAGCATCGGAGGGTCTGCCTGTCTTTTGGGGAGCCTTGGCCCCTCTCTCTTCAGGTGGAGTAGGAAGGGCAGGGGCTTTGGAGGCAGATGGGCCCGGGTTTCAGTCTAAGTCACCTGACAAATAACTTTTACTCCACAGCCTGTTTCACATCTGTTGAATGAGGTCACATCTGCTTCCTGGGGTTATAGTAATAAGTTGATGGGTAACATAGAGCACCTCAGGGTGGGCCCCAACGTGGTGCAAGCATCTATGGCTTGTTTGTCTCCTTGCTCCGTTTTCCTGGCATTTGAAGGGGCATGAGGTACAGGGTGGAGTCTTAAGCTGTGTCAGGGCCCAAGCCCAGACAGGAGAGAAGTTCCTTCATGTGATCTGCCTCACTTCTAACTGCTCCAGCCCCAAGCAGGAGCCCAGGGAGGAGTCATTGCTCCACCCCAATCTGCACACACATACCACCCCCTGCAGAGACTGGGCCTGATTCAGACACAGAATCCTCCAGTGTGCACAGAACTTTGTTTGGGGTTTCTATGAAGATGATGATTTGAACTCAGCTGTCCTGGAACTTGTGTGCTTATGATCGATCCACCTTGACAATCAACATCACTATGGGTAGGAGCCCTGAATGGAACTTAATTCTAGTCTTGGCTCTGCCATTTGATTGCTGTGTGATCTTAGACAAATCATTAAACCTCTCTGGGCTATTTGTTTCTTTGTATGCTAACGGATTGGACTTCATGACTCTCTTGGGGTAGAGGCTGGTACCCAAGGAAGCTGCCTTGGGAATCTGGGGTGGACTGTGCACTCAGCAGCAGGTTCCCCTAGGAACTGCTCGCACCTGCCCAGCACCTGCTAAAACCACCAACCACCCCAGCAACAGCTGCCTGTGTTGCCTTGGAGCCAGGTGGCTGCTGTAGCAGTGCTGAAGGTAGTTGAGGCAGAGATAGGAATTGTGAGACCCTGCACCTAAGCCAGGAAGCAGGGTTCTGCTTCAGCTGGTAAACACCCCCAGTGACAAAAACAAGCCTTCTTAGGGCTCCTACAATGTCAGAGTGCCAGTGCCTGAGGCCACCCTCTTCTCAGGCACTGATGTCAGATGCCACGAGCAGCTTTTGGAGCCAGAACCCCAGGCATATGGAGGAGGTGGTGAGATGGTTGAGTTGGCAGGCTCAGGGGTCTGGATTTGTACCAAGGCTAGGACTAGGGTGAGGCAAAGGAGGTGCCTCGAGTGCAAACTTTAAGTCGCAAAAGTGCAGGGTCAGTCCTTGAGAATGAGTGCCTCTTTGAATTGGCAGGCCTGTGTGTCACCCTCTTCCTGGCTGTGGATCCACTCCTTCCTGCACTTCTTCAGTTTCCCTGTCACTCAGAGACATACCTCACAGGGTAGTTGAGCAGAATAGGCAGCCTGATACATATCAATCCTAGTGCACAGTAGGCATTCGATAAATGTTTGCAATTGATAGCGATGGATATGACAGGTGGCACTATTCTGTGGAGGAATTGGGGAGTCCTTGGTGCCCTCTTTGTGGGAGAGGGTACAGCTAGGAGTCCAGGAGGGAGGGCAGAGACCTGAAGGGAGGCCTCTATTTTGGGATGGGTCAGGTCTGACGTCTTTTCTTTGCCCTTTTGACACCCAGGGGCAGGGCATATAGAAAGCGTAGTGTCCTCCCACTCCCCAGATGTGGTTGTTGGCTGGCCCATCCTAGCCCTATTTGAGATGGGGGACACTCACAAAGATCAGGAAAGACTTGAGTGGCAGCTGCTCATCCCGAGTAGGCCACAAAAGGGCAAATTTTAGGTCCTACTCAAGCGAGGGGACTCTGAAGTCCCTGCCTACGAGTTGGCCCATGCCAGAACACAGAGGGCCAGAGCCCTGATGGGTGAGCCCGCCTCCCCAATGCCTGCGTGTAAGAGCTATGTCCGTCTGAAAGGCTCAGGGTCACCTTGAGCTCCAGGCAAATATGAGGCTGGGATTTGGGGAGGGGGAGTCGGTGTAGATGGACTGAGCCTGAGGGACTGCTGCAGGGCCTCTGGGGAGGAGCTCTGGACCCCGGATCCCACCTCTGCCCTATACCTCCCCAGCCAGGGTGGCAGGTGGGACACCCTGTCCCACCCCAGCATGTCCAGCTGACAGCCTGCAGGGGTTACATCCCAAATTAGATCCTACCCTCTCCTAATTGGGGCGAAGACCAGATGGAGTTGAGGTGCTGCTGGTTTTCCCATGTCTGCGTCTTTCCAGCACCCTGCGTCCCCTCCCCCCTCCCCCCCCAGAAAAGGTGCCAGGAGCAGGCAGGTAGGAGTGCTACCTTATCGTTCCCAGCGTTACTAGAACCTATACCCGTCCCCAGAACAACCCCACCAGTAGCCCACGTACTTGGAGGGCGGGGTCCCGGGCTAGAGGCAGACCTGGGGCCAGGCGGGCTGCGGGACACGTGAGCCGCCGCGGGGCGGTGGCGCCGGAACCAATGGGAGCCCGAACCGGGGGGACTAGCAATTAGCAGCAGCGCCCCACCATCCACCTGGGCGCTGGGGAGGGGCGCCCGGGGGCGTCGGGGTGGCGGTCTGCGAGTCCTACCCTGCGGCCCCCGCCCTTGTCCCCCATCCGCGCGGATAAGGAACGCGCGGTGAACTCGGCGGCGGCGCGGGGAAGGGGCGGGGTCCC
>NW_006443124.1:14068649-14074445 GCF_000325575.1 Pteropus alecto
GGCCGCCCGCCGGATTAGCGGCTCTTTGTTCAGGGCCTGTTAACAAGTTCCTGGCTGAGCGCTCGGCTGCCGCCCAGGGAGCAGACGTCCAGCCTCTGGGCAGGCGGCTGGCGGCCTCTGCAGCTCCGGGTTCCCGCGCCAGCTGCAGCCTCCGACGCCTTACCAGCCCCGGCGACTTGGCTGGGCGGCGGGTCCTACTGGCGGTCTGGGACGTAAAGGAGTTACAGAGCCCCGGGCTGACCTCACCGCAAAAGGGTAAACGCCCCATCCGCTGAGCACCTCCTGTAGGCCAGAAGCTTCAAGTGCACCGCTGTGGTCGTCCCATTTTACAGATGAGGGAGGGCACGGCGTCCCAAGGTCCCGGCTGTCCTGGGGTTCCAATCAAGGTCTTTGACACCCAAACGCATTATCCTTCTGCTAAGAGGAGAGAAGCCTGGGGCAGGACGAGCAGGAGCCTTCTGTGGCTGTAGACTGTCACGTTTTTTATTCTTAATTAAGTTTTTATTCTTAATTAACCGTGGGGAGTGCTGGGCTCTACCTGCATCATCTGGTCAGAGACTCAGGACAACTCAGGAGGTAAGTGAAGTTAGTCCTGTGTATCAGATAGGGACACTGAGGCTCAGAGAGATGGCAGAGGTGGGACCTTGTTGCTGCTCAGTTTGACCCCGCCCCCAGTCTCACCCCTCCCATGTGGCCATTTACTCTCAGGGCCTTGTCTGGTGTTCCATGGACTAGAAAGAGCACAGGAGAAAGACAAGGGACCTTTATTTTAGAGCTAATCCCCTGATCTCTGTGAGCCCATTTCCCCTTCTACATCCTGCCTCCAAAATGCCCACCCCTTCACCTCCTAAACCTGAGCAGGGTTGTTGTCCAGACCATAGGATTTTGATTACAAAAGTCCCTGGGGGTTGGCTTTCTGACTTGCCCAGGGCTACATGTCTTCATGTTCAAAGCCACTTCCTTATAATGAGGGGGAATCCTTCCCAGTAAGTTTCCCCAAATGGCTCTTGACTCTTCCTCCTGGGGCCACTCAGGGTGGCTTTCCCCTTTTTATTTGTTTAAGACAGAGCTCCTGCCTGGCACCTCCAGTCCTCGCAGCTGTCCCTCATGTAGCATGATTCTGAGCCCCCTCCCCACCTCCACGTCCTCGTTACCTGCCTCTGGATATCAGTCCCAGGAGCTCAACGGACAGTGACATGATGCCCCAGCACAGACTCGCATAGGATGCTGTGTCTGTTGCAAATATTGGGACTCCCCACTCAGACTGGTTTAAGCCAAAAATGAATGAATAAATAAATAAATAAATAAATAAGAAACATTTATTGGTGCATATAACTGAAAAGCTAGTGGTGGCAGCTCAGGCTTCAGGCATGGTTGGATCCAGGGAGAACAGTGTGACCAGAATGCACCCCTCATCTCTGTTCTTGGGGAGCTGATGCCACTCTCCAACAACCTGTCCCCTCACAGTCCCAAGATGGCTGCCAAGAGTTTGCAGGGCTACATCCCTGCAGGCCCAGTCTGGGGAGGGGGGCAGAGAGCATCTCTTCCCTCAGCCATCCAACAAATGTCCAGGTCTTTCCTCATTAGTCCAATTCAAGTGCTGTGCCATGTGTGAGCCAGTCCTCACAGTCAGGGGGTATGGTTATGCACTTGAGCTTGGGCCCAAGCCACCTATGCTATTATCCTGTTACCCAAGCTGTTTGCCACCACTCAGCTTCCTGTCCACTGAGAAGGGCTGAGCACATCATTCTCAGATTTAACCAGTGTGTCATTGATACATATTGCTCAAGTATTTAATAAAACTGCTGAATAGCACCAGGGACACAGCCTGAGGCCCAAAGGTAAAGACTCAAGTCTGGATCCCAATCGGCTGTGCTAAAAAAAAAAACAATGCTGACCATTCAACAGGTTTTGCTTTCCCTTAAACGTTCTGTCATCTGGTTCATATATTTCCATTTGCTGATCCTGAGATATTTTATCAGGTGCCTGGCGGAAATCCAGACACACTATTCCCAGCCTGGCTCTGATCTACCAGAACGGTAACCATGTAAGGGAAGCTGCTCTGGTGTGCCAGATCCATGGGGGTCCCGGCATGTCTCTCGGAGCCCCTGTCTCCTTAGGTTACCTGCAGCTGACTGAGAAGCCCTACCAGAATCGTGCCTGAGGTTTGTATCAGGTTCACCAGGCTGCGGATATTCCAGATGGGTTTTGTATCTGTCCAGTTTTCATTCCCAGTCCCACCAGAATTCAGCCTTAGTGGACATTTGGGGAGCCCCTTCGCCTCAGCGGCGGGGCCCAAGTAAAACAAGCAAGTCATTTCCCCTGTCCTGGTTCCTTTCCTGCTTCAGAGCCTGCTTTCTAAGGCTCTTTTCCTTTCTTTCTTTCTTTTTTCTTTTTATGCCTATAGCACCTGGTTTGCATCAGGTTCATATACGCTCACCCAGTCCTCCTGAGATCCCTTTCCTTTCAGACCCTTGGCTCCACGAGGGGGCTTGTCTTTGATGGGAATTGCCTAAAGCCCACCACCCATAGGCCAAGATGCCCTTCCGAGGGTGGTCAGCACTCCCTCCCAGCGGTGACACGCTGCTAAATGTTTAACAGTGGCTCTCTGGGAGTGCTGGGGGACCGATGTGCCAATTTCCATGATGTAAATACTCCCACCGTGGCCTATTTCAAGCTACCAATGTAATGTCAACCAGCTTGCAAAGTTCCAAAAATTTGATGATGGGCTCTCCTGAGCCAGGCTGAGCTGGCTTCAGCACACTGCTGTTCCCTGGTCACCCCAGACCTCTGGCCACAGGAAGGGAGTGACAAAGGCTCCCTAGGCCTCTGCCTGCAGGACCCATTTAACTCTCCAGGCTCCAGGCTTGCGGTGGGGCGGTTCCTCCTGGCACCAGGCTCTTTGTTGGGCTAAAGGCTGGGGAGTCAATCAGGCACCAGAGGTTTGTGGTTGAGGACTAGCTCTCTGGAGCTTATGGTGTGGGTTAGAGTCCTAAGGTGTGTGACCTCAGACAGGTGATTTCCACTCTTGGTGCATTGGTTTCCTCATCTGGAAAATGTGAGAAATGAAAGGCTCCTACCTCAGAGGGTTGTGAGGATGAAATGGGTCATTCCATGTGGAACCCATAAGTCCAATGACAGGCCCACACTGAATGCTCCATAAATGGCAGCTGCTGCCTCTGCTGTGTAGATAGCAGCAGGTATGCTCATTTCTGGTCTCCCTCTGTGCCACACCCCTGAAAGTGTGTGTGTGTGTGTGTGTGTGTGTGTTAAAGCAAGAACACAGACCTGTGAGAGAGTGCTAGGGTCCTTGGTTGGCAGCACTGGCAGAGAGTATCAAGTACAGGGCCTCGTGGGTCTAGAATCTTGGGAAGTGCTCATTTTGGGGTGATGAGCTTTCATGAGAAGAATTGAGAAGGAAGGTTAACATGGTAAAGGATGACTCACCCAGAATGACTTGGCCAGGTGTGACTCCTGACAGCTTGGAAGCCAGGTGGATCCCCAGGACATGCAGGGGCCACAGTGACAATGAAGAGACCAGACAGGCCAGGCAAGGACAATCTACCTTTTGGCCTGCAGGCTGGCCTGTGTCCCTTCAAGCTGGTCCCTGTCCACCTCCTCTTCCTCTACACTAGGGTTATGGGGTCCCCAAGACCAGAGGAGGAGAGGGACTCTGCTGGGGACCCTGTCATGTGGTGGGATTGGGACAGACAATGAAGGGAGGGGGGAGAGCTCTCAGACACTCCTTGGTGACAGCATGTGCACAAGGGAGCCAGGAGGCACAGCCCTGCTGGAGCAGACGGTGCCTGTGGGGGACCAGCGAGTGACAGGGCTGGCTACATCATTGAGCTGGGGAATGACAGGCAGTGAGCGGTGTTTAAGGAAGATTAATCTGGCAGCACATGGAGGATGGATGGAAGCAGGGAGAGGCTGGAGGCAAGGAGACCAGCCAGGAGGCTGCGGTGGTCATCCAGGCAAGAAATGATGAGGGTTCCCTTCCCAGTGAGCAGGCAGCAGGGATGGAGTCGGAGAGATAGATGTGGGAGATGCTGGAAAGGAGGAGCCTCTGGATGTTGCGTGTGGGGTGGCGAGGGATGGGGAAGAGGCAAACAAAATTCAGAGATTTTGAGCCTGGGGAAGTGATGTCAGAAACAGAATGAACAGGGAACCAAGATGGGGGAGAGAGTGAAAGAGCCAGAGGACTCCACCAGGGAACTCGCCGCCAGGCCCTACCCAGGGTGTGGCCTTCAGTCAAGGCACTTCCGCCACAAGCAACAGGAAGGGGTTCTGGCCAGGTTAAGCCAAGGGAACGTAACAGAGTGGTCAGGACTCAATGGGTAATGAAGGGACAGACATAAAGTCATGTCCTAGATGAGAGGTCCTGAAAAGGTCAGAGTGTCAAAGGGGCTGTCCTATTTAATTCAGGGCACTGAGGGCAGGAGGGACATGGATTTGTTTTGTTCTGTGTAGCCCTAGGGGGCAGGGGCAGAGCCAGCTCGTGAGACACAGGAGGCTGAGAAAAATCTTCCTAATGAGTGATGAAATGGTTACCCTTGGCAGGCAGCGAGCTCCCCGTCAGTGGAGCTGTGGTAGGGGCCTGTCAGGAGACTATGGCGAGATGGAAGGTGGCCTTGGTGAGGGTCTCTGTATAAAGGGAAAAGAATAGGGCTTCAGAACTGACTTGGACTCCACTCCCAGCCTCACCCTGACTTGTGTTGTCCTTTCTCTGGGTCCCATTGTTGACTACTCCCCACACATCCTCACGGGTGCCCAGCATCTCTGCCCTCTCACATGCACGTGGCCTACTCCCCAACACCACATGGCCCTGGTGGGACTGTCAGTCATGGGGCCCATTCTCCCTATAGGAGAAAGCACCTGACCAGGCTCTCAAATCCTGGGGGAGATACCGGGCACAGTGATTGGTCCAGGTTGGCCACATGACCTAGGCTGAGCCAATCAGGATCCTCCCCATGGCTTTTCCCAGTAGGAGGCAGGGATGTTGGGCCAGTGGCAACCATTTCCCCTTCTGTGGTGAGAGCCCAGCTTGCAGAAGTGAGTGAGGCCAATGCACGGGACATCAGAGGACAGTGGAGGGGGAGATGTCCTGGTGGCCCCTTGGCCCTAGAGACAGACTCAGGTCCTACAGCTTTTATCTCAATCCTGTGAGCTGCCCCAACAGCCTTCTTGGCTTCTGAGCAAGAACTTCCTGCTTTAGGCTCTGACAGTTTGGGTAGGGTTTCCATACTACTAACCTGAAAAGGGTCTGGCACAGCCTCTCAGGAGGAAGACATGATGATGTGGGCAAAACATCTACCCAGAGGTGGCCAAGTGGTACAGGGCGTGTAACCTCCGGCGTGCACATATAAATATTTTTAAAAATAGAGAATTCGCATAAAAGTCCAGATTTCAGGCTTCTGGTGAAAAATCAGATCAGGTCACTGAGGATCCATTGTCTTGGGTGGGCAGGTCCTGGGACCTGGCTGCCACCTTGGCAGGTGCGCATCCCCTCCTCCCATGCACCCCCACTGCCTACACACCTCTACTTCCCTGCACCCCCACCACCTATACATCGCCCACCACCCTAAGAGCTCCTCCACCACCCCAGGCACCCCCACCACTCCCAGGAACCCCCAACACCCCATTCATCCTTTTCCCTGTGCACCCACCACCCCATGCACCCCCACCACCCTGGGGGCTCCCCCACCACCTTGTGTACCCCCACTATCCTGTGCACCCCCATCATCCCATACAGCCCCCATCACCAACACCCCACCCGTTCGGGGCACCCCCACTCCC
>NW_006443124.1:14074735-14107717 GCF_000325575.1 Pteropus alecto
ATCACAAACACCCCACCAGTTCGGGGCACCCCCACTCCCCATGCTAACCGAAGCTACATTCTCCACCCAGCACAATGCTCGGTGTATGGCAGGCACTGAGGGTACATGCAGGCACCTTTACTCCCCTCTCCTCTCTTCAAGCTCTAAGAGCCTGTGTTTGGGGCCTTCGATTTCACCTGTTCAGTTCAGGGTAGTAGTGAATAGTCAGGTGGAAAGGTCCAGAAGACCACTGGAAACCCTGGACAGGCACTTTGAGATGCAGGGAGCATGGGAGGTGGGGAAAAGAGCTCAAATCCCCTTAGAATGGGATTTGAGCTCACCAGTGCCCAAATCCCATTCTAAGGGGCGGCTGGGGAATGGTTGTGGCTGAGAGAGAAAAGGAAGATTTGGGGGGATGATTCCAGGGAAGCCAGAGGAGGCCAAAGAGAGAGTGGTGGAAGCCCAGGGAGGAGTTAATGTTTTGAGAAGGAGGGGAGGCAGCCTCAAGGAAGGCTGCAGGGAAGGACCACACAGATGAGGCCTGGAGGACACACGCGCTGGGCAGACGCCAGGAGGAACCTGTGCTCAGAAGCACGAAGCCAACATTAGAGAGCGGAGCCAGGGAGAGCTGGGTGGGCAGGATATAGCAGCCGCTTGGAATTTGTAGAGCTGGGAGGGAAGGCTATTGGAGCCAGAAAAGCCTGGGATCCTTGAAGGCTTTGGAGGAGGAGGAGCAGGGCAGGGTGAACGTGAGTGCTTAGCGTGTGCGAAGCTCCCTGCAGGTAGGCTCAGTGGGTAAGTGACTGCCTCATGTCACATGGCAGCCACCACAAAGCCAGGTCACAACCTCAGCCCCTCTGAGCACCCATCTGCGCAAGGGGGTGGAGTGGATGGCTTAGGGACCTGTGAGCTTTTGAGGGAAATAGAGAGGATGGACTGGGGGACAGCGCTAGGTGAAGATGGGGCACATGAGGAAGCATTGATGGAACCCCTACTGTTCCATCAATGTGCTGTGTGCTGGCTCTGTGTTAGACACAACAGATAAGCAGCCAGCAAGGTGGGCACTGTCCCTGCCCTCGAGGAGCTCATATTCTAGTGGGAGGAGATGTCCATAAACAAGAGGCAGAACCAGAGAGTGAGGACTGCTCTTTAGAAGTTGGAAGGTGGGCAAAGAGGACCACGTGACTACGAGTAGGCTGGGTGGAAAGTTAAATTGGATGGCCAGCCCTCTGAGGCCTGACATGTGAGCTGAAACCTGAATGACTAGAAGGAGCCAGCCGTGGGTGCAGTGGCCCAGAGGTGGGAATGAACTTGGTTATTTGAGGGTCCACGTGGTCTGGGCACAGGGAAATGTGGAGCCGGGTGAAGAGAAAGCACAACAACTCACCTCTGCATTCATTTATGCTGTATGGCCCCTCGGCTTCCAGAAAGGCATGGAGTTCTGAGGCAGGTCTGATAAGGCCAGTGGGGGTGAGGAAGGTGACTCAGAGGTGAGGGTGCTGCACGAGAGAGAGCCCAGGCCTGGGGTGGCTGGATACCACCCTGGACTGGGGTTCAGAGGGCCTGAGTCCCAGGCCCGCTCTGTGTTCAGAATGCGAGCCTCGGGCCAGACGTACTTCCTGCCTCATTTGTGAAATGGGGAGAATGATCCAGAATGACCGTGTCTAGGCTATTACGGGACTGATCCTGAGGCAAGAGCAAGGTTGAGGGCAGGGGACAGGGAAGAGTGTGGGGAAAAGGCAGTACAGACCACTTAAGCACCATCCTGCAGTCTCTGTCCCTATCACCTCCCAGTATCAAGTACTGGCCTATAAAAGGAGCTGAAGTCCAGTGCAGCGGAGTCTCACCCCCTTCTCAAGCACTTTGATGCATATATGCATATATATTTAATTGCTGTGAAATTCATGTAACATAAAATTAACCATTTTAAAGTGCACAATTTGGTGGCATTTAATGCATTCACGAGGTTGTACAGCCATCACTTCTATCTAATTTCAAAACATTTTCATCAGCCCCAGAGGAGACCCCATTAACAGTCACTCCCCATTCCCTGCTCCCCCCAGCCTCTGGCAAACAGCAGCCTGCTTTTTGTTGCTATGGAGTTGTCCATTCTGAGTATTTCATGTAAATGGAATCCTACAATATGTAGCCACTTGTGACCGTCTTCTTTCACTTAGAATAATGTTTTTGAGGTTCATCCACGATGCCGCATGAATCAGTACTTCATTCCTTTTTATGGCTGAATAATATTCCATGTATGCACAGGCCACATTTGGTTTGTCCATCATCATCATCCACTTGGGTTGTTTCTATCTTTTGACTATTGTGAATGATGCCGCCTTGAACATTTGTGTGCAAGAATTTGTTTAAATGCCTGTTTTTGGTTACTTGGGTATATATCTCAGAGTGGACTTGCTGGGTCATGTGGTAATACTAGGCTTAATTGTTTGAGGAACCGCCAAACTATTTTTTTCAGGAACTGTACCATTTTATGTTCCTAGCAGCAATGCATGATGTTCTAGTTTCTCCACATCCTATGCTTGTTTCTGATATATTAAATTCTTGCAAAAATTATGTTCCTCCTCCCTTGGTGCTCCTGCTTTACAAGCGCTTGAGTCTGGGTGGAGCCTGCCACCAGGCTGGCCAGCCCCACCTGGTGTGGGTCTCATGGTCCAGGATTGGCATCGAAGGGTAGGCTGGGGGCCAGGGCAGCACAAGGCCCTGCTGAGGGCAGCAGGTCAGGCTGGCTGTCAAGGAAGAGGCTGGGCCTCTCTCTGCCCTCTGGGACCCTTGCTCCCTCCGCCCCTCCGGTTTCCTTCGCATGCCCCCAGCTGAGAGCTGCCCTCACTGCCCCCCTGCTCCGTTTGTGTGTGTGTCTCGTCACCAGGATAAATGTAGCTACAAACAATGCAGCGCGCTGGGTGCTAATTTGTCAGACGCCGTGCACGGCTGTGATTCCGAATACATTAACATTTTCACATGAAACCATTTCAAATTTTAGCGATTAAGGAGTATTTGTTTTAAAGCATCAGGGTGATTTACTGCAGACCTGAGGGGCAGTGGGGGTGGGGCGGGGGAGCCCCCAGGTGTGATGTCATTCGTGGGCACCAGTACAAGCAGAGCTCATGCCATTCACCACCCTGTGCCCACTGTGGGCTTCCTGGGTGTGGGACTGGAGGTGGCAAGGAGTGGGCAAGTCACTGGACCCAGGATGTGGGGAGAGTGTAGGGTCTAAGGGTCCCTTAAGGGCACTGGGTACCGGAAGCCTCAGCCGTGCTATCTTCAAGTAGCACCCTGACACTCTGTTTTAGCTTCTTCGTGGCACTTACCAACATTAGAGATGACCGTCTTTATTGACATTACTTCTTTATTTTCTACCCGCTTCCCTGTTAGAACTTAAGATTCTTGAGGGACCGTAGCCTGCTCGCTGTTGTGTACCCTGTGCCTGGAACAATGCCTGGCACTAAGTAGAAGCTCAGTGTGTGTTGGATTGATGGATAGATGGAGGGAGGGATGGATGGATGGATGATGGTTGGATGGATAATGGATGGATGGATGAGTAGGTGGGTGCATGGATGACTGGGAGGGAGGGAGGGAGGGTGAATGATTGTTCAGGGGACACAGAAGACCCCTTGCCATACCATACATCTTATCATTCTTGAGTCAAGCTCCTTCAGGGACTTGAGGAACCCTGGTCCTTCCCAGGCAAGTCACTTCAGGTGTGCCAGGCTTTCAGGCACCTGGAAAAGTACAAGTTCATTAGCACTAGGGCTGGTACTCACAAGTTCCAACCCCCCATTCTTCCTCCTTACTCCCACTCTTTAGATCTTATCTGTCCCTCCCTCTCTGGGTGGATGGGAGCCACTGAGGGGTTCCCTAGGACTTTGGACAGATGATTCCTCCAAGTCCCAGCCGCTGCCAGCTTTCTTGCCCAAGGACCCTCTCTTCTCTTCCTGGAGGCTCCCAAGCAGGGTAGCCCTCTCCAGAGCAGCTCACAGGACAGCTAAGGTCTGAGCATGAAGGATGTGACTGCAGGGAGCTTGTGTATAGCATGTACCTGCTTGTGTACGGGTGCAACAGAATGTGCTCAGAGCTTTGCTGAGTGAGATTCAGGCTCCTGCAGGCCTCTCTCCATCGTGGCCACACAAAAGGCCCTTCCTCCCAAATTTCTATGGCCCTGCACCCCACCTCTATACTGCCAGATCAGACCCCTCCCACCACCTACCCCAGTGAAAGGAAAATAACTGGAAGCTTTTATCGTTCAGCAGAAGCAACATCAGAAAACAATTATTGTTTTAATTACCTGCTGTCGCCGTACAAGACAGGGAGGCTGTAAAGTGCGATAAAATCTTTCATGTTGATGGACTGCCAGCCTGGGCCAGGGCACAGTTTACAGGACTGCAGCTGGCAACTCCAGTCAGCTGATAGGAGCCCCCTGGACCCCCTCCCTCTGTTCTGGGGCCAGTTCTCCCATGCCAGAGGCCTGGACACCCCTCTTGTCCATCACACTTCTACTGATGCAGTAGGGACACTTGCCTTTCAGGAGTGCCCAAGACAGCGCCAAAGTGTCCTGGAGGCTCCATCTCCTGCAGGATGAACCTTGTATCAGCCCCTCTTTTTGCAACTTGGGAGACATGTCAGGTTGAGCTGAGGCTGGCACATGGGTCTGGTTCCCGAAATAATCCTAATCCCTCTCCCATGACCCTGCTCTGCTGTAGTGCCCCATCCTCCAACCACACAGGGCTGGGGCCCTGGCACCATCCTAGACTCCTGCACTGCCCAGAGCTGGTCTTCCCCATAAGCCTGGTAACCTTGAACCTGTTTCCTCCTTCCCTGTCCTCCTCCACCTCTTAGAGCCTGACCACTGACCACTGCCTCTTGGCAGAGGTCTCATCTGTCCTCTTGTCCCCGGCCAACCCAGCCCCACTGCTATGCCTGCATCTTTCTAAAGCCCACCGTGGATGCCCCTGCTCAGGAACCAGCCTTATTTTGTCCTAAGCACTTTCACACACGGCCTCATTGGGTCATCATGCTCCTATTTTACAGATGTGGAAACCGAGGTGTGGAGAAGGCAGGTGGTTTGGCTGGTGGTCTGACTTCAGAGGGCTGGTCTGAAGACTAAATGGGGTAACAGTAGTGAAATGCCTGGAACAGTCCCAGGACTAGAGTTCATGCCCAGTGCATTTCAGCTCTAATAATGATTCTCGTAGTTGTTATTGCGGTTCATCCTGGAGCAAATCACTCAGCTTCTTCAATTGCACCTCACTTTCCTCATCTGTAAAATGAGACAGCACTCGCCTATCCATAGGACGAGAGGATCAAATAAGCTGGTGTCAGAGCGTGTGGCTGAGGTCAGGGTGTGTGGCGATAACTCAGGACCTATTAGCCACCGTCCTTGCTATTGCCATAGAAATGGTGGCAGAAGTTGAGGCTGTGAAGATAAGTCGAGTCCACATTATGCAAGGCCCTTAATGCCACAAGGAGTTTTGAGTCATTCCAGAGACAGTGATGAGCTGCTGAAGATTTTAAATCAGGAAAGCCACATGATCAGATCTGGGTTTTAGGACTTGGTGGCCCAGTGGCAGCTCGATGGGTGAGAGAGCAAAGCTCAGTACCAGAATGATCCAGATGAGGGCTGTTGAGGTCTGTACCCTGGGGTGGCAGGGACTGTGGCGAAGGTGGACAGTCAGGGCTTGGTCACCCCTTGGGCAGAGGAGGAGCGAGAGGAGAGTTGGGGGTCTGCATAGGGCTGGCCTCTGCTGAGACTCCAACCTTTTTAGTTTCTTTCTTCCCTACCTGGTGCCAAGCACGGGACTGGCACTCATGGTGGCCATTCTAGCCTCCAGGACGTGGGCAATTGGCCAAGGCCCAGGGCCCAGCAGGAACATCTGGGCTCAGGCCAAGTCCAAGTAGAGAGGAACTCAACTCAAGAGAATCTTTAGGCCATTGCTTGGGACTGGAATGGGGCCTCTCTGAGCGACCTCAGGAGCCTGACTTCATCTCCTGGACAGACTTGGGTGCAGGCTGCGAGTCTGCCCAGATGGCTTTGCTCATTAGGACATCACCCACTCATTTGTTCATTCCTTGACTTGTGTCTTCAGCAAACCTGTGTTGAGTGTCATCTCTGACATGGGGAGGTGGGGGAGTGTGGTGGAGCTGTATGCACACCCTCCGGGAGCCAGTGCTCTACTGGAGGAGATGGCAACAAGCTAGAGAACAAATGAAGAAATGGAACCAGTGCACGCTGTCGGAATGCAAAGGAGAACAAAGAAGGGGCTGAGGCGCAGCACCCTCCTCTGAGGCCCTGTCCTATGTGCCCGTGAGAAGCGGTTCATGCTCCCAGGTCCTGCCGAGATGCATGGTTGACACTAACAGCTCAGCCTGCCCCATGTGTCTCTCTGTCTTCACACTCCCCCATTTTGGTCATCACTTCAGAGCTCTAATACATTCCCTGGGGCCCTGGAGGGACCACTCGTTTTAAGGTCTTTCTATGGAGCCTTTTCCTCTGAGGACGCTGAGGGGAAGAAAAATGCCAAGAGAGAATGAAAAAGAGCAGGAGGGATCTGATTTCCGAATTCCTGAGTACAGAAGGAAGTGGGGCCCTGCTTGCTCAGAGATGGTTCTATCTAGAGGTGTAAGTGCCTCCCGCCTTCCCTAGTGCCCTCTGCCTGTGCCCCTGCTGAAGTCTGAGCCCCCATCCCACCCTCCCAGGAGAATCTCTCCCCAGGTGCTGGGAGATGGTGTCTGTGATTACAGTTCAATTTGCCAGTGTCCCTCCCTCGTCCTTCCCACTTCTCTGGGGAGCCACATGTGGGCTATGAGGTCTTCTGTAGGGACCAGCCTCAGTGTGCTCCAGCTGGGCCACAGTGGCTGGCAGACGGGGCCCACCCTGTGTCAGGTGGCTAGGAGAGACATGTGCCAGTGTGTCTGCCCCAGAGCAGAATGGAGTGAGGGGTCTATGGGCGTGCTCTGGGCCCTGGGTGGGCATGTCCCACATAGGACATGCTTATCTGAACCTCTAGGCTGGGAGTCATCACCCCTTTTGGGATTTTGGGCAGCAACTGCTTCTCATGGAAGCATTTGGAAAATCCAGGCCCCTGCCTTGTACTGTGGGAAAGCCCTGTACTCTGCAGGCAGCGTGGCCAGGGAGAGATGTGGTCTCAGGGTGGCTTGGTGGGGTGACAGTGTTCTTATGCATCACATGAGTCTAAGAATGGAGCCTCTGGCCAGGGGCTGGCTTGTACACCTGGAAGTGGACACCAGCATTGTGTGACTGAGGAAGTGGGTGGCCATGGGTGAATGTGACCTTACTGAAGGCGGGGTTGCCCGCTTCTCAAGGCCGGCCCCTGAGGGCTCAGAACCATCTGCCTCTCTTCTAAATGTGAGCAGGGGCTGCCTGCCTGGTCTGGCGTGTGCTCAGTGTGTGAGTTGCACATGAATGCTCCCAGGTGAGGACATCTGGGCAGCTAGCTGGGCCCCCTGCCCATGGCTGAGAGAGGTCCTCAGGCAAGATTCTCCAACCACTTTGGTCCAAATTTCAGGGAATTCCCTGATCCCCTCCCAACAGTTCCAGATGCTCCAAAGCCTCTGACCTCATTCTCTCACGTTTTGGCATTTCCCCACCTGGCTTCATCCCCTTCCCTCCTGTCAGATATGAAATCACTGGACTCCTCAAAGGCAGCACAAGTCCCCTCTCAACATGCAGATGTGTGAGCAAGTGTGGGAGGAGTGTGGGTCTGTGGTAAACACTGTGTGCTTGAGCATGGGTGTCAAGACATCAGCATCAGTATCAATGGATGCTTTGATAAAGGATGTGTGTCTGTGTGTCTGACCTCCAACTGTTTGTATCTGAAGTGTTCTAGGGTACGGGTCCCATGTGTTAGTGTGTCTTAAAAATGGATTCATCTGGAATTTAAAGCAACTGTTTTATCATTGATAAGGAGTTGACAAAGAAAAGAAACAAAAGGTCTGAATGAATAAACAGTTTTCTGGATAGAGAAGTGTAAGATGTGAGCTCAGCCAAGATTTGGAGCTAATCTTTTTTTTTTTAACATTTAAATAAAAGATCTGGAAGAGGATGTGTACAGTGAAATCATCAAGTTTGCAGTGAAATCTAAACTCTCCTGGGTGGTAGTAAAATGCCAAGCTGGTGAAGGATAAGCTTTAAGAATATCTTATCTTGAAAGGCAGTAGACTGGGCAGAGAATGGCCAACAAGTTTTACTTTGGGGAAAATGATGTGGATGATGTCTCGGGGAGGGTATTTGGAGCTTCTTTCCTAGAGAGGTACCCAGACGGGCAATAGAAGGCTGGACATGGTTGAGAAGGGAGTTTGAAACAAGCCATAAATGTTTCCTTCTCCTGACACATGAGAGAGGGGTGTGCTTGTGGTCATGCCTTCTTAGGGGAGCACCAACCCAAGGTTGGGGGAACCTGGGTTTTATTGCATACTTATGTGATCTGGGTAATTCATTTCTCTCCCTCAACCCTCAGTTTATACATCTGTGAAATGGAGGTAATGATCCCTGGAGGCCTGCTTCACAGAGTGTGAGAGAGACTGCAATCTCACAGAGATGATAATGTGTAGGTAACTGTAAAGTTCGGTACAATTGTGAGTGGTTGTTATCAAGAGAGTTGTGATGAGAAGGGAACTGTCATATAAAACCAGACTAGCCCGCCTGGGACAACTTCAGTGCGCAGAAAGCGGCTAAGAGGGAATACGGTAGAAATCTATAAAATCAGAAAGGGCAAGGAGAAAGGAACATGGGCTCCTTCACTAACTCCCAGCCTGACAGAATGAATGCCTCTCCGCTTCTGGCCTCCACCAAAGCTCAGAGGTAAGTCTAAAACCAGTAACAAGAATTCCTGCTTCACTCAGCAGAGAATAAACTTTGAAAATCATTTTCCCTGGAGGTGATACAGGTTGGAAATATAAATTGCTTCCAGAAAGGTTTAGATAAGTTCATGGATAGCAGAGTCACAGTAGTTCTTGGGCAAAATTAGAATGTCAGGGGGTCTGTGCTCTGTGAGGATGGCATCATGGAGGAAGTCCCCGGCAGAGCCAAATGCCCAGGCCAGACCTAGCACCCTATAACCCCCATCATCTGTATGTGTATATGAAAGTGTCTGTATTTAGGACCAGCTTGTCCCTATCTGCTGAGAATGGCTTCCCTCTCACCAGTCCACCTCTGTTATGAAACTCTCTTTACTTCCTCCCCCGTCCCTCACCCCCACTGCCACTCCCACACCCCTATTAGACTCCATTCCACAGGGTTCCCTGGCCTCACTCCCAGATTTCCACTCTCACAGTGCTGACCTGTGCTCCAGCTCACCTGTCATCACAGAGCAGCCACCCCTGCCCTCTGTGTGCTGTCTTCAGGCACCTTGCCTGGCAGTGCCCATAGGCCGGTGAGGACTGGAAGCTCCTGCCAGGCGCTCCGGTTAATGCTATTGGCATGCAGCCTCTTTCTCTCTGGCTGCCTGGCCAGAGCTTGTCTCTTACTGACTGCATCTCCCTGGGTCCCCAGCAGAGGCTGGCTGAATGGAGGCTGACGTTTAAGTTCCTCAGGGACCCAAAACCTTGGAGAGTTTTGGCATCCGAGGATGGACTAGTATCCACACTGGACACAGGGTCACCATCAGGTAACAGGCCAGCTTGGGTCTAAGTCAGGTTATCTATCGAAGGTCTTGGGGGACTAGAATTAGGAGGGGAGGCAAGGTTATAGAGTCTGCTTCCCCACCGTGGTTCCTACGATGCTTTGAACCCTGTCCAAGTCGCCATGGAAGGGCTGAGTAGCTTGCTCTGGGCCCTTTTTTTAGCACCACGGACAGTGGTCCTGGACGCGGCGCGCGCTTTCAGCACCATGGACAACCACACGCGTTGGCGGCCGCCAGCTCTCGGGCTGTGCCTCTTCGGCTCCAGCCAAACCCTTGGGGTGGTCCCCACCACCGCCTCCAGAAAATTCATTTATCTGTTCTCCGAGATTTATTAAGCACCTGCCTACTATGTGCCAGTCAGTTTTAGATGCTGGGAGCACATTACTGAACGAAACAAAAATCTGCCCTGTAGAGCCTCCATTCTCCAGTATATGGACTCCCACCCCACGGGCCTCCACTGAAGTCCCCAGAACTTGTTCCAGGCAAGGTGCTGCCCAACTCATGGGAGAGAGTAGAGATTGGCGAGGCCCAATTCAGATGGTATTTTAGGAATCCAGTTGATCCAGTCACACCCCTGCTGAAATGCTTTCCAGGGTTCCTGAGTGCCTATGGAAATAGCAGTGCCCCTAGTCTGTCATTCAAGCCGCTTGGTAAGGTGTTCCTGATCCATCTTGCCAGTCGTCGCTTCTTACCTCTCTCATTTCTTACACTCTAGCCAAATTGGATTCTCAGTTAAGAATATTTTGGTTGCAATATGACAGAAAACTCAACTCAAACAGACTTAAACAGTAAGTGGATATTATTGATTCTTGTAACTGGAAAGCCCAAAGGTATAGCTGATTTCAGGCGAAGCTCGATCCACTGGCTCAAACAACATTGCTCTGGAACTGCTTTTTCTGTGCCTCTGCTCTGCCTTCTCTGGTGTTGGCTACATTCGTGGCCTCCTCAAGGCAGCCCCTGGCAACCCCATACCCTCCCTGTCTTAGAAACAAAATCACTGTAGCAGCCCAGCCCCCACATCCTCACCTCCCCACCACCACTCAGAGGAGCAAATGTCCTTATCGACTGGCTCCCATGTCTTTCCCAAACCAGTCACCAGGGCAGGAGATACGACTGATTTAAGCCAATCAGGGGGGCCCACTCTTGGAGCTGGTGGGGGGTCATTTCACCCAAACCACATAGCCGAACATGGAAAAACAGGGGATCACCCAAAGAAATGGTTCTGCTATTTGGGGGAATGGAAGAACTGGAGAGGAGTCAACAGATGTCTAATCATTGAGCACGCTGTTTTGTTTTTGCTTCTGTGATTTTGTTCCTGCTGCTTCCCTGTTGTCCCATCTACTATACCCTTTAAGGCCTTTCTCAAATGCTGCTGCCTTCCTGACACCACACCCGTCACTCTTTCAGGGAGTCATGTCTGCCTCTGGTCTCTCACAGCACTTGGCTTACTTCTCCCTCCTGTATTCTCACCATTCCCTGATCCATAGGCAATGAAGGGAGTGGACATGCATCCCAGGGCACATGTGCTGGAGCTGAGTGATGGATGGATGCTGTCACATTGGCTCAGTGGGGTGGGATAACAGCATCGCTGAGCCTCAGGCAGGCCAGGAGGGTGGGCTGGCTGGGCAGGCCCAGGGCTGTCCCTGGTGCTCAGGTCCACACAGCCTGGGCTGTCCTCTGCCAGTGCTCCCATGAAAGCTTGGACCTGCCCAGTCCATGGATAGAGTCTTTGCCCCTGAAGCTGCCTTGGCAGGGCCAGTTTAAATGTGACAGGAAAAAAGAGGATGTGCATGGAGGTGGTGGCCTAGCCTGAGAGTGGAAGCACTTGGATAAGGTCTGCGTGGGCACCGGGAGAGCAGATACTAGGATGCAGGCGGCGCCCTGCCCTCCTTTTCCCACTATGGCCTCACTACCTCCTCCTCAGTGGTAACCTTCTTCAGGCCTCCTTGGCGTTGGCCAGGGGTGGAGGAGTTGGTGGGAGAAGAGGGACTTATAAGGAACCTGCTGGTCTAAGGAAAAGGAGACTGAAGCTGAGTGTCAGAGGGAGGAGGAAAGAAATTCAGAGGAGCTGGAGGTGGCAGATGTGAGAGGGTGCAGTGACAGGGACTGGGCTGTAAGTCTGGGGAGGGGCCAGACCCATTATTCATTCCCACCACCAAGCCTTACGGCTTCCCTCAATGAGGTAACACTCACATCAGCACTTTCCCTTTTATGCTCTTGTTTTAATAACAAGTTAGGCTCCGCAAGGGGGTGATCTCTTTCTCTGTTCGACGGGGACCCTCACCCTGTCCAGGGGCTGCTGATCTAGACCAAAGCTTGGGGTAGCTGAGGGCTCATGGGACAGGTGGGGGTTCTCTGTCCCCCATGAGCCCTCTGAGCACTACCTGGAGGGAGCTCCTGGGCAGGACAAGAGGTAGGCTCCTCCCCAACCTGGCCCCAGGCCTCCCTGACCTCCATATTCTAAATCACTAACCAAGGGTTGTTTTTTATGTCCAAGCCAACTTCAGAGAAATCTCATTTTGCAATGGGCCAAACAGGACCAGATGACAGGGAGATGTGCCCAGGTGACCCCACATTGATGGCCTTGCAAAGGTGGGGGTGGGGCTGCAGCGAACATCCTGCTTCACGATTCATACTCTCCTCATGGGTGCCCCCACTGTCCTCAAGTGGCCATGGTGGGGAGCACTTCTGCTCTCTGACATTCTCACTCTAAGTGTCTGGGCTTTGTTCTCCTCAGTGAAAGACTCCGTCCTCCAGAGAGAAGTTGTCTCAGTCTGTTTGAATCGCTATGACAAAATACCACAGGCTTGGTGGCTTATAAACAGAAATCTATTTCTCATAGTTTTGGAGGCTGGAAAGTTCAAGATTAAGACAGCAGGTTTGGTGTCTAGTGAGAGTCTGCCTCCTATTCACAGATGACCATCTCCCTGTGTCCTCAATGGTGGAAGGGGCAAGGCAGCTCTCTAGGACCTTTTTATAAGGTCACTAATCCCATTCATGAAGGCTCCACCCTCATGACCTAGTCACCTCCCAAGGACCCTGCCTCCTAACACCATCACATTGAGGGTTAGGATTTCAACATATGAATTTGGGGGGGACACACACATTTAGTCTATAGCAGAGGGGGATGAATGACTAGGCATTGAATGGATGCAGTGTGACTTGTTTGTGCGTTGAAAGCCATGGCCGGCAATAGGAATGTCAGGAACCGTTCTTGTCTCTTCCGCTAAACTTGTAAGGTCCTGGGGTCAGGATGGCATGGTAATGATCTCGAAGCTAAAGTTGCAGAGGGCACCAAATGTCTGCTTCAATTTATTTTCTTTGAGCCATAGAGATGCTCAGTGATGCAGGCACTCGTGGGTACTGTTTAGACAGGGATGCACCAGAGTCTGAGGCACTTGTGCGGGCCCACTGCTGGCCAGCTGGGGAGCTGGGACTCAGACTTGGGCCTTCAGCTCCCAGGTCAGAGCTCAGCCCACAACCCCGAGACTCACCCAGAGCTGAGCCCGGAAGAGCTATGAATGGCAGTATAGCAGGGACCTTAGGATACGGATTCTGGAGCCAAGCTCCTGGCACTGCTGTGTCTAGTGATGTGACTTTGAGCAATTTAGTTCACCTCTCTGAGCCTCAGTTTGTCACCTATAAAATTGGAATAATAATAGTACTTAACTCATGAAGTTGTTGAGAGAATTAAGTTAGACGTTATATATAAATATATATAGTACGTTAAACAAAGAATTTCTAATCAAGTTAAACACATGCTTACCGTATGCTCTCACAATCCCACTCCCAAGAGAATGAAGATGTGCATCCAAGGCCTGTATATAAAAGTTTGCAGCAGCTTTGTAATCACCAAAATCTAAAAATAGCTCTGCTATTGGATAAACAAGCCATGGGACACACGTACAGTGGAACATTGCTCAATAGTGAAAAGGGACCAACTCCCAAATCCAGCAACACCAATCCGTGTCAGAGGCATGGTGCTAAGTGGAAGAAGCCAGACACAAAAGACTGCAGACTGTATAATTCCATCTCTGTGACATTCTAGAAAAGGCAAAACAACAGCAACAGAAAGCTGATCGGTGGTGGCTGGGGTTTGGAGGAAGGGGTTGATGGCAAAGGGGCTCCAGGGGATGTTTTGCGAAGGGATAAACTGTTTACCTTGATTGTAGTGGATACATTTGTCAAAACGCATCCGACTATAGATTTAAAGGAGGTAGTTTTGATTTATTTGTAGAAGAAAAAAAAGACAATTCTGATTTTTAAAAAGCAGAGCCAGGCATAGCGTTAGCTGCTGTTATTATTATTGTTGTTGTTGTTACTGGAACAATTATGATTACACATGGAAGAATCTCTGGATTCACACCTGTGGCCATGCCCTGGCACCCAGCCTCCTGCCCAGGTTGGCGGAGGAGGTCATGAAGGGTCTCCTCGGCCCATGCAGCTTCCGTGGTTGCAGATGGACACGTGGGGAGCACACAGGGAGGGCGCTCGCCTGTTTCCTGAGTCTGGTTTCCCTCCTGCTGATCCTGTGAGGCGCTCAGTGACACGTTAGCAAGAAAGATGCCACAAGAAATAAAGTTTGTTATGAATTATTCTACTTGGGGCTAATTATAGGCACTGAGGACAGGATTATTTACAGTCAGGAGGCAGAAGGGAGGAAGAGGGGCGTGGAGATGAGGGGCGTGAAGAGGGGCTGGAGAGAATTAAGCAAATGGGTCTATGTTTGGAGGAATAAAAGCACTTTTTATAAAAGCTGTAACTAAACTTAAGGCCAAGCTGATGGAAGTGTTTTAGCAGACAGATCGGAGGCCAGGCCGTGTCATGTCTTTAAAATGAACTGGGATCCCACGGGCACCAGGGTTCTCTGGGTGGGGTGTGGGGTGTACATGGGGCCCCCTCTCCCCTGGAATCCCAGGGGATGTGGGGATGTGTCTGCACCAATGCCCAGCCTTGCTCTGTTCTGGGCTTTCCTTGTTCCTGTCCAGGGAAGTTTATTTTCACCCACAGATGTGGGAGCAGAGGCCAGTCTGAGCCCAACGTGGGCACCCACCGGTTCTAGCAGGTTGGTGAGGGAAGGGCCAGAAGGCACTTGGGTCAACTAAAAAGCAGAGCCAGCTATGGCTCGGGAGCATGGGCCCGGCATGGCCCCAGCTTCCACTTCTTCAACAGGAGGTAGAATTTTCTAATTTTTAAATGTAGATTTAAACCTGTGGACCAGGGGTTTGCAGCCCCTAAAAGCCAGCCTAGCCTCTTGGGAGATAGAGGCTAAGCAGAGCAGAGGCTCGGTGACCCACCCGAGACCTGCCCTGCTCACACTGAGTCATGGTGGTCAGAGCTCCATCCGGTGATGGACTCTGGGCCCAGTGTTCTTGACAGACAGCGGTCATCACACACTTGGGTCTGCAGCTAGACCCAAGGGTTATTGGCTCTCTCGGCTTGCCAGAGGGCACCAGTCTGGCCCTCCCCCAAGTGCGAGCAGTGGGCCAAGACTTTTCTAGTCAGTCACGCCTGGCTACATCACCATCTACCCCTCAACCAAGCGAAACGATGGAGTCACTTCTGCTCCCCCACCTCCCTCCCAGCCAGGATGGCCACTCTCCTCACCCTGTCCCCAGATGTTTTTCACATCGCTCCTCCTCTCCAGCCACCTATTCCAGGTCAGGCGGCCCCCTCTGTCGTGGGGTGATGGCCTTCACCCTCCTGCTCCACAACAGAGCCATCTCTACAGCTCTCCGATCCCATAGGCCCTGCTCCAGAACCTTTTCTGCTTTCCCATGCTCAGTGTCCTAGCACAGATTCAGACCCTTTCTAATCTGACCCATGCTGCCACCAGACATGGCCTGCCTCAAATTTGTTGCTTCTGCTGTTCCCCCAGCCTCGACAGCCCTTCCCCACTACACAGAAAGGCCTCTGCCTTTTCCCCAAGGCAGCCCGCATCCCTGCCCCACTGTCCCTGAGGCAGGGCACACCTGCTACATTCTGTGCCTGAAAAATTCCCTGGGATGGTGAGCATCCCAAAAGCCCACAGGGCTCGGGCCTGGCATGGAGCAGGCCTTCCAGAAATGTCCTCATTCCTTCACTCAGAGATATGTAGTGAGGGCCTCTGGTGTGCAAGGCCCCACTCCAGGTGAATGAAACATACATTCCTGGAGCTTCCTGTCCAGTTCCAGACAGATGGACAACAAAGAAACAAGCCAGCCAGGGAATCTATCAGGTAGAGAGTGCCGGGGGTCCTCCTCTCTGCAGAAGCGCCACGAGCTGAGATCTGAACAATGAGGAGTGAGCTGCGGCATCAGTGGGAACAGCATCAAGGGCAGTAAGTAAAGTGGCTCTGAGACAGGACTGAGCTTGGGGTGCTGGGAAAACAGATGAAAAGCTGGGTGCTAGATGGTGAGTTGAGAGGACAATGGCCCATGATGTCTGAAGGGACAGGAGAAAAAGGGACAGAAGAGGCAGATCCAGCAGGTTTTCAGCTGTGGCAGTGACAGTGCTGTTTTCATAGGGAGCTAACCACTTGGGATGGCCACATAGGAGAGGAACCGTCCTGTGGGGATGGGCCCAGAGGTCCTGCAATAGGGATTTTGTTGCCTTCTGCTCTGAGGTCCTCGTTGAAGCCTGCTATTCTCCAGGAGTGAGGAGAAAGCAGATAAGAGGCGTAGAGGGGCCGGAGCCTCAGCAGAGCCCTGAAGGCGAGGCCAGGAGGAACGCCTGAATCAGACAGCGGGTCCTTGGTAAATGAGAGAAAGGGTTTCAGTGGAAAGATGGAGGTGAAAGCCAGATTTTGAGCTGAGCAGCAGCAGGGTGAAGGGCAGAGCTGGGGCCCAGAGAGATAGGACCTAGGCTGGAGAGGGGCAGAGTTAAACGAGTGTTTTTCTTGTCCTTGATGGAGGAGAACTGAGCATCCTTAGAGACCCTTGGGCCACTGAGGCATTTTATTCAGCTTGGTGACTCTGCCTTCAGGAAGCCTTCCTGGATGCCTCAGAGCAGGCCCCCACCTATATACTCTCATGTCACCAGTGCTGCTCTGATAGAAAGCTGACTAAGAGTTGTAACCTTGGACTGCTCTGACATCTAGCCAATGTCTGTCTCCCACGAGTGGGCGAGCTCCTAAGAGAGGAGCCTGGGTTTTGCCCTCCTTAGTAAATCCAGGCAGCCAATCCAGGCCTGGCACGAGAGGCTGAGGACATCAGGGTGAACAGATACAATCCTGTTGCAGAGGCCCCAGAGGGAGCCAAGGCTGCTGGGTGGTGAATTGGCTCAGAGGAGGTCATGCTGACCTTGAAGCGAGCTGGCCTGTGGGCTGCGCAAACATCTCAGCAGGGGGTGGTCACAGCCGCTACACAAAGGCTCTGCCCACCCGCTCAGAGCTTCCACTGGGGCACCTCACTCCCACTCCCACCCCCTGTCCAGCTGTGCACCCCTCCCAGGCTCCCACCCCTCACACTCTGTTGGTGCTGCTCTAATGGCAGTGCCCGCATTCTCGTTTTGGGGGCACGTGAAGGTTTACCATGTCCATGTCCAGCTGAATTCAGACTCCACACACAATAGCTGGGACCCCCATTCCCACCCAGTGCCCCTCTCTGGGTTCAAGAGAGGGGCAGGGCCAGCCTCAGGGACTGATCGCTGATCCAGCTGGTCCAGGAAGGACAGCTGGTATGTGTGGCCCACATGCTGACCCGTGAGCCTCCTCTAGGGCCTCCCTTGGGTGGGGTCCCCCACCAGGGAACAGGGGCCAAGGTGGGGGGCGTCCTCAGCAGCCTCTGTCTTCCTTCAATTCATTAAGACCTGTAAATTTCTCATTAATATACTTAAAGTTCGTTTTAAGGGGAACAAGCACAGAGATAATTGATAATAAACCCTCAGTTAATGCCTTCGGTTTACTGTACGTAATTTATATCCCCTGATAGCGTCTCTCACTCCCAATTACCCATTTAGCTGTGGCAATAACAGCAGTTCAATCAGACAGATACCAACTTTTATATATTCCAGACCAATAGCAATAAATACCCACACGGAGACTCACTGGGCCCCATATTTTTTTATTAAGATTTAAATATTCATGCAATTATTAGTGATTTATTAAGAGTTAATGACCCTTTCAAGAGGCTCTAAATCTTCTCCCAAAGAGGCCCTGGCCCTTCCCCCATCCTTTGCCCCCATCTCTCCTTACTGCCCCCTGCAAATCAGAGAAATTAGCTGCTCTTTCACAGCCCGCATGACACCACAGCATCACCCATGTTTCCATGACGATGGCAAGCAGGTGAGGCAGAGACAGAGGATGGAGTTCAGGCCCAGGGTGGGGCTGGGCTTCATGAGGGCAGAGGCTCCTGCTCGCTCCCCGACCAGACCTGAGGGACATGGAGAAAAGGAGTCCCCTTCAAGCCCAACTGAGCAATGGCCTCCACACTACAGCCTCCTCCAAGCTGGTCCCTAGGAGCTCCCCGCTCCTCACCTCATTCTGGCATTAGTCTCTCTCCACCACCCCTCTCTTTCCCCATACTTTTCTGAATCTGCCCATCTCTTTAGGGTCCCTTGGGAGGGGTACACCAGTTTCTCTCTCCTCTGCTGCCCTCTCCCTCCTTTCATTTTAAAACATCCCACCCTCATTACATCAAGGATGAGAGACTGTGCAGGTAGCTGAGGTTCTGGTATTCAAGGCCCAGAGAGGGCAGTGGCTCGCCTCAGGCTGCACAGCAAGGCCAAGTCCACCTCTCTTCTCTCTTTCTTCTGTGTTCCCTTGCACCCCTCCGCCCCCCTGCCCCTACTTCCTCCAGCCCCCTCTCCTCCACCCACAAGACCTCAGAGCCCATTAAAGGGGCAGGAAAGATAATGAACAAACCAGGAAAACATGAAATCAATATCAGGAGAAAAAATACGACTGCCATTAAGTGAAATAAACAAGCTGGTAATTATTTGGACAGCGGGTAATTAAAATGGGGTGAGGGCTCATTACTGTCTTGTCGGGGGCTATAGTGGGCATGGCCAGACACCCTCTTCCCAGCCGGAAGGCTGCATCCGGACTTGAGCTTCTGCCTGCCCAGATTTGGGGGGATCATTGCAGAGGGTCTTCTCTGTGGAGTGCCTACCCCCACACACCTACCTGTGTCTCTGTCCCCAGTAGCCATCTCCTGGGTTAGGATCTGAGGCCCCAACCAAAGGCAGGGAAGGCGGGACAGCCCCCAGCCCGCAGTCTGCCCACTTCTCCTGACCCCACTGCTTTCGTGAGCAGGGAGCAGCTCTTACTAGGCCCCGCGACCCTCACTCAGCCAAGGGTGTAGCTTGTGCTGAGGATTAAACCCCAGCCACCTGTGATAATGGACAGAAGACCCCTCCAGTCTCTTCCCAGAAGCCAAGGGACTTCCTTCAGGAGGCTGTGATGAGGAGGGGTCTCAGGGAGAAGACAGGATGATAGGGTGCTGGAAAGGGTGGGAAGAGTGCGGGAGGGGGAAGAGACCAGGAGGAAAGAGCAGTGTTGGAGGAGTCTCACCTCTGCGCCCTGCTGTGACCCCAACCCTTAGATTTGTAAAGTCAGAGACCTTATACATTGTCCAGCATGGCTTTGCCCTGCCAACTGGTTTGGCCCACACAGTGTTTAAATGTTTAAATTACTTGTCAACATTTTAAACAGGAAGTTTCACTTAAAAATGGATTCTCAACTTCCCCAGAAAGAAAAACATCTGGCACCTCTTAGCTGGCCTGCGTGTGCTGGCAGCAGTTGGCTGAGCTGAGCTGACCCCTTAGACGGGGATTTCACTCCACTTCTCCAGTCCCTGAAGGCACCTGAGTTTGCCACCCCTGACCTTTCTAAGGCCCAGAGAGGACAGCGACTAGCCCAAGGCCACATAGCCAGGTAGAGGCAGAGTGGGGACAGGAGACCCAGTCTTCTCTTGCCTAACTGAGATCTCTACCCCCTGCCCTCAGTATGTGCCCTGGGCTAGTCATTGGCAGGGACAGAAATGACACACTGCCCACCTCCAAAGCTTTCAAATAGTGGGGAGGAACACTTCAACTCGACCACAGTCACTGACCCCAAACTTGCCAACATCTGAGCTGGACACTCCTGAGAAGTGGTGGCTCAGGCCTGCTGCCTACACTTGGGGGTGAGGGAGGAGGCGGCCCCCACACAACCAGCCTGCATCAGCCAGATAATGGTCTCTCAGCCAGGGAGCCAGAGGAGTAAGCTGTGTGTCCCCTGTACAGAGGAACCGAGGAGGGCATTCGGAGGATGCCAAATTATGAGCTAACAGGTCTGGGGGCATTGGGAGTGAGCAGGGTGCCTTGCAGGTGTGGGGAAAGTTGGGGTGAGGGGAGGGCCCGGCGTGTAGGCAGAGGGCCCTAGTGGATGCACTGAGCTGGCTGCAGGGTGTGAGCCAGTACCTAGGGATGAGGCTACTGCATGGGGTGGGGAACATGTGTCGGGGGCGCGGGAGCCGACTTTTACCTTGCGGTCAGTGGGAACTGTTGTAGGGGTTTGAAGTGTGGGATCAGATTTTCTTCCTAGAAATAACGTTGTATTGATATAGTTGATGACAGCACCAAAGCCAGGAGGCAGAAACAGGAGGGCACATTTTGGGGGCTGGAGGTAGGGGCTGAATGAGTTGGGAGGCCATGAAGTGGAGGGGGTGGGACTGGGGGCACTCGGGGGCTACAATAGTAGACAACCAGTGTGAGGTCCTAGGGGGCGTCCAGAGGCAGGGAAAGTGTCAGGAGCAAGCTCGGCAGTAAGGGAGGCCGGGGGCCCTAGTTGCGGAGCCATGGGCGGGAGGCTGACATGGGGGTGGCATGGAAGCAGGGGCCCCAGGACAGGGCAAAGCACAGCTAGGCATTGCATGGCTGGGGGAGTGGCAAAGGAGGAGCTGGGGTGTGTGCCTGGCGACTGCCACTCCCAGTAGATCCTGGATCTGTGACTGGGTTTTCCTGTGAGTCCCTGGAAGAGGAAGGGTCCAGATGGGCTCAGTGAGAATGGGGTCACAGGATGACTGATGATGACCTGTGCTTCAAAGTCACCACCCTAGTAGGGGCATCAGCCACCCCAGCCAAATTTAGCCTGGAAGACAGCGGGCAGTAGCGGTATGCATGGTCTGTGTGTCGGGGGCTTGGTGTGGTGAGTGTGATTCCAGGACGCTTTGTGCCCAGGAGTGCATGGTCTGTGTGTCGGGGGCTTGGTGTCTGCACCCAGGAATGGTGAGTGTGATTCCAGGACGCTTTGTGCCCAGGACGCTTTGTGCCCATGGTCTGTGTGTTGGGGGCTTGGTGTCTGCACCCAGGAATGGTGAGTGTGATTCCAGGACGCTTTGTGCCCAGGACTTCCCTGGTGATGCTGTGGCCACAGGACACTCCATGGGGCAGAGAGGGACTGGAGTTTGTTTCAGGAACTGTTGTGTGGCCTGTGCCTAGTGCAGGGCCTGGCACGTTGCAGCCATCGCATATTGGCCAACCGCCTGTGTCCTGGTTAAGAGCGTGGGGGCCCTGTAACCAGCCTGCCTGCAGAGGAATCCATCACCACTCACCACTTACTCCACCTCCCCGTGCCTCGTTTTCACTGCCTGGAAGTTGGAGTTTTAAAATAGTTCTTTGGCTCCTAGAATCGTCGTGAGGGTTGAATAAGAAAGTGGTAATGGCATGGCTGTGTACATGTGTATGTGTGTGAGAGCCCGTGTGGGTGTAAACGTGCTGGCGGTGGTTGTGGGTGGTGTTTCCCAATGGCAAGTCACTACGTGGTCTCCTCTTGTCCTAGGCTCCATCCCAGGGCCACAACTGCCCTGCCCTGTGTACACCGAGCCAAGCCAGGCTGGGGAACACCACAGCCGCTCCTGGACCACCCCCAGCCCCTGCTCTGGCCGGGCTCCCATTAAATCAGTGAGATATGAAATGCCACCATATCTGGGACAGGGTCTTTAATTAAATTAATTGCCGGCAATGTTGTAAAAATGCTGATGGGTCATAAATGGCGTGTTGGGCGATGCCGTTCATCATCCCCACGGACTTGCTGGGGGCAACACCTGCGGGGAGGGGGACGCAGCATGCTGGGTTGAGGCCACCAGGGAACTCTGCAGCCACCAGGGCCTCAGGTGGACGTTCAGGCCAGCTGAGGAAGAACAGAATGGGAGATGGGGTGTTGGGCACCTTGTCTTAAGGGTGTGTGTGTGTGGAACAGTCGAACCGTCCTTTATGTTTAGCTGGTGGAAGACATGGATGGAAATGGGGAAGGGTGCTTAGAGAGCCGATGGGGGCCTTGGCGGGGGCATCCTCCAGCCTGCTAGCCAGTGGGAGTCACCCTTGATCCATGGGCAATCTGAGAATCAGGCCCAGCCTGGGCACTGATCACTGTGTGACCTTGAACAAGTTTGTCCCTTGTCTGAGCCCAGTTTCCTCATTAGGAAGACAGGCGGGCCACCCTCCTGCAGAGAACTGTGCCAGGGGTCCTTTTATGTCTCTTCCAGCTGGGGCTGCCACAGGCTGCCACAGGGCTCAGAGCCCTCATGCCAAGTGATGGTGAAGGGGCTGGGCCAGGCTCACCTGGCCACATCTGCCAGGTGAAAGGTAGAGGAGGCCTGTCATGTGTGCGTGTGCGCATGCACGTGCGCGCACACACACACACACACACACACACACACACATACACACGGCCACCCAAACCAGAAACACGCCCACAGCAACACACACTGCACCAGCAGAAGATTCCAAAGCAAGAGAAAGCTTTCCTTCCCCAGTTCTCTCTGGGCTGTGAGACCACATAATTACCCTGGATTCCATTCTATTTAATTGCAGCTTATTAAATTCTAACCAGCCAATTATCAGCCACAATTACAGCTTAATTCGAGGACACAATAGCTATTTTATCGTTTGTTAATCAAATGCTTATTTAGGCCTCAGCTTTATTAACTATTTCTCTGGCCTGAAGCAAGGCCCTGGGGTGGGAAGGGACCCTGGGAGGGGGTCTCCGGGAGCTGTCCCCCGATCAGAGCACTCTCCCCCAGACAACCTGGTAGTTTTGAAGTCCCCTTCACTTGTGGGCTTGGGAGCTCTGAGTGACGGCAGGGGTGTGACACTTGGTGTGGGCTCTGGGCACAGAGTGAGAAGATCCAGATTTGTTCATTCGTGCTTTCAGAGCATGTTTATCAACCTTTTATGTGCCAGGCCCTGGGCTGGGTTCTGGGACTACAGCAGTGAGCAGGACAGGTGTGATCCCTGTTGTCATGACCCATTTCAGGGGAAGAGGACACAGAGAGTAACAAGATGACTTCAGATGATGGTAAATGCTATGAAGAGAACAGACCGAGAAAAGGGTGGGGGTATGGCAGTCATGGAGGGCTTCTGGGAGGAGGCAGCATTGGAGCTGAGACCTTCGGGATAAAAGAGGGTCAACCGTGGAAGAGCAAGAGGCAGTGGAAAGAGCCAGTGCAAAGGCCCATTGCTGGGATCAGCTTTAAGGGTTTAAGAAACAGGGATAGCAAAGGGTGGTGTTTTGGGTGGGGTCAGACACTATTTCAGGATACGCCCAGAGCCCCATCGGGCCTGGGATGGGAAGTGACGAGAGCCCACTCTGCCCTCGGTTGCCTCAGGCAAGGCCTGAGCCTCACCAAGGTCCTCATCTGCAAAACGAGAGAAGAGTCGAAGGCACTTCAGAGAGAAGAGTCAAAGGCACTTTAGTGCAGCTGCCTGGTCTGTGGTAGCTGGTGGGCCATGTGGCCTTGCCACACACCCCACTCAGTGTGACCATCCTCTAAGCTGGTGAGGTAGTGCTGCCCCCCACCCCAATGCTCTCTTTGTCCTTTGCAGTTTAGCCCGTACGCATGTCCTCCTCATGATGCCTGTGTCTGTCCTTGTGACTAGGCCCCTGGAGCTCACTGAGGAAGAGGGTGACTTTCCTACGATCTTGAGGACATTGCTGCTGCTTCTGACACTTTCACGCACACATTACCATGGAAACCAGAGTGCCATGCACAAGTGTGTGTGAGAATGGGTCAGTAGAGCAGCCCTTCCTTCCGAGGGACACTGTGAGGGGCTGTCACCCCCACCCGGTCACTTCCACTTTCTGCGCACTCCTAGGCAAGAGAGACTGCAGTCGACCCCACCCTCGTTCACCGAACACACCAGGAGCTAAAGAGCCTGGACTCGGACCTGCCCCCACCCTCCCATAAGTCCTTGCCGTTGAGATCAGTGGCCAGGGAGATGACTAAGGGATGGGCCGAGGGGCCAGGAAAAGAAAGAAGTATTGATGGGTGCCTGGAGACCCTGGAGGGGCGGGCCAGTCCTGACCCACCTTGTCCTGGTGCAGGGTGTGCCCCGCATGAGGAAAATGAGAGTGGAGAAACAGGTGGTCTACACGAGAGGGAGGAGGTTGGAGCAGTCAGCGAGCCCTGGGAAGCAGCTGGTGGGCAGTACAGAGGTTTTTAAGTATTGGCTTTGGAAGAATTCTGTGGTACGCTCCCCAGCTTGCTCTGATGCCGTAGCACCGGGTCGTTACTTCCAGGCAGGTCCATGCCTGAGTTGCCTCCTGGAACCTCAGGGCTCATGTGGCCCCCAGCTCTGTCATCTTAGGACCTCCCACCCACCATTCTCCCACCCCTGACCCCCATAGCTGTCTTCCTGTCTGACAACTGCAGATTCCGGCTCTGCTCCTCAGAGCCCCTGAGTGAAGCTCCCTCATCAAAGAATGCCCCGTGTTTAAAAAATAATAGCTCATGAAGCCATCTCAGGATGCAGAGTTGCGGGAGAACACAATCCCCATTCCCCCGCATGTCTGCAACCCCTCTTCCCTCACCACTGGCCATGGTTCTTGGCCCCGTCTGCCTCCCCCAGATCCTGCACATCAGCCTCTGCCTCCCCAGGATCCAACACTAGTTTCTGGAATTGACTGGTCAACTGATTGATTGATTGATTGATTGATTGGAAAATGAGCAGAGCTGGCTCCCTGACAAATCTGAAAGTGTGTCCTCTACTTTCAACCCTCCTTTCTGGGCTCTTCCTGAGTGAGGAAACACTGTTCAACATTCATTCAGCAAACACTCGCTGGGCATTCACTGTGTCAGACCCTGGCCAGGCTCTAAGGATGGGGTGGGAGGATGTCACCATTCAGTCTCTGTCCTCAAGGCCCTGACAGACTCATAAATGGTAACGATATGATGTGCGAAGCGCTGAGGCGAGTTTGCTCAGAGACTATGGGAGCTCAGAGGCAGTGTGGCCAGCTCTGTCTGGGGGTCTGGGAAGGCTTCCTGGGGGAGGGGATGTTTGAGCAGACCTTGAAGGTCGAGTAGAAGTCACCCAGGCAGAGAGCAGATGGGCAAGTGAATCGATGCTGTGAAAGTGTCCTCACTCTAACTGGCTTCAGCAAAAGAAAGGAATCTGTGGACTAACAGGCCTCGACCTTGCCAGGAGTCAATTCCTCTCTTCTCTGGTTGCCTCTGCTCTCCAAGCCCCTACTTCAGACCTATGCATGGCCTCCCCCTTCACTTGACCTCCCTGTGGCCTGCAATACTTGTCCAGCGGAAAGGGGTTTTCTTTTTCCAGCAGCCCATCCCAAATCCCAGGATCTCATCTGTTGAGATGGGGTGACCTGCCCATCTGGAAACCAGTCAATGTCATATGCTCACCTCTAGGGCCAGAGATGGGGACAGCCCACCTGGATTGAGTGACTGCATGGCCTGGGTGGGGTGGGGGTGGGGCTGTTAGCCAAAGTGGGAGGGGGATAGAGCTGGGAACAGAATTACACAAGCCCTTGAGGAATTGCAAACAGTCGAGATGCCGCCCTATAGGACATACAGGTAGGGGGTCCCTAGAGGCAAGGCCAAGTGGCAGCTCAGGTCTTGGGCCAGCAGGGCCTCCAACACCAGATGAACGGCATGGTGTGTTAGCCTGTGGCATTCTACTCTCGTAGCCTGGACCTGTGGAGTGTGATACTCAGGCCCCAAGCCGACCTACCAAATGCACATCTCGGGCAAGGCCAGCTGAGAGCTTAGGCACCCGAGGTAAGGGGATCCAGTGCTGTGTCAGCAGAAAGGAGAAAAACAGAGGCTACTGGGCCCCCGGCCCCCTCCTTCACCCATTTCAAATCTAGAACATTCTCAGGGAAGTAGAAAAAAATGAGACCTTGCTGACCCACCCCCTTGCTATGGCTATGGCCCTCGACCCGCGTTGTTGGGAGGATGAAAGGAGCTGGTGGTGGACAGGGTTGGGAAGCAGTGGTGTGATGCCCTGCCCCCACCCCTCCTACCCAGCTCCCAGGGACCGAGTCCTCGATCAGTAAATACAAGTTCATTAATAGCTTGATTAATCACACCCCATATTTTTGTGGTGCCTTTAAAAATAAAACATTTGAAAGCACTTTCACACCCACCTTGGGCCTCAGAGTTACACGGCGGGTCTTATCCTCCCAGACTGCAGGTGAGAAAAGGGGAGGGGCGCTCAACCTCAGAGCAGTAGCATGTCGGGGTGTGGCAGGGGCATCCTGGGGTGTGGAGCCTTCTCCCTGCCATGGTTCTGCCTGTGGGCTGATCCGCGTCTCTTCCAGGTCCCCTGCAGAACAAGAATAAAAGGGCCACCTTTTGTCTGACCTTCCAAAGTTCAAGGGAGAATAAGTTCAGTCACTCAACAAATGCTCCATCCGTATCCAAGCCAGGCCTGGGCTTCTGCTTGAAGCAGAGTCAGCTTACAAAAAGATCCACCCCAGTTCTGAATGTGGTATATACCCTGGAGGGAGGCGCAGGGGACAATGTGGACACTCAGGCAGGTGACAGTGTACATCCAGGAAGGCCTCTTAGAGGAGGTGGCACATTTGCTGAAATTTAAAGGCTGGGTGGAAGTCCTCAGATGGGCTACATAGAATAGCTACATCATGGTCTACTCCACTGGTCTCTTATGCCCTCTTGCACCCCAGCCTCCCTGCACACATAGACACACACACACGTACGCACATACACGCATGGTCTTCCCAGGGCCAGCATTGCTCCCACCCTGAATAGAGCGGCCAGAGAAAGAGTGCCTTTCTCTGGGGCTGACTTGGGCAGCCAATGCCCTCCTGAGACAGGTGGGGGCCAGCGGGCTAGCCTTAGGGCTCACTGGAAGTGGGCTTCCCACTTCAGCGCCCGAGTGTGCACACAGCCCCGTCTGCAGTTCCCGGTGACCAAGAGCCATTAGGGAACTGCTAGTAAGTGAAGGAGGTCTTCTAACTGAATTCCAGCAGGCAGCTGGGCCACGTCCTGTGAGGGCGGGAGAGCCTTAGCCTGGGCGTGGTGGTTGGAGAACTGGGGGTAGGGTTCGGGATGTGGCAGGGCCCAGATAGCCGGTGGGCCCTGCACCTGTCTGCCCTCCTGAAGCCCTGGTGTGTCTGCCCTGGCAGAGCATTCCCTCCATGTTTGTCACCTCAGTCGCCCCAAAGGGAGAGGCAATGGACACCCCACTTCCAAGTCCCCAATCACTAACATCAGACTAAGCAGCCTTGAGTCTGGTGGTGGGGACAGAGGCCTTAGCCACTCATTTACTTCTCCAGTACCAGTGAGGACAGACCCCAGATGCAGAGAGGGTTAAACGGTATGTGTGATTTCCTAGAAGAGTGAGGTGCGGGTGAGGCCTCTCTTTCCTGAGGAGAACATAGGAAAGTGCTGCCAGAAGAGGAAGAAAGGGTGTTTCAGAGAGAAGATGGTGGGCAGAGACCTGGAGGTGGGAGGCATTGCCTAGGAGGGATCAGTGGATGTTTTTGCACAGGAAGGCTGGAGAGTTGACTGAGCCAGAACACAAGGCTCAGGGATATCAACCAAAGGCATTGGCACCATCCTAAAATGCCTATGGGAGCAAGGCAGACCACAGAAATAGAAGAAGCAGACCCAGGGTAGGATAATAGAGAGTGGTGGGGACTGCAGCAAACTACAGAGCTTATGCTCTGTTGAAAGGACCATAGATCATCTGGCAGTGAGCGTGCACTGCTTCGCATTATCTTCCATAGATGAATGAGTACAGGTTCCATGTCAAAGAGAAGGTATATTCACTCTAGTAGCCTATGATGTGGAGGGAGAGAGGCCTGAGGTTCACACTGGGCCTTAGTTTAGGCAAGAGGCTGAACTGGGATGGTGAGGCGTCAGGCAGATTGCAAGTGCTGACCACAGGGTGGAGGTCGCATAGTGGGCTCAAGGGGCAAAGGGAGAGGAGGCCAGCTCTGCTGCCCAGGCAGCTTCTGTAGCCTCAAGAGAATATCCAATGGGGCCTGAATCTACCACCACCCACGGCCTTAGAGTGTCCTTGCTAGAGGGCATAGCTGTAACCTGGAGGGTACCTCTTAGGTTCCACCCAATAAATGTACCCCCTGGGTTGGGAGGGGAGGCCGCAGCAACGTGGTATGACGGAGGCCCCGGAGAAGTGAGCTATGTCCCTTATTGGTCACAGTACATTTATTTTTCATTAGCAGTTAAATGCAGACATGAGGGATTGTGCTGGGTTCAGTGGGCGGCTGACGTGAGCAATGCTTGGTGCAGTGATCGATAGGGAGGCTGGAGGGTCACACACCCACCCTCTGCCCACATCGTGAGCCAGGGCCCCTGCCCACCCAGCCCCCAGCCAGTAGGCAAGCACAGGCCATCGCACTGAGCCTCTGCAGGTGAGGCCTGGGCAGACCCGGCACCTACCACTTTGGACTCCCATGCCCTTCTGGAGCCTGTGACACCTGCCTCCACGCCCCTCTGGGGGCCCTGCTAAGGGGTAAAGCTTGGCCCCAGGTCCACAGAAATGCTGTGGCTTCCCTGATAAATGGCTGGAGAGGCCACTGGACTTACCAGCTCCCCATTCCAGGCCCACCCTCTGGAGCTCGCCTTCCATTTCATTCTCTGGACCTTGCGACCTGAGCCCAATGCAGCCCTACCCTGGCTGAGCCCACTACCTGGGTCAGGAGCTTCCAAGTGGCTGCTGAGTGACAGTGAAGAGCATATGTAATAACAAAAGCAGCACAGGGCTATCCCTCAACATTTTGTGAGTCCAGGGCCAAAGCTGAGGGGTCTGGAGTAAGTGACTCCCACTCTGGCCTCAGAGTCCTCGTTTATAGGATGTCTAGATGGCTCTTCCCCTCTGCCTATATCCCCATCTCCCCATCCAAAGAGCAAAGCACCTGCTGGCTCTGTGCCTCAATTTCCTCATCAGCTCCCGCCCCTGAAGAGATTGCTATGTGGGTTACTGAGCTGAGGGAGATGAAAACCTTTGCCATTATCAGTGCAAAACCACTGGGTATTAACAGCAGCTAACATTTATTGAGTACCATCTCCCCACTTTGCAAGCAAGGAAACAGGCTGGAGGGGAGGGGCTTGCTGAAGTCGCACCCCGTTTCTCAGCCGCTTGGCAGGCATTTCTAGCTCACCTGCCCGGCCCATTTCTACAGGACCAAGCACAAGTCCCCTCCCCTAAATTATGACCTTGGAGTGAAGGGGGCGGACTCCCACCTTAGAAAGAGAGGGTCCCTATGTGGGCAGAAAATGAGAGCAGCGTAGAGGCCCCTGGGGGATGGGGTCCAGGCCAGGGAGCCAGGTCTCCCCTTTGGGAGCCTTCTGTGGGGAAGGTAGTGGAGCCAGGAGTCTGATCTCTGTGAGGCATCTCCAGACTCTCCCACAGGCAGACAGGACCTCCATGGCACAGATGACAAAAGAGGAACTCATTCAAGGTCACCACTAGCAGGGAGCAGAATGGGTTTCTGAAGCCCGATTTTTCCCTTTTTGCGCCGTGGACTGTGAGTGTGTACTGGTTGTGGCATCACTGCAGCCCTGAGGGAGGCCAGGCCGTCAGGGGCCTGTTTGGTGGGCAGCTGGGTGGGGAGGCTGGGGGTGCCCCCACTCCATCCTCCCACTCACTTCCACCCTCACCCCCACCCTCTCAGGAGTCCTGCTGGTCCAGCAGCCTGTCAGACTGCTGTGGGGTTTACCTCTGCCAAAGCCTCAGAGCCAATTACCTGTGTAATTAGTAACAAATGACTTGTGGGATGGCTGTGGTTTTCAGTTAAATTAGAAAGAAACCCATATTCAGGTCTCCTTGAAGGGTGGGACGTGGCCCAGGTCCCTCAGGCTCCCAGACAGTCTCCTGGCTCCCATCCTGCCCGGGCCTGCCCCGCAGCCCACCTGCACCCAGCCTTCCAGGGCCTCTCCCGTAGGTCTGCCACCTCGTCTCCTTCATTCACTGGTATTTTCTGAGCTCCTACTGTGTGAGGGGCCAGGAATAGGGATCAACTCACCAGAAGCACCAGAGGGAGGGGCTCCTGCCCGCCGGGGCCTCGCTCTCCCTCCATCTTCCCCCGGACTCCAGGGGGGTAGGTTACCTCACCAAATCCCTGAACTCCTACCAGGGAGTTCATCTTGTCTCGTTCATCTCTCCACTTTAGAAGAGGGGGGCTGCTTCTTCCCCCACTTTACAGAGGGGGACACTGAAATGGGGGTGCTTTTAGCAGTCCAGACTGCCAGGCTAGAAGAGGCAGCCTGGCCTCATGCCTCCCGTGGGCCCCACCAGCTGGCTCCCCACGGCCCAGCCCCACCCCTGAGTGGGCAGGGTGCTCCTGGAGGGCCCTGCAAGATCAGTGGAGGCCTGGCTCACCTTCCCCCTTTGCTCTGCTGCAGGTGCCCAGCAGAGTGCCACGGTGGCCAACCCAGTGCCCGGCGCCAGCCCAGACCTGCTTCCCCACTTCCTGGTGGAGCCCGAGGACGTGTACATCGTCAAGAACAAGCCAGTGCTGCTGGTGTGCAAGGCTGTGCCCGCCACGCAGATCTTCTTCAAGTGCAACGGGGAGTGGGTGCGCCAGGTGGACCATGTGATTGAGCGCAGCACTGACGGGAGCAGCGGTGAGGCCAGGCTGGGTGGCAGGTGGGGCCACACATGATGGGGACCTCAGAGGAAATGGAGGCCCAGAGAGGGGCCTGCAGCCATCTCCACTGGACACCTGTGAGCAGGAAGCCAGTACATATATACCAAGGCCTGCCCCAGGAGGCCCCACACCCCTACCCCAGACCTCACAGAATGATGGGGGAATAGAAGGGAAGTCCCTAAAAATGCCCCAAGGGGCCATGGTTGGAGGGGCAGGGTCCAGGCAACTGTGCCAGCAAAGAAAGGGAGTTTGGATAGGGTTGGTTTCAGATGACTGAAGAGCTCACAGACCTCACATTCTGTGATTGTTTAATTTTTGCATTGATTCATTTATTCATTCACACATTCCCTGAGCACCCACTCTGTGCTAGAGACACTGCCCCCACAGAGAGGTGGGCAGCATGTTGACCTCTTAGCGAGTCCTGGGGGCTATGGCAGCCAGAGGAGAGCAGGACTGAGGCTGCACAGTAACTGGTCAGGGAAAGAAGGGAAGGGTGTCTCAGGTGTCCCAGGCAAGGGACATAGCACAACGAAGGCCTAGAGGTGGATGAGCAGTGTGCAGGCAGAGGATCAGCAGGGACAGTGTGGGGTGTGCATAGGGGGCAGTGGTGCCATCCAGGAGCCTCACCCCTTCGGCTCTGAAGCGAGGTCACTGTCCCATGGGATTTCAAGCTGCTGAGTGACATGGACGGAACTGTGGTGATACTCGGGGGCCAGTGTAGGGGCCAGACGGGAGGGGCAGATCCGGAGACTCTGAGGAGAGGGAACCAGTGAGACGTGGAGGGAGAGGTTCCAGGGTAACAGCAGACCCAAGAAGTGCCCCTCGTGCGGGACACCCACGTCCTGCCTTCAGCCTGGCCATCAGCTGCAGGTGACTCCTGCCCAGCTGCAAGTCTACTCCCCAGGAGCAGACCCAAAGCTGACAGTGGCCTCTCCCCATCCTCACCCAGTTATGCTCCTTTCCTCTCCCTTCATCTCGACACTTCGTGGAGCCCTCAGGTTAAGTCCTGAGCCCCTTCCCCCAGGGCCTCAGCCAGCCTGAGACACACAGCACACACTCCTTGTGGGGTGCACAGTCACAAGAGTAAGGCCAGAGCCGCAGTGCAGCCGGGCACAGGCAGGCTGCGCCCGGAACGACTCACACTGATGCCGAGGCAGGCTGGGGACAGAGGGTCCACAGGGATGGCCTACCCTCCAGGCAGGAAGGGTCCCAGGGAAGAGTACTGGCCAAGCTCAGACTTAAGACTACCTGGAACCAGCAATTCCCAGGAAGTGCTGATGGAGGAACGGCAGGCAGGCAGTGGGGCCGGACTGGGGATGGAGAAATGGGCCCGGGGGCAGACAGCAGGACAAGGACGCTGATGCCAGACTCACACTGTGGGCAAAGGGAGGCTGGAGGAGGGCCACCTCTGTCCAGGGGAAACTGGAAGCTCTCATGGTAACCTGGGCATGAGCTGACAAGCCCTGCGTTTAGGCCGCGTGCGATTCAGTCCTCAGAACCAGCCTATCAGTTACAGATGGGATGGAGGCCTTGGCTCCAATGCCTCCAGGGGCCCAAAAGGACCCAACCAGGTGTCTGGTCCACAGAAGTCACACCCCATTGTCCCCACAAGTGTCAGCCCCCAGGTTAGTGGGTTAGTGATTCCTGCCCAGGCCCTTGAGCTGGACAGTGCCCTGACCTGCAGGCGCCCACTGCTGGCAGCTTCCTTCCTGCAGTCCTCAGGTGTTAAGTGAGCACCCGCTCTGTGCCGGGCCTGGGTTAGATATTAGGAAGTCAGCCCCCAAGGCTCTTGGGGCAGGTGACCCAGTTCTGCCCTCTACCCTTGGGAGATGGATGGAGAGGGTCAACGACCTCTGTGGCCCACGAGAGTCCCAGGCTCCATCAGCACCTCCCAGAACCAGAGCCGCTGCCCACACGACCCAGCAGAGGAGCCAGAACCCTCCTGCCTACGTGGGCAGCCTTAGGGCCCACATTGTCCTAGTGGGAGTATCCACCCCCTTGGGCAAGTCCTTTCCCCTCCCTGAGCCTCAGTTTCCTCTACTGTAAATGGGGATGAAGAGGGGCCCCTTACAGGTTGGTCAGGGTAGCCGTGAGTTCTCATATACCCAGTTGGCGCCCAGCTCTAGGCCTTTCCTTTCTCCCCACCCCACGCCCGGGGCCCAGTGCTATTTTGTGGCATAATAAGTCCTTCCCCCAAGGAAAGGACAGGTGAGAAGGAAGAAGCCACAGCCAGAGACCTGCCTTTTCAGAGCCTTGAGGGTCAGTCCTGGAACCTCTGGAGAGGCCCAGGCCAGCCCACTCCTGCTCTCAGCCTCCCTGTCCAGGCTTCCTCCTCCACACACACCCCTCCTTGTCTCCTGCCAGCACAAGGTCTGGAATCCATGGCTTGGCTGGGACACAGGCCCAGCATGCATACCAAGAGCCCCAACATATACTCCCCAATAGGCTCTGCTGACCTTGCTCTCTTCAAGCCAGACAGAGCGGCAGAGCCCATGGGACCTGTCCCACAGTTAT
>NW_006443124.1:14107856-14125927 GCF_000325575.1 Pteropus alecto
GGGACCTGTCCCACCTGTATCGGCGGGGTCTTCGCTTTCCCTGAGCATCCAACCTCAGCCCTCCTGGCCAGCACATCTGAATTTTCATTGATTTGTTGATTTTTCAACCCAAAGCCATCGAGTGCTTTGAGGTACAGAGATAGGCTTCCCTTACTTACCCCCAAACATGTCACAGCGGTAGCACCACACAGACACACGAACCAAAGACCCTGACCCAGAAACATTCTGTCGTTAGGCAAGTATGGTGGTGATCGGAGGCTGGGGGTGGCTGGGTGGACAGCGCAGGAGCCCCGCGACCCCCTCACTTGCCCCTACACCCCATCCAGAAGGCCAGGGGTTAGGGACCAAAGCCCAAAAACCCTCAACCCAAACTTGCTGATGCTATAAAAGCCTGAACTTTGCAAAGCCAAGCATCAGAATCCAGTCTAGGAGTATAATTTATTGTGTTACACAAACTGCTTATTAGACTCAGATTGGTGAGAAGGTGAGGACCCAAGCCCCAGCTTGGCCTCCGAGCCTTCACCTCTACCCCACCAATCCTCTACTTCCCAGAAATACTCAGCACCTTCCCCCTAGGCCTCCCCATGTGCCCATGGCACTCACACGTCTGCTCACACCCCACATGCTCCTGGGCCGACAGGGGCCCCTCCCTTTCCTCCCCAAGGCTGGCATCTGTTCACATTTACCAGGCAGGTGCAGACACAGCCGTGCCTCGAAACTGCTCCCTAGACCCGAGCTGTGCAGTGACCTGCAGAAAGGAGGACACAGCCCCTCACCTCAAGGACTGGGCAGAGCAGGGTCTGGGTCTCCCCGTGGGTCTGCCGCCCTCCCGGAGTTTGTGGGGCTCAAGGGCACTGCCTGGGGCTGGGACATGGCAGAAAAACTTGGCCCTCATTCACGACAGCAGGAAGGAGATGAGGTGGCAGGACAGAAGTGGGAGGAGGCCGGGAGAAAGAAATAGGCACGCTTAAATTTAGTGCTGTTCTCCCAGGCCGGGTTATGGGGCTCCTCCACCCCAATGGGGGATGGAGTGGCCTATCCACAGACCTGTCCACCTGGAGAGAAAAAGTTCCCAGTTGAGAATGCACTGGAGGTCTCCACGCCCAGGCGTGCGCATGGCTTCTTCTCGGAGGCCCCAAGACTCGGTGTGCTTGACGGGCAGCGGGGCCCAGGGTCCCTTCTATGCACAGACTCCGTGAGGAATCCTCGGTTCTCAGCCCTCATCCCACCCCCAGGGAACCCCAGATAATGACCTCAACCAGAGGTGACACCCCCACCCCCAGTCTCCTGTGAGAACTCACCAGAGACAGGGGCAAGTGACAGAACAGTCTGGGGGCCCGGTGTGGGAGCCGGAGAGACCGGTGAGTAGGGATGTGGGCAGGGTTCAGGGATAGACGAGATAGAGAAATTAAGAGAGAAAACTGCCTCCCTGCTCAGCCCCGGTCCTCCTGCAGTGCAGCTCTAATTGAATTTCTCTGTTAACAATGGAAACACGGTGCTCCCCGGCCTCTCTCCCTCCTTCTGATAAGCCAATGACCCGAGGGAAATTGGGGTCACGAGGAGGAGAAATTGGAAACAGTCTTTTCTAACTCCTGGGACGCTGGTTTCGGCAGAGGGCTGGGCAGCTGGAGGAGGGCTGCTGTCCCCCCTTGTGGGTCCTCCCCAAGCCCCCTGTCCCTGAGTCCCTGGCTGAGGTCAGGGGGCTCAGTCCATTCCTGAGAGGGGTCCTCCCAGTCCAGCTGGCACAGAGCAGGTCCCAACACCTATCACAAGCCAGCCTCCCTCACCCCCACCAACATTTCCTCTTATGGCCTGGGCACCCCCAGCCCGTCCCAGGGTGTCTACAGAGCACCCTGAATGTGCTTTGAACCCAGACAGCCATGGAAGGCGGCAAGCCCTGCCCTTCTGAGCCTCTGTTTCCTCATCCATAGAGTGGGCACAGTGCTGTCCAGGGGTATGGATGGAGGCAGATAACAAGCCAGCGTGTGGGAACCGCTTGCTAAGCCCAGGGGTCTATTATCACACTACGTAATGGCTGTAATTATGCTGTTAATAGCTGCTATTATATTATCACTGTCAGGATCCACTTGCTAACCCCCAGGGAGCTGAGCCAGATTACTTCCTCACCCTTTTTTTATCCACGAAGCCCCCAGGGCTGGCCTATCTGCCCCAACCCTTCGGCCTCAAGTCCTGGGAGGCCAGCCCCTGCTGCCAGCCCTGCTGCCAGAAGCTCCTCTGTGCCCTGCTCTCTGAAACACATGAAGTCCTTTTAGGGACATTTTTGTAAGTGATTCCAGCAAGACAGGCCTTGGGTAATGAAGTATAAGGAATGAAGAGCTAAGAATGTACTCCCTGCCCTCAGGGGATATAAACTGAGCTTCCCGTGGGACCCCTAGAGTTCCCTCCAGGCTGAGGGTTGCACCAGTGTCTGCCGTCAGCAGGATGGGATGGGGAGGCTCCATGTGGCCCTGGGCCCTGGCTACCCACCCTTCCCGCCCTCAGGCCTGCCCGTCATGGAGGTCCGCATCAATGTCTCAAGGCAGCAGGTGGAGAAGGTGTTCGGGCTAGAGGAGTACTGGTGCCAGTGCGTGGCCTGGAGCTCCTCAGGCACCACCAAGAGTCAGAAGGCCTACATCCGCATCGCCTGTGAGTCCAGGGCCTGGCCCTTTGGCAGGGGTGGCCCCAGGGTGTCACCGGGGAAGGGGATCCGGTCTGGTCAGAAAGCCTCAGGTCCTGCCTTGATGGGAGAAGAAACTGCCTATGGACACTGCCAGCCACCCCTAGTACCCCTGGGCACTTGGCACTTCTTCCTGCCATGGACCTTGGCCCCTGCGGGACCAGGGGACATGAGGCACTCAGGCTGGAGGAAACTCTTGTTTTCTCCCAGATTTGCGCAAGAACTTTGAGCAGGAGCCGCTGGCCAAGGAGGTGTCCCTGGAGCAAGGCATCGTGTTGCCCTGCCGCCCGCCGGAGGGTGTCCCCCCAGCTGAGGTGAGAGCAGCCCCCAGGCTTGAGTCGTGCCTGCTCAGACCCCCAGGCTGGCCCCCCAGGGGCCACCCCCGTGTGGACAGGGCCAGCGCGGGCGAGCAGTGCGGCCACATGGCTCCCTCTCCCAGGTGGAGTGGCTCCGGAACGAGGACCTAGTGGACCCGTCCCTGGACCCCAATGTGTACATCACGCGGGAGCACAGCCTGGTGGTGCGACAGGCCCGCCTGGCCGACACGGCCAACTACACCTGCGTGGCCAAGAACATCGTGGCACGCCGCCGCAGCGCCTCCGCTGCCGTCATCGTCTACGGTGGGCCCTGGCACTGGCCGGCGGAGGGAGATGCAGGGGAGGGGTCCTCAGGGCTGTACTGTGCGGGCTCCCCAGGGAGCCAGGGCCAGAAGGGCCAGGCCATGGCCTGACTGGGAAGGGCAGGGGGCTGGCTGTGGCTGTCAGGAGCCGAGGGGCGTGTCTGGGAGATGTGACATGGGTTGTGGGTCATCTGTGGTCAGACGGTCCCTTGGCTTACTTGTGGGCAGAGGGAGATGAGGGGACAGAAGGAGCCTAGGAAAGGCAGCCCCAAGTGGTAAGCAGGGTCCTGGGTACCTCCGGGAGCAGACAGAGGAGGGGGTGCAGGAGTCACAGGTGTAAAAAGCTGGGGTCTGAGCCGAGGGTCCCAGAAGCTGCAGTTAGGCTGGCTGCCCCAAACACCCGCTGGCGGAACGGGCCGTGGAGTGGGTGCTGCCCAGCTCCAGGGGCACTGGGCAGAGCGTGGCTTCCCCTCCAGGGCTCCCCTCCTACACAGCTGGAGCCCCAGGTCTCTCCCTCCCTGGCCCCTGGGCCGGCATGTCTGAGGAAGCCCCCGCTCCCTGACCCAGTCCTTCTCTGTCCGGCCAGTGAACGGTGGGTGGTCGACGTGGACCGAGTGGTCCGTCTGCAGTGCCACCTGTGGGCGCGGCTGGCAGAAACGGAGCCGGAGCTGCACCAACCCGGCGCCTCTCAACGGGGGTGCCTTCTGTGAGGGGCAGAATGTCCAGAAAACAGCCTGCGCCACCCTGTGCCCAGGTACCAGCGGCCGCCGCCTCCACATCGCTCTTCACCACGCCATCTCCGTGCCCTGGCTCCATCTCGCCCCCATGGCTCCATCCCACCCGCCCGCACGCGGGGCCAGGCTTTGTCTGCACCTGGCTCAGCCTCAGCAGAGGAGCTGAATCCTAGGGCCTGAGGGACAGTCAGGACCGTACAGTCAGTGTGGGGCAGGGGCAGGGCTCAGCCTCGTCTGCAGGAGGGTCACCGTGCAACCCAGCGCCCACAGTGCCCCAGGGCCAGGACGGCCAAGCAGTAGAGACAAGCAGGCCAGTATCATCGTGCCTCCCGTCATTAGCATGTGTCATTCAGGTCAGCTGGACACCAGAGGGTGTGCAGACCAACGGGCTTGGCCCTGGCCCTGGCCTTATACCCGGAGCCTGGGCTGGCTCCCTAGGCTGACCGCACCATCTCCTCTCTGTGCTTATCTGTCTTGCGTCTAGTGGATGGCAGCTGGAGTCCATGGAGCAAGTGGTCAGCCTGTGGGCTCGACTGCACCCATTGGCGGAGCCGTGAGTGCTCTGATCCAGCGCCCCGAAATGGAGGCGAGGAGTGCCAGGGTGCTGACCTGGACACCCGCAACTGCACCAGTGAGCTCTGTGTACACAGTGAGTCTACGCCCCGGGAGTCCTCTCCAGTTTGCCAGGATTGTCCCTGCCCAGCCCCAGGAAGGTAGAGGCTGAGGGTGTCGGTCCCTTGCCACAGGCTGCACACTTTCTCCAAAGCTCAGGACCCTCAGGGACCACCCCCATCCCTAACACATCCATACCCCAATACCTCCCCCACCTCCCCTGAGACATGCATGCATTTGAGCTTTTATTGTGCACACATGGCCCTGGCTTATCTCCCAAATCCCTTCCCTACCTCTCCTGCAGCTTCACCTCCTCCCGGTCCCCCAAGTGCTCATGCAAGTCTTGTGGGGACACTGGGCTTGAGAGGCCTGTTAATTACAAGGCCATAACTAACAATTAAAGATCTCTGTTGGATTTTTTTCTCTAGAACACACCCTCCCCCATCCTTTCAATTAAAAACCTAATTATCTGTGTCAATTCTTTTCTGATGGACATTTCTTCCATTATGCAAAGCCCTTCTAAAATCAATACAGCTTCCTCCAGGCCTTCAATCACTACTCCCCGGCCCTGCCCCAGCCTGGGAGGCAGACAAGGGGAAGAGCCCTGGCAAGAACCTACCAGGGACCAGATTTACAGATCTACCCAGGAAGCAGATCCTTGTTTAGGGGATCCTAGGAGCATCTCCTAGCCCCAGCTGCTCTGGGCCCCAAAAGAGGGGGTTCAGCTTAGTGGCCCCAGGCCACGAGGGGAAGTGTCTCTTCCCCTTCATTCTCCAGCAACAGCCTGAATCAAGCCTGTGAGGGATGCGATTTGCAGAGTGACAGCAAGGTGGTGGCAGATGCAGGACTGGGAAGCACACATGCCAACAACATGCTCCCTGTGCCCGCATCTGCTGCCCCGCTAGTGCTGATGCCCAAGGAGTGGGGGCTGCACTCTTCTGGGGTGGAGACCGCTGACCTCTCCTCCCTGGCCTCCTGCACTCTGCCCCTCCCAAGGCCATGCTCTCTCCCGCAGCTGCTTCTGGCCCCGAGGACGTAGCCCTCTATGTGGGCCTCATCGCTGTGGCTGTGTGCCTCCTCTTGCTGCTGCTCGTCCTCATCCTGGTTTATTGCCGTAAAAAGGAGGGGCTGGACTCGGATGTGGCTGACTCGTCCATCCTCACCTCAGGCTTCCAGCCCGTCAGCATCAAGCCCAGCAAAGCAGGTGGGGTGCCCCTGCCCCCAGCACTCCTGCCCAGGGCCCCCGTGTAGGGGCCGCTGGACGGGGCCATCCCCATTGCCACTCCCTGAGTCTGTCTTTATCCTGCAGACAATCCCCATCTGCTCACCATCCAGCCAGACCTCAGCACCACCACCACCACCTACCAGGGTAGCCTCTGTCCCCGGCAGGACGGGCCCAGCCCCAAGTTTCAGCTTACCAACGGGCACCTGCTCAGCCCGCTGAGTGGTGGCCGCCACACCCTGCACCACAGCTCACCCACCTCTGAGGCCGAGGACTTCGTCTCCCGCCTGTCCACCCAAAACTACTTCCGCTCCCTGCCTCGTGGCACCAGCAACATGATCTACGGGACTTTCAACTTCCTCGGGGGCCGGCTGATGATCCCTCATACAGGTGGGAAGGGCCCCAGAGTTTTCCAGGGAGCTCTAAGAGGCAAGGCTAGCCCCTGTGTCCCTCATGGAGGAGGGCGGAACAGCCCCGAGATTCCTCTTGTCTCGCTCAGCCTCACCCCAAGTGCTGAGCCAGGCCAGCAAGGAAAAGGGGTAGAGTTTGTGAGGGGATCCAGTGGTGGTTGGCAATGGGCCCATGGCCAAAGCTGTCTCCCCTCTGTAACCCAGGGCAAAGGACTTCTGTCCATTCATGTACCCAGCCAGTCAGCCTGCATGCACCAGGCTCCATGCGGGCCCTGGGCCCTGAGTTGGGGCAGATGAAGAGACAGCAGAGCACAAACGCCTGGACAGGGTGCTCCTCCACCCACTGCCTCAGTAAACCTGACAGGGTCCCTGAGACACGTTGACAGAGAATCTGTGGACCCTTTTCGTGGTCATCTTTCGAGGAAGCACCGCAGCCTCTGGTGTGGCTGGCCACTTCCACCCTGAAATTCTCTGTTCCCTCGCCTTACGTGGCCCCCTGTGGCCCTGATTTTCTGTCCCCTCTCCGACTTCTCTGGGTGCCTGTTCCCTAAATGTAGGTGTTCATCAGAGCTCCCTCCTGGCGCCCTACCCCACTCCACGGCTTTAATCACCACGTCTGTGCAGATCACTCCCACTCCTCCATCCCCAGCCGCGGTTCTCATGGGCGACAGAATCGCAAACCCAGCTGCCTCCTGGGCAGCTCCATCTGGATGTCTCACAGCACCTCAGGTTCTTTGTGCCTAAAACAGCACCGTCTCCCACCCACCCCCAGAACCTCCTACTTCCTGGCCTTCCCCACCTCAAGGACAGCATAGTCAGAAACTGGGGGTCACCTTGACCTCCTGCTCTTCATTTGCCCCCCCTCACCCCTACACCAGCTTCAGTCACACACCCATCCCATCGTTCTTCCTCCTCAGATGCTCCTGCATCCATCCTCCTGCTTCTTGTCTTCTCCGCTGCTGGGCCCTGACCACCACACCTACCTGTCATCTGGTTCACAGCTCCTAGTATTCGCCCAATGAAGCCAAACTTTATCACGTCCCTCCCTTGCCTGAACGTTTTCTGGGGCTTCCCAATGCCCCCTGCAAAGCCCACGTGACAAGGCCACAATGGCCCATCCCCTGCTGGCCAGCTGCAATGGCTTCTCCCCTCCCAAGCATGCTTCTGCAAGTGGCAGCCACAGTGGGCTTTCAGCGCCCCACCCACACCATGCTGCCCTCTGCACACATGAGTCCCTCTCTCTATCCACCGGGTCTTGGCCTGGCAGCTCTCCTTCTCTGTGCCTCATGTCCCTGCTGCCAGGATTGCCAGGATGATGAGGTGAGATGGTCCTAAGATGCCAAGCTCTTAGGAAGGAGCAGGCACAGGCGCACAATGGGTAGGGTGGGTGAGCTGCTGCTCTCCCTGCCTTGCCTCAGCACCCATCACCCTTTACTGCCACCTACTTGTCTTTCTCCCCACTGGGCTGGGTGCTTCACAAGAACAGGACCCATGGTTTTCTCTCCCTTTCCTGAGCACTTGAGCATTCACTGAATGGGAATGGGGGTGTGCATACCTCCGCCACAGAGAGCACTCATGCGCAGATCTCTGGGACTGTCACCAACGCTGGCAGCCTGTATCAGGAGGCAGCACAGGCCAGTGAAGGAAGCAGTAGCTGTAAATACGGTATCAATGGCTCCCCTCTCCTGGGCTTCAGCTTCAGCCGGCCCACCCTGTCGCCCATTCTGGAGAGCATGCACGTGCTTTTAGACTTGGCGAAAGTCATAAAATTTTGTCCCCTCCTCCTAATGCAGGGGATCCCTATCCCCAAAGGACAGGAAGGCGGGGCAGGACCATACCTCACCATCACTAGAGCAACTCCCCAGCCCTGTCCTCCCGTGTCCTGCCCCACTGCCTCTTCCCTAGAACCACTGCTCCCTCAGCAAGCACTTTCTGATGCCACCCCTGCAAGATGCTGGGACAGAGGTGTATCAGCTGGACACGAGGACATGTGTGCGATGGCCCCAGACCAGGGAGGGCTACCAAAGTGAGCAAGGCCCGGCCCCACCTGCAGGGGGTCACTGCCAAGTCAGGAGCAAAGTCATGCATGGTAGCTGAGAGTAGCCTTCCTTGTAGGTGGCTAGGGCTGATGGAGGTGGGGAAAACTTGAGCAGAGCAGGAGGGTGGGGCATCCAGGTAGAGGTGCGTCCAGGGCAGTGGTCTCAGAATGGCGATTATGCAGCACAAGCTGGGCTGGAGATGCTGCTGGAAAGGTAGTTGAGGACAGGTGAAAGGCCTTAAATGCCAGGCCGGGGAGCTGGACTTTACCCCGGAGGCGGGGAAGGTAGGGGCAGCATACCTGGCACTTTTTGTTCCAGCGTTTTCTGTGCCCAGACTAACAGGGCATGCTTTTTCCACCTGAGTTCCCTTGGCCTCTCTTGGGGTCACTGTGATTCAGCTTCATGCCTGTGTAGGTAGTTGGACAGCCTGACAGTCTCAGTGTCACCTCTGTCCCCAGGCCAGCACAGCACCAGTCAGTCCTCAAAGGGAGGCTCACGTAGAGGCTGGCGGAGGGGGGTGTTTTGTGTCTTTGCAACTCTGTAAGCCCCAGCTCTTCTCTCGCTCTGTCACAGGGATCAGCCTCCTCATCCCCCCAGATGCCATACCCCGTGGAAAGATCTACGAGATCTACCTCACGCTGCACAGGCCAGAGGATGTGAGGTGTGGGCACAGGCCCTGCTACTGGGGCTGCGGGTCCTGCCCCCTGCCTGCAGTCACCAGGAAGCCCCCTGCCCATCCACTGTCGGGCTTAGTCTGGCCTGGGCTGAGGGAGGGCCAGGGAAAAGATGCCCGTAAGCTCTGCCCAGCTCTGCTTCCCAGCCGGGATGCCGCTGCCCTGCCCTGTCCTGCCAGGTGCAGGACAACCCACTGACGACTTTCTCTCCCCACCTGTATTTCCCCACTTGAGGTTGCCCCTAGCCGGCTGTCAGACCCTGCTGAGTCCCATTGTTAGCTGCGGGCCCCCCGGAGTCTTGCTCACCCGACCTGTCATCCTCACCATGGACCACTGCGGGGAGCCCAGCCCCGAGAGCTGGAGCCTGCGTCTCAAAAAGCAGTCCTGTGAGGGCAGCTGGGAGGTAAGCAGGCTGCCCATCCCCCACCCCACGACTCCCCAGGGAGCCAGCACAGGGCTCTGAGCGCAACCCCACGTCCCACGTGGCCCTTGCGCCACACTCCTGTCCCCAGTATCTGGCCACCCCTCAGAGCTTCACTTGGTCATCAGCTGATGCATCGGGCCCTGCCCATAGGACGTACTGCACCTGGGCGAGGAGTCGCCTTCCCACCTCTACTACTGCCAGCTGGAGGCTGGCTCCTGCTACATCTTCACTGAGCAGCTGGGCCGCTTCGCCCTGGTGGGAGAGGCCCTCAGCGTGGCCGCTGCCAAACGCCTCAAGCTGCTTCTGTTTGCCCCCGTGGCCTGCACCTCTCTGGAGTACAACATCCGAGTGTACTGCCTGCACGACACCCGCGATGCACTCAAGGTACCGCCCCCCACCTGCCACAGGGAGGCCTCGTGCCTGGCACTGAGGGTGGAGTGCCGCTGGCCCTGGGGAGGGGTGGCGATGGGGAACCCTCCTAGCCCCCAGGCTCAGCTGACCACCTGGGGCACTGCAGGAGGTGGTGCAGCTGGAGAAGCAGCTTGGAGGACAGCTAATCCAGGAGCCCCGCGTCCTGCACTTGAAGGACAGTTACCACAACCTGCGACTGTCCATCCATGACGTGCCCAGCTCCCTGTGGAAGAGCAAGCTCCTTGTCAGCTACCAGGTGAGGGCACTCAAGGTTCCTGGAGCTGGGCACACCTGGCGCTGGGCGCACCTGACATGGCCCCTCTGCCACCCCCCCAGGAGATACCCTTTTATCACATCTGGAATGGCACACAGCAGTACCTGCACTGCACCTTTACCTTGGAGCGTGTCAGCCCCAGCACCAGTGACCTGGCCTGCAAGGTGTGGGTGTGGCAGGTGGAAGGCGATGGGCAGAGCTTCAATATCAACTTCAATATCACCAAGGTGGGCAGGAGAGGTGTCAGCACCCTCCTAATGTGCGCCACCCCCCACCCCAGGCCTACCTGGCCACCTCCTCCTAAAACCAGAATCTGTTTGACAGCTTCCTCCAAATCTCTGGGGAGAGATGCAGGGGCAAACACAGACAGATGCAGACAGATGTGGTGGGACTTGGGGAAGGGACAGAGGAGGATGTGGGAGCAGCAGGAGGGAGAGGTGGAACAGCCTGGGCCCCCGTACCTCCCCGAGGAGGGACTTTGTACTAGGCCTTGAAGGATCAGTAAGCATTAGACAGGCAGCAACCAGGGAAGGGCGTTTCTGGCAGTGGGGACTAAGTGCAAGGACACAGGTGGCTGGAGGAGCACAGTGGGTTCTGAGCGGTCAGCAGAGGCTCAGCAAGGGTGACTTGGGGAAGGTGGGTGGGAGGGAGGAGGGGAATGAGGCTAGTGACCTCCACTGCTCACTGGCTGTGTGACTTTGAGTAGGTCACTGCACCTCTGAGCCTTGGGCCCCTTGGAGCCTCAGTGAGGGGGTGCCCACCCAGAAGCACCAGCGCCAACGCGGCACCACGTCCTGGGGTAGTTTGGGTGGTCCCCCAGCAGGAGACGGCAGCAGGCCTGGGCCAGGGGAAGTTCTAACAGCCATCTCCACTCCTTCCCCCAGGACACGAGGTTCACTGAGCTGCTAGCTCTGGAGAGTGAAGGGGGGGTCCCAGCCCTAGTGGGCCCCAGTGCCTTCAAGATCCCCTTCCTCATTCGGCAGAAGATCATTACCAGCCTGGACCTGCCCTGTAGCCGGGGTGCTGACTGGCGGACTCTGGCCCAGAAACTCCACCTGGACAGGTGGGTGGGAGATGGGTGGGGAGGGGCTCAAAGGCCACCTGCAGTTCATCCTGGCAGGGTAGGATGGGTGGGGTGGGCAGGATGCTCTGTAGGGCCTGTGCCCTCTTCACCGGCAACCAGGTATTACTCCGTGCTTGGCAGAGGAGAGGCCCTGCCCTCAGGTAGGCTGGGGGGCAGCAGCCTGGAGTGAGTCTGGGCCACTGACAGGCTCCCTCCCTTCACTCCTCTCCACAGCCATCTCAGCTTCTTTGCCTCCAAGCCCAGCCCCACAGCCATGATCCTAAACCTGTGGGAGGCGAGGCACTTCCCCAACGGCAACCTCAGTCAGCTGGCTGCAGCAGTGGCCGGACTGGGCCAGCCAGACGGTGGCCTCTTCACAGTGTCGGAGGCCGAATGCTGAGGCCAGCCAGGCCCCCAACGCCTACACTCTCACCAGCTTTGGGACCCACCAGGGACAGGCAGAAGCCAGACAGAGCCCCTCCCCAACACCTAAGGGAGTTGCGTGGACAGGCCCCCTCCTGGCAGACACTGTCCCTGCACACTGGCCCTTCAGACCCTGCTTACACTCCTGCCCCTCCATGGCCTGCCTGACCAGGCTGGCACTGCCACCTGCCCCCAGGGCCCAGAGTGGACAGTGCCGGGATCCGGGCTGGGCCCAGCCCATCTGTGTGTGTATATGTGTGTGGTGCTACCTCTCCTCCCGCCCCTGGCCAGGGGCCGCACACACATGGCATGCGCGCACACGCTGGGCTCAGGACGTGGCCCCGGAGCTCCCACCTGAGCTGGACCTTATGCAAACATTTCTGTGCCTGCTGGGTAGGGGCACGTCTGAAGGGCCTGGCTCCAAACCTATGGGACTGAGGGCCACAGCCAGACGGGGGGCAGCCCCTGGATTCAGGCACACGACCCCCACACGGGCACGTGCCCACGCATGTCTCGTGTGTCATCCCACACAAATCCCCTGCACACATATCTCATGCTGTACACCCAGAGGCCGCTCACGTCTCTCACACCCAGTGTCAGTCCAAATCAGCCTATCACATGCTGCCCTTCTCCCACCCACCCAGGGACACCCAACAGCTCCTCCCTATTCCTCCCCCCGCCCCCAGCCTCGAGGAGTCCTGCCCGATGGGGCATGTGAATATGCAATGGGAGTCCCGGGCTGGACAATGGCGAGTGTGCGTGCCGTGGTGTGCCCGCTCCTGGGGCCTGTCGTGTGAAGCTCGTGCCCTGACTCTGTCTTAAGTGCATTCATGCACTTACACTTGGCCTTATGTACACAGCCTTGCCCGGCCGCCGGGGCGCGTAGGGATTTTAGCGGACGTGAATGTAAATAAATTATATATATATATTGCTAACCTGAGTGCTACTTATCTCGGGAAGCCAGAGCTGGAGGCCGGTGGCCACAGAGGGGTCACACACGAGCTGTTCTGGGAGTCCTGGGTGGCTGGGCCTAGCTGGGGGACAGGTAGGGCCTGGGCCCTGGTCCAGCACAGCTGGTTCCTGGGGACTTCTTCAGACATGGGTCAGTTGGGCCAGGCGGCAGGCAACAGCAGTAACCAGGGCTGCACCTTTGCCCGACCCATCTTCTGACTGCAGGAAGGTGACCGTACAGCGAGGGGCCAGCTCTCGCACAGTGGCCGCAACCAATCTGGAGAAGCTGTGAGGGGAAGGGGCTGAGGTGAGCCCAGGACAGCCAGGTCCTACCTGGCCATGTCTCCCCGCCCAGCCCGGAACACAGACTCACTGGGGGTGCAGCTTGTAGAGGGTCCCATCCACTCCCACAGATATGGTCAGCTCTTCTAGGCCCCGGTTCTCACGGATCTTCTCCACCACAGCAGCCACACCTGCCCCACAGAGCTGAGCGGCCCGCTGGGACACAGCCTGGCACACCTCCAGGACCATCAGAGCGTCATCTGTGGTCAGAGGCAGCCCCAGATCCTCCAGGATGGCTCGGACCTGCCTCAGGGCCAGGCTGTCACTGGGGACAGGAAGGAATAACACACAGAGAGGCTGCATTAGCTACTTCTCTCTTGTGACTTCTCCATCCTCCAGGGTAGACCTCCCTCCAACAAGCATTCCACCCAAAGTGGACAGATAGACATGTTTGAGTGGAGGGAGAGATAATGCAGGTCCCAGCACCTTTCAATCTCAGAGAGAAACTTGGTCTTGAAAATGTCCCTGGTCTGAAGGCGCTGAGTCTGCTGACCCCGGAAGAGAACTCCAAGGCTGGTCAAATGCAAGAGGATGTGTCGGACGATCTCCCCCAGGTACATGCCACTGATCATCTTCTCAAACCTGCATGAAAGTGTGTGTGCACACAAGGCAGGGACCCCACCAGCTACTATCTCCGGCAGAAGCCACCACCAGCCACCAGCCACCCCTGCCCGGCTCAGCCCACACCTCTGTTTGCCAGGATTGATGGACGCCTGGTCCACACTTGCATCGAAGCAAGTGCTGAGCATGCCGAGAGAGCCATCATCCCCAAAGGCACCCCACTCCATGTTGATGCACATGTGGCCCGAGTCCCCAGCCACACTCGCCACGTTCCGAAGCTCTTCCATGTAGCAGGCATTGGTGCCAGTTCCTGCAGGGAGGCCAGATGGGGTGGGAGCCATTTACTGGTACACACAAGACACCTCTGAGCCCTCCTCACTCTGAGATGGCAAAATTTGGTCTCACTTCCTGCTTCTCCATCTCCCTCATGCTCGTGCCCTGCCCCGGGTCCTAGTCTTCCTTCCTTCCTGACTTTTTTTTTTTTTGCAGACACTGCCAGCACCAAGCCCTCCGGGCCTCCTCTATACTCCCTAACACTACCACCATCATTGCATCTCCCATGTTACCTCAGCATACACCTAAAAATGCCATCAGTCATGTCATTCCCCTGAGAGATGTGTGACAGCCCCCACTGTCAGCAGGCGAGAGGCCTAAGCAACCTGGACTGGCCTTCAGGTCTTTAGTTAAACTCGCGGATGCTGGGCCAAGAGCTGGGGACACAGACAGAGGTCAGACTCAAGGGGCCCCAGAGTGGCCAGAGGTAAGGCCATGCAGGATCATTCTTGTCTGACCCAACAGGTCCAATACTGCCTATATGTGACCAAAGAGAAGTGCAAGAGCACCACAAGTCTTCCTGCCTAGAGGATCAGGAAAAGATACAGAGAGGAAATGACATTTGGATTTGGCCTTGAAGCCAAGAAGTACAGAAAGGAAAAGCATTCCAGGCAGAGGACATACCCAGTGCAAAAGCATCCTCTTCTCTCCAACATAGTCATCTCTAGGCAGGTGGTCTCCTTGTCGGCCCCACCTGGAATTCCTCCACCCAGGGCTTTATTCCCACAGCAATCTGGGCACACCTGTCCATGCCAGACTCTACGTTCAAGAAGCTCCCGGTCCCATGGGAGGCTACTACGTACCTCATGCTCTAGGCGACTGATGCCAAGGACCTGCAGGCACCCTCCTCCCCCGCCTAGCCAGATCCCTTCTTTCAAGGCTTTCTTTGCAAGTCCCACTCATATTGGGACCCCTTTCTTTCTGAGTTTGGCCTTGCCGCCCTAGTGCAGAGAGTTAGATTCACCCCTCTCTGATTGTCACATGCTATTCTGGGCTCAACCCCTGCTAAACAGTCAGTTCTGAGAAGGCAGATGTTTCCCCGCTTCTTTATGTCTTCCTGTCCCTTCATCCAGCCCCAGCTGGCCACAGGATAGGTGCTTAATACTTAGAATCTCGGATGACCTGAAGGACTCTCACAGCTCATTCTCTGTCAACCCCCAGCCCCTACCCAGCTCCACCACTGTGCCACACTTCGCCCCCCTCTTTTCATCTTCGAGACCCCTCAAGACAGGCATTAATATTATCTCCATCTTAGAGATGAAGAAACCGAGGCTCTGGCAACCTGCCCAAGGTCATACAGGTTGAAGTGGCAGGGCCAGTATTTCCTCCCAAATCTGTACAATGCCAAAGCTCAGATTCATTTAACAGAAAGGCAAACTGAGGTTCAGAGAGCTTAAATGACTGCGAGTCAGCAGCTGAGCTGGGCTAGACACCCGAGCTCCAGACTCCTAGCCCAATAGAGTGTTCCAGGGCCCCGCTGGGTCAGATGGGAATGATCCCACATCCCCACGGCCAGAGGAATGTCCAAACTGAGGAAGCAATAAGAGGCAGTGAACTAGCATCAGGAAATAGAGGCACAATAGGCCAGGCCCTCCTCACCGACAATGAGGCCGACCTCGCAACGGGGGTCCTCGTAGCCACAGGACATCATGGTCCCCACCGTGTCATTGACAATGGCAACCACATTCAGCTCCATTGCCTGCACACAAAAGGATGCTGCTAGTTGCTGGGCAACATGGTCGTCACGGCAACCGTTGCTGGACCCAGAGGTCTCTACAGCGAAGGGCCCCCCTCTCAGGAAGCAGGAGACCCTTTGCTCCCCTCAAAGCCTGTTGCAGCCCCAAAACACCACTGGAGGCAGAGCCCTTGCCTGTCTGCGCCCGATGGCTTCCCGCAGCAGATGCACAACATCCTGGCCCTCGCAGTCTGATGCGTTGAAACCTTTCGTCCAGTTCAGGAGGATGCCCTGGTGTGGGATGGAGACAGGAAGGCCCCTTGGAATCTCACTTGGCCTCCCCAAAGCCTGCAACCCATCAGAAGCATACGACATTCCTCCTCCCCAAGCAGGATTCTGGGCCCACTCTGCCATAAAGTTGAGGGCCTTGCTCTCTGTCCCCTCCCAACTCCCCAGGAGCATCCCAGTGTGAAGAAACCTATTAATAACTGTCTGACCTATGTCTTGTAGTGCCAGAATGCTCAGATGGTCTGAGGGTCTGGCCATTTTAAGATGACTGTCCAGAAGGATTTGCCTTTTATAGGAGTTAGGAAGGAACAGAGCTGGTAAAATGGGTACTGTGTGTGAGAAAGGAGAGGACAGAGAAGGCTGAGGGCCACATGACAGCAGATCCTGCTCTTCCAGAAAGAAATAGCAGGAGTCGCTTGAGAGGAGGAATTCTAAGAGGTGGGACAGAGCTGTGTCAATGGGAGACTCAGGCGTGTATTCTGGATATTAGTGAAGGACGAATAGAAAAGCTGGCAAGATGGGAAGGAACAAGATAGATACACCTTCATTGTGAGAAACTGGCCTTAAATTGTGAACTTAGTGAGAGGGGCTTGGCTGTACTCATTTTAGTGTGCTTCCTCTGAGGTGGGTTATTCCATTTAGGAGAAAATGACTGTTCCGCCCCAGGTAGGAGTATAAAGAGCAGGTCCACAATCTTTGGGGCAAGAGATTTTAGAAATACTAACCATTATTTTCCCCAGTAATATTTCCCTTTATTCCTTTTCCCATGTAAACACAGCTAGGGCGTTATATGCTTATTGTCTCAAAAACAGAAACCAGAGAGAGTGAGAGAGGGAATGAGAGAGAGGCCAGTTTGGGGGAGACAGAACAAGAGGATTAGCAAAGCTTTCTTGTTCAGCAGACAGGACAAAGACTCCCTGGTATCTTACGCTCTTCACTCTAGCACACCCTTGCGGGGAGGGGAGGACACAAGGGAGTAGGTGATCTGAGAACAGATGAGGCCTCTTCCCTCCTTCCCGAGGGACATGTCAAGACCCAAGAGAGGAAGTGGCAGAGTCCAGACTGCACGTTCTTTACAGCAAAGGACGCTCACTGTGCAGCTGACAGGGGTCCCTATCTGGGAAATGGGGTCCCCAAATTGGTTTTTACCATTCCAAAGAATATAGGCTCAACACAGAAATTAAGTGCAGCAATTGGAAATTAACAGGACCGTGTTTCTTGCAAGCCTGATTTTGCATCCTGAGTCCCACCTGCTTCTCACACCTTACAAGGAATAATCAAAAGACACCAGCTGCTTAGCCTGGAGCAAAGAGGACCAGCAGAGAGACTCTGCCGACTGTGCGGGCTAGAGCAAGGCCAAGTACAGAGGCACGTGTCTGAGAACTCAGAGGGGGAGCAGAGGGCGACAGCCACATAAGGGCTGGTTGAAGTAGCGGAAGCAAAGCTTTTCTGTGACACGAGCATGGAAGACGCAGTGGATGCCTGCAGGAGCAGGGGGCTCTTTATCATGGGGATTTTTTTGGCAGAAGATGGGGGTGTTAAGGAAGGGACTCTTGGGAGCGTGGATCAGATGTCCAGGAAGAGCCATCTCCATGACAGCCATCAGGTGTGTGCATGAAAAGCCTAACGTTCTTGTTGAAGGACACGCAGAGGTGTGCGCTGAGTGCCTGCTGCTCTGCCATCCCAGTCAGGTAACCAGCCCTGAGCCAGGCACTGAGAAGGGGACACTGGCAAGGGGAGAGAGGGCAAAAGAACCCATGCAAGCGCAAGCCCCTTTGAGAAACTGGAACAAACGTTGTTCCCCACAGGACGCTAAGCCAGAACACTGGTGCTGTAGATGACATACAGTCAGCGTGTCTGCCGGGCAGTCGGGATCTGGGCCTACACTGCTCCCAAACGCCCAGACCTAACCCCGGCTCCACTCCCCTGCCCACTGGCAGCCCCCAGAGGTGCCCGTGTCCTTCTTCACCCCAGGCCTCTTCGTGGTCCTGGATTCCAGGCCACATCACCACACCCATCCACCCAGGCACATCACGCCTGGAGAAATGGAGGCTGAGTGTTGGCTTGGCCCAGTGGTGCCTTCGTCTGCCCCTCCGCCAAGCCCAGGGCACTGGAAGCCGCTGCCCAGCCTCCTGCTCACTCCATGAAGGGTATGTGCGTGGAAAGCCCTTGGGGATGACTTCCCTCCCTTTCTCACCTGGTCCAGGCCAAGCTGCCTGCACGGGAAGGAGAAGGTAAAACCTAAGGGGAAGCTCTGCCCGCTTAGGCCCTGCTTCTGCTGGAAGTCCACTATACAGTCCACGATGTGGTCGAAGAGCTGCGGGGCGGGGCAAGTCAGC
>NW_006443124.1:14126268-14131478 GCF_000325575.1 Pteropus alecto
GCGGGCAGGGTGCTGTTGGCCCTTCCCCACCCATGATTCAGCCCCAGGCTGTGGGTACCTCTTGTCCAGAACCCTGGGCCACACACTCGGGGATGGAGTAGACCTGATTGGTGATCTGCACACCTCCTGTGGCCACACGTACCAGGAGGACCCGGAAGTTGGTGCCCCCAAGGTCCAGTGCCATGAAGTCCCCACGCTCTGTGGGACAGAGACCCTCAGTGCCAAGACAGAGTGAGTGGCTTCATCCAAGCACAGGAGCCCATGTCCCAGCCCCAAACCCAGGCCAGGCCCTCACCACTGCCATCAGGGGTGGCCCGGACATAAGTGGGCAACATGCAGAGGGAGGAGACCTCTCCTCGAAGCCCCTTGGCCATGGCCTCCCGCATCTGTGCCTGCACTGCTGCCAGCTGCTCAAGATTCAACCGGAACGGCTTCAGGGTCTCCTCCAGCAGGCGCCGGTGGGCAGCAAGGCGGGCAGCCACAGCCGTCACCATTGCCACACCCCGTCCACCCCCGTCCACAGAGGGGATGAAGGAAACATCACATTCAGGGGCCAGGAGCTTCACCGTCTCCTGCAGGATGCTGAGGAACCTACACAGACACATACCAAGCATACCCTGGCACCTGGCCCTGACCCACAGGGCTTACTGAAGCCCTGGGCCCTATCACTACAAATCAGTTCAATTCTAAATCTATCTGTGCACCAATCACACACCCAGTGCCCCCAGGGACCCCTCCCTTGAACAGGATCTTTTCTCTCCTCTGACCTCTTTTGGCATCCCACCCTCCATCTGGCCTCACTGTGCTCAGGTGCCATTAATACTCACTGCCCTCTGGGTGTGTGTCACAAACACAAATGTTTCTGCTCATACAGGATCTTGTGTTTTCCCAATACCTGGGGTGTTGCTCAAACACTCGGCCCCCCGTGGCCACAGCAATCTGAAGCGTCTGCTGCTCCCGGCTATGCTGGAGGCGGTTGAGGACGGCGGCCAGGGCAGCAGCGCAGAGCCGGGCAGCCCGCGTGCACACAGCCACACACACGTGCTGCACGAGCTTAGTGTCCGAGGCCCTAGGGCTCAGGCCCAAGTCCTGCAAGATGGCATGTACACGGGCTGCCCCAGCCAAAGGGCTAGGGGGGACAGGGTGCCACTTTGAGGCTCAAGGAGCCCAGATGCTTCCTTCCCCGTTTCCCCCGAAGCCCCGTGGCTCCCTGGGGACAGAGCATCCTCCACACTCCCAAGTGGAGAATCCCCTGGTCTAATCCTACTAGTCTCCCACACTCACTCCTCCATCTCAGCCACATGCTCCAGGGGTATGCCTCCTCGTTTCAGCAGGGCAGGGGAGGTGCAGCCACCAAAGAGGACCCCGAGCTGGGCCAGGTGAGCCAGCACCAGCCGCACAAGCTCACCCAGGTACAGGCCCCCAATCATCTTCTCAAACCTGCAGGAGGGAAGAGTAGCTGAACAGAACCTTTTCTAAGCCCTCGGCCCACCTGGCCCCACTTGCCAGTGTCTCCAAGGAGGGGTCATTTTCTTTGGAGTCCCAAGACTAGAGGTTTCAGAAGCAAATAGCCTCCCAAGAGACAGGTGGGTGTTTACCCAGACCCCACTGCCTCCTCTGGCTTAGGGTTAGCGGCCTTCTGGAGTATGGCAAGACATAAAGAAGGGCAGGGGACACTTTACTCAGCTACCCCCAATCTCTAACTTGTCAGGGCTAGCCAGAGGCAGGAATAAGGGAGAGCCAACTGTTAAAAACTAAGTTCTAGAACCTTGAGCCCTTTCTATTTTGAGCCTGGCCAGGACCACTCAGGGAGCAATCTGGAGATGCTCAGAGGGAGAGGGTGGACCCCAGGGGCTGGAGCACAGGCAAGTGGAAAGGGTGGGGAGCAGAGCAGTAGCAGGGCTAGAGAAGAAGGTCAGACTACCTCTGGGCACAAGGATTTAAAGACTCTTGATCCAGGGCATGGTCAAAGGTGGTCAGCACTGGCCCAAGGGCCCCATCATCACCAAAGGAGCCCCACTCAATACTGACGCAGACACGGCCCCGGTCCTCGTCCAGCACCGCCACATGCCGCGCCTCCTCCATGTAACAGGCGTTGGTGCCAGTGTCTGTCAGGGATGAGCCCATCAGGGCCTGCCCACTAGGCAGCCATGCCTCCCACCTACTGCCACAAATGGCCCATGGCTCACCTACAACGAGCCCGACCTCACATGGCCCAGCCCCTGGTTCACAACCCATCATGGTGCCCACTGTGTCATTCACCACGGCAACCACATCGATGCTGTAGGCCTGGACAGTGAGAGAGCAGGGCAGAGAACCTGGGGGAGGGGCAGGGCTGGGGCCCTGTCTTTGAGGGAGATGCCCAGATCCCATGAAACATGCGTGTCCACATGCTCTCCGCATCTGTCACAGACACTCTGGACTCTCTGCCAAACAGAGGGAGGTCTTCCTCCCATGCCATGTCTCTTTGGCTCCTCCACCCCCAACTCAGGCACTGGAGCTCTCAGTGGCTCTCAACTTCAGCCAACCCCTCCAGAACACCAATGCCCCCCACAGGACCAGGACAAGGGGGAGCCAGCATGGCACCTTGAAGACTGCACTGTAGGAACCTCGCAGGCTTCCCCTCATCCTGGCCTGGCTCTCCAAGCCCGTTCCTCCCAGCCTGGACCTCAGCTGCTCACACAGCACCTGAATGACTAGTCCAGAAGACTTGCCTTCTCAGGCATGTGCCCTCCTATAAAACTAGATCTTCCTCCCCAGCCTCAGCTTATGCACCTGGCAAAGTCCAGGTTGTGGTGGGCCCTCCTCAATGCTCCCAGAGTCATCGGAACCACCTCCTCAATGGGGACAATCTTTTATTGGAATGCCTTCCCCACTATACTGTGAGGTCCTTGAGGACAGGGTCAAGCCTTTTTATCTTTGTTTCCCCTCTACAGTCCTGAACATCACTTTGACCTTTCTTGGTCTCAGTCTCTTCATTTAGAAAATGGGAATGTTAGTAGCATTTATCCCAGGGTTAAACTGGATAAAACGAAAAAGGACAGCAGGCCATCCCGGAAGCACAGGCACCGCCTATGTTTGCCGGGCCCGGGCCCAGGTCACCGGAGCAGCCCTCCCACCGGCCTTGCCTCCACTCACCCCCTGCCTCTCGATAGCTTCTCGAAGCAATTGGACCACATCCTGGCCTTCCACTCCACTGCACCGAAACCCTTTAGTCCAGGAAATGAGGGAGCTCTGGAGGCAGAAAAGCTGGTCACTCCTCCAACAGCCTTCACAGGGCTGCGGCCCCTCCACCCACCGAGCCCATGCCCGCTCTGCCTCACCCTGTCCAGGCCTGTCTGGTGACAAGGGAAGGAGAAGTTGAAACCAAGCTGCAGGCTCTGATTGCTCACAGGGAGTGCATCCAAGAACTCAGACAGGCAGCGAGCAGCAAAGTCAAAGAGCTGTGGACACGTGGGGAGGCTCAGCTCTGCCCACGGGAGGCTCAGCTCTGCCCACCAGAGCCCCAGCCACCCTGCTGGGTCCCAAAGCCTGGGCAGTGAGCCCTCCTCACCTGTTGACCAGGACCCAGCATCACCTCTTGGGGAATCACAAACTCCTTGCTCCGGGGCTCCATCCAGTGCCCCTCGATGCCCGTCAGAGTCACCCACAGAACACGCAGTGAGGCCCCTGTGGCTCCCAGCTCCAGCACCACAAAGTCTCCCTGCTCTGGGGACAAGTAAGTCACAGAGAGGTATGCAGCTGGTGAGACCAAGCCCTCTGCCTTCCAGAAACATTCCCAAAGCCTGTGAAGTTTTTGTCAAGGGAACTTAGAGATGGGAACCTTAGAGATAGGGACAGGGATAAGGAACTTCCCCCTCCCTCAGATTAGAACCCTCTCCCCAAGCCTGGCCACCTGTCTTATTCTATGCCACCCACCAGTGCCATGTGGGGTGGACCCCACGTATGTGGGCAGCATCCGGACAGTAGGTGCAGGGCTGGCCTGCCCGCTCAGCTCCCGCTCCATGGACCCCAGGAGGCGGGCTTGGATCTGCCGTAGCTGTGCCCCCGTCACGTTGAATTGCTGCAGGCACTCTTGTACCTGGGGAGAAACAGGCCTACATCTGGGCAAGAGACCTAGCGGAGTTCCCCAGCTCCAACTAGGACAGGACAGCCCTGCCCAGCTTTCACCTCCCCTCACTAGGCCAGACCAGCACCGCTCCCTCGCCTCCCCCAGGGCTGGCCTGAGTGCCCTCTGAGTCTCATTGCTTTCTCCAGCACCTGCTCAGCCCCACCTCTCACCTCCTAACATACCCAGGCTTTCTGGCCGCTCTCAGCCTGCACCCAGGTCCTGTAGCCTCAGAAGGCTCCTTTCTGGAGGAAAGATCCACTCACTTTCTTCTGCTCTTTTCCCTTCTGGCTCCCTCTCAGCTCCCTACATCCCCCGCCCCTTCTACTTCACTGAATGCTGGATTTGGCGAGGCCTTTCTCCTGTCACATCACCTTGAGCCAAGCTGCTCAGTGAGTTGTCATTGAATGAGCAAATGAATGAACACATGCATGAACAAACCTCAAGTTCAGGTGCTTCCTGCTTCAGATCCACTCCATTCTGGAGCCCGAGCAGACCCAGCCCTCACTTTTTTTTTTTTTAACACACCATCAACATTTATTGCTCAGCTCTCCCCAGTAGGCCAGTGCTGAAGCTGGGAGGGCGGGCCTCCACAAGGAGTGGTTGGTCTAGGGGCTCGGTGTGGCCACCCTGATGTGCCTTGGGGCCTGTCAGTCCTCCTCCTGGGCTTCCCTGGCCCAGAATTCCTGTGAGGCCTGGGACTGTGTCAGACCCAGGAGAACTGCCTTTGTGGAGGAGCAGGGCATATAGGGAGAGGTCCCGTGAAGCCTCGAACCCACAAGTCCAACATCAGCAGGTGACAGGAGTGAAACTGAGGTAAGGAACCCAGGAAAAAGTGACAGAGAGTCTGAGGGTGAGGTGGTAAGGAGAGTTTGGAGGCAACACCTCAGTGACAGCCCCTCCCCTCAGTCAGTCATCCTTCCCACGACACTGGCCAAGGCCTGCCTACACATCCAGCAACATCCTAAGCACTGAACGCAGCATGGCCAGCCAAGGCCCGTCCTTGTGGAGCTCACATACTATAGTGTAGGGGCAGAAAATAAGCAAATAAACAGATAATATGTTCTGGTAGTAATGGTAGCTATTTAAAAAAAAAAAAAAA
>NW_006443124.1:14131495-14160565 GCF_000325575.1 Pteropus alecto
AGGAATGGAGGTCCGAGAGTGACCCCAGAGGAAGAGATATTTTCGGATATTGGTCAGGGAAGTGCTCCCTGTGGAGGTAACCTAAATAAAGGAAGGGAAAAAGCCACTTGAAAATCTGGGGGAAGAACATAAAGGGATTTTCTTCAGTGCAAAGGGATGAAGTTGGGGGAAAGCTGGGCCAGGAGTGGGTCAGAGTGAAGGGAGGGAGGAGCAGGCAGGGAGAGCAGAGGACAGGACACCCCTGGTTCTTCTCCACCAGAAGCCTGCTGTGGGGAGCTTAAGAAGACCCCTGCCAGGGAGGAGAGGCCACCCCCTGAGGGAGATGGGATGACTGTCCCACCACTGCTTTAGAAAGAGAATGGGAAAAAGAAACCTGAGATCCCAAATGACCCTGATGGGATTGCCAGAGGTTTAATTCCGCGTTTACATTACAGTAGATGCTTCCAGCAGCCATGTATGCTCCAAGGGGTTATTCCTGTTACGAATGAGGAAACTGAGACTCAGAGAGGAACTGAGTTTTCTGTTCTACTGAGCAAAAAGGAAAATAGCACCTACTTCTCAGAGATGCTGTGAGCACTGAGATGGGGTGGGACAGTGGCTGGCCTGTAGGTCCTGCTCACTGAAACGTGGGTTCCCTCTCCTCAGAACACAAGGTATAGCCAGCCTGGAGAGCCAGATTCCATGACCCTTCTGGTGACAAAAAGAGACCTGGGAGAGGGGTGGGGACTCTGAGATGGGCTGTGCTCTGACCACACATGGTCATCTAACCTCCTCTGATTGCCATGGGAAAGGCAGCCAAGGGTGAGCCTGTGATGCTGAGGGGGGCCAAGGCCATGGGAACTGTGGTCTCCCTGTGAAGTCCCCCAAAGCCAAAGGGCATTGTCTTTACACAGCAGATGTGTGCAATGAAGCCAACAGGGCAGGTGTGGGACTGGCACAGGAGGCTCAGGAGGCAATGAGTGAGAAGGTGGTGGTGGGCCAGGCACCGCAGCTGGCATTGTTCACGTCTGCAGCCCTGCCATGGGCTATGCACAGAGAAAATGTTTACAGCAAGGTCTAGGGCAGAGGTTGGACAATGGTAAAGTGGGAGCATGAAATGCAGAGAGGAGTGATATGCTCACAGTTTGGGCAGCAAGCCAAATCCAGCAGATGTCAGAATGAGCCAGAAAACTAAAGAAGCTGCAAGGGACACTGAAGGGCTTGTCCACGAGCCTCCTCTGTGCAGGCCTTTTATTAGCTCCACTAGCTCCCTTAACCTTCCCAGGGGTAGAAGGACCCAACTTTCTTTTCCTCCATTTTACTGATGAGGAAATAGAGACTAAAGGATATGAAATGGCTTACACAAGTGTTTCCTGCTCTAGGATGTGGTATACAAGGGTTCTAAATCTTGATCAAGACGACAGGAAAAAGAGAAATTCACTTCTGAGCTCACTTCTGAGCATGCAGGCTAAGCCGCGCCATAACCTCCAAGTCTGGCTCAGCACTATCATCTCTGTGTGTCTGACTTGTGGAGGACAGACAGCAAGGCCCGGAAGAGTGACCAGAGAAGTGGGGAAAAAAATTAAGAACACAGCTTTCTACCAGAAAAATCCAGGAAGGTCCTTTCTAGACCGTGTCAACCTGTTCTGGGCAGGGGTGGCATCTGTGTGACAAGGTGGCCAAAGCAATATGTTTGGGGTCAAAACACCTCAGCTCAGCTCAGGTTCCTGTCGTGCCTTAACCCAAGGCACATCACCTCTGGGAGGCCCTCTTCCTGAGCTGTAAGATGAGGAGAAAACCCCCACCTTGCAGTGGTGTGGAGCCTTGGAGGAGATAGCTACCAGAGCAGATATGAAAGGGTTGGCAAACCCAAAGGGGCTGCACGGCTGTGAGACAATCCTGCTCTTGACCGCCTTGAATGGGCATAAGACAGGGACTCAATGCTGAACTTACCAGCTCAGAGTTGGCTGAGGGGCAGGGCAAGCCCTCCTGGGGGTAGCAGAGGGCTCCTTCCCCTACAGGCCCAGTGGGGTCCATGTGGTTCCGCAGAGCAGGGGAGGCCACCTACAGGAGGAAAGGGACAGCCCAGGTGAACCATTTACTCTACAGGCCCTGGGAGGCTGTGACCCAGATCCTTAACTTTCTTCCTTCAGAAGGGGACCAGGAAGGAAGCTATGGGCAGAATTCAGAACCTCTGACCACTAAAGATCCTTTAGTAATCAACCAGAACGCCCTCATTTTCCAGAACTACTTCTAATGAGAGAGCACCGGGAAGGCTGATTTCTATTCCCAATGCCATTCATTCATTGTTATTCATTCACATTTAATGATGCCTGCTATGCTGGATGCTGGGGTAGAGAGAAGCCACAGGGCCCCATCCTCAGGGACCTCACAGCCTTACCAGCAATCACAGTGGGATTGACATAGGCAGCAATCTAGATGGACTTGCTGCTGTGCAATATGTTTGGGGTCAAACATATTCAGGGATGTCTAGAGCTTTAGGAACAAAGGGTGTGAGGTAAGAAGGGGCCAAAGTTGTGCTTGGAGCAACTAGCGAGCTGGACTGTGGATGTTTTGCCAAGTGAGATGTGTAAATTTCTTCCTGAAAGAAGATGGGGACAGGTGTGGATTTGTGCCACCAGTGGCACAAACTTTAGGCCATTCAGTTATGACTTCTTTGAATTTCAGTTTCTTCCTCTGTAACATAGGAGGAAATAATATCTACCAGCACAAGGTTGTCGTGAGAATTAAGTGGAATAACATCTGGGAAAGTACTTTGGGAAGTTTAATGTGCAATATAAACCTCGGCTCCTGGGTGGGTTTGGGAAGGGGCAGCAATGCAGAGCTGAAAGGGCCCTGTGCTCAGAGCTACTGCCCGCCACCCACCCCTCCCCGTCCCTCAGTCTTGGGACCTGGTTTTCCTCATCTGCTAAATGGGGACCAACAGAGGTCAAAGGGCTGCACAGGGCATTTGAGATCATGAGAGTGACAGAAACTTGCTCAGTGTCTTCCGACTTATCTAGCTGAATCTGAATACGTTTCATAGCTGAAACTCTATGAGCCTCAATTTCCTCTTCTAGAACAGGACATTCAATTCTTGTGAGGATTAAAGGAGTTAATTCTGAAAGTCCTTTGCACACTGTAAAGGACTGTAGAAATGTCAGGTATTGTGCTCACTCAAGCTAGAGCTGGTATTGCTGTTCCAGCAAGTTCCTGAGGGAGCCTGAGGTGATCCAGGTGCCCTTCAGGGGTGAAGGGAAAGGGAGACGCAGTGGAGGGCCCAAGATGGGCAGAAAGCATCTGTCCACCGAATCATTCCACCTCTCTTCCTGGAACAGCAAACTGCAGGAAAGACACCCTTCCAGCCCTGCAGCCCCTCCCTACCTCCTACTCCCATCACTCCAAAGAACTTGGCCTCCCTGCGGTCACCCAAGATCTCCTAACTGCCCAGTCCCACCCTTCCCCTCAGTTTCCACCTACACTGCCCTCTCTCAGGCATGCAAAGCCATGGGCTCTCTCTTCACTGCAAAATCATCTTGTCCCTTGGCTTCAACAGTCAATCTCTCCTGGGTCCCCTTCCTAAGTCTCCGCTAGTCTTTGTGACTCCTTCTCTCCTCTCGCCTCAAACAGTAGGGCTCCCAGGTTTCTGATAGCCCTCCCTTCCACACTCCCTCTTTATCTCACTCATCCTCAAGATTTGATTAAAACCTCTGTGTGATGGCTCCCGATTCTACCCATTCTGAGCCAAATCCCAAATTCCAGTGGTCTGTTAGACATCACCCAGATGCTAGAGAGGCTCTTCAAACTCAGCAAAGCTACATTGATTTTCTCTTTCACTTTTGCCCATGACTCTTCTCCTGTCCTCCACGTTGGCTGGGGACAGCAGGGTTGTTAGCTCACACAGCTCTCCAGATTGCCTGTATACACCCCTGACCTTTACCACCTCTATACAGGCTGTTCTCAGGCAGGACAGCTGAGGGCAGAAAGACCCCTCCCAGTTCCCTTTGCCACTGCCATGGACCTTCCTCCCATCCGATTATTCCAACAGCCTCCTGACTGATACTGCAGCTCCAGCCTGTCTGCCTCCCCAACCCACCAATTCTCAACGCATCACCAGAGTGACTGTGCTAAAATAGATCTTATCATGTCATTCATTCCCTAGCTGGATCTCCCCTAAGAAAGAATGTAAATCGTCACATTGCTATGGCTCCCACTGCAGAAAAATGAAATCCAAAACTTTTTTGTGGCATTGCAGGCCGCTCATACTGTCCTCAGCCCAAGCATCTCTCGCTACTTCCCCTTATACTCTGGCCACACTGACCACAAAGCGTTGCCGTCTCCTGCTGTCCAGCCTTCGTTTGCCGTGTTCCCAGAGTCTGGAACCACTGTGTCTGAGTCACCTATGCATCTTTAAGGCCCAGCACAGGGTTCACATAGGTGGGTGCTCATACAGCTTTGTAAAATTGGAAGGGGGATCTTATTCAGAGAACCAAGGTATTGGTTTCTAACAAATCTCCCCAGTCACATACACCTACACTCAACTTCTCAAGATGTCAAATGGGAATGTTAGTTCCACACACATTACAGGTCTGTTTCAAAAATAAAAGAGGGCAACTGAGGCAATTACCTTTGGAAAGGGCTAAGGGCTACATACGTGATAAGTTCTCCCTCTCGTTTCAAGGCCTGGCTAGCTCAGTCATTCATTCATTCACTCCTCTATTCATTCCCTCTTCTATGTGACATTTATTCAGCACTCCTACATGCCAGGGCCTGTGAAACTTCCACCAAGAAACCCCAGTATTTACTCTTTCAGTAAACCTATTTATGTCTGTCTTCTCCAGCTGAAGCCCTGCATGGAGGGACGTGTCTCCCAAATCACCAGATCCCCAGAGCCCAGCCCAGGGCCTGCACACATTTGAAGAACTGTGGGCCTCTTGGCCTCCCTCAGTTGAGTCGGCCACATGAAGCAAGCATGCCTTTGAAGGATGCTTGCTAGGGAGGGAGCCACCAGCGAGGACCAGCGGCTGTCCTTCCAGTCTCTATTCCTCCAGTTTGTGCCAAGCAGGAGAGATGAGGGTGAAGGTTGAGGCACACAAGAACTAAACAGAGGGGTAGGCTCTTACCAGTGAGAAGCAGCAGTTGTTCACTCTCCTCAGGCCTGAGCCCTTTTCTCGTGGCTTGCATCCAAAAGTGAAAATCACAAGTGACCTAAGTTATAATGTCCCCAAGCCCCACCCTCTTACTAGAAGCCAGCTAATTAAGAAAGGTGCACTTCCTTCTGAGCCTGCCCTAAGCAGAGCCCAGGGTAGGCAGTGCCATGATACAAACTTAAGCAAGATGACCACAGGAAGTTAAAGCCCTGAACTGGGTCAAGGGCCCTGAGATGCCCCCCCTGCAATGCTAGGAGCTCTGTCCATTTTACAAACACTGAATCTGAGTTTTGAGGTGCTGGCTCACCCCTGGAAAGATCAAGTGGCCTGCCTGGGGAACATGCAGTCCAATGGACGATTCTGCAAAATGTGGAAATATCAATGAGTAAGAGGCAACGTGGGCACACAAGAGGAAGAGAGAAACTCTGCCCGGGAGTGGCCGGGGCAAATTGAGGAAGCAGAACCTCGAAGGAAGAATGGCAGTACACTAGCAGAGGCGGTCCTCGGCAGAGAGGAACACATACAACACCATGGAGCATGAGGCACCTTCATGGAATGGGGTGCAGCAACCAGGGCCTAAAGAGGATAGGTGGGGTATATGGTGAGAGAGGCAGCAGCCAGGCTATGGAGTCTCACCTTCGGTCTGTAGGCCAAGTGGGGAGAGTAGGTACACAACATGGGTCTTCCCTACCGGAAGACAAGGGATCTCAGGCTACAGTGGACCTGTAGGCCACAAAGTTGGTTTCCCCTGAACTAGTCTTCTCGAACCTTGCCTCATCACTGTGTTCACTGCTGTGGTCTGAATGTGTGTCCCCACAAAATTCATGTTGAAAACCTAATGCCCAAGGTGATGGTATTAGGAGACAGGCCTTTGGGAGGTGACAAGGTCATGAGGTCAGAGACCTCATGAATGGGTTTGTCTCCTCATGAGAGGCTCCAGAAGGTTCCTTCCCCACTTCCGCCATGTGAGGACACAATTAGAAGTCTGCAACCAGAAGAGGGCCCTCACCCAACCATGCTGTCACCTTGATCTCAGCCTTCCAGGATCCAGAACCATGAGAAATAAATTCCTATTACATATAAGCCACCTGGCTGTCAAATCCTTTTGTTATAGCAAAATATGGACCAAGATGCCCACCACAGTAGGAGATTAGACATACTGCACCAATTTTCATTTCAGGGAAACTGATGGACAGATACTTTAAAACTTCAGGCTGCCTCATCAGCAGTCATCATTATCTGCAGATAGTACATGACCTCCACACGACAGCAGGATAGAGACCAGGGACGGGAGCTCTTCTATCAGTTTTGGTGTGACTGTGCCTGGAAACACGCCAGACATCAGTCCTGCTGCACAGTTCGCTGGGTACCAAGCAGGCACTGGAAGCAACAAGATGGGGTAGAAGTGGGAAGGGCAGCAGGACCATCACCCACAGCATAGCGTCCTGCTTAACCTCGAGTTCATCTCTCTCAACTTTGTTCAGTTGGCAGAGGAGGATATGAAACTGAATGTGAAAGGTCCAGCTGGGATCCGTGCTGACAGCCAAGATCTGTGGTCCCGTGAGTCAGAGTGAGGGCACGCCTCAAAGCAATACCAGGGCCCCTCATCTGTGTCTGGAATCTTGCATCCATTTTCCCGGGAGCAGGGGTCCCAGCACCCTGGGCAGAGTATCAGAGAAGGCTGTGCAGGGCCTTTGGAGGGAAGAGGCAGCCTGGACTTGAAGTCTGTGAGCAGTTGTGAGAGGCCTGGCTGCAGCAGAGGCCAGCAGTGCTCTTCAGACACCAGCTGGCCACTGACCAACAAGTAGAAAGACAAATCTTGACAAGGATCCCCCATAGCCCCTCAGTGCTGATCTCCAGGTGTCCAGAAAAAACTAAAGAATGGAGAGAGGCGGTCAGTGGGAGGAAAGGTGGGCCACAGCTGGAGTACCAGGGCTGGGCTGCAGCCAGGCCTTCCTGTGCTGAGCAGCTCCCAGGCCTGCTTCTCACAGCAGAAGATACCTGGCCCTCTGTAAGTGTCCCTCAACTTCCCATCCATCCCATGCCCTCTCACTCAGAAGTGCCTTGCAGGGCTCCTATACCCAGCGAGCTGCTTTACTGCTAGGTCCTTGTTCATGATCTGTCTGGGATGACTATCCCTTTGACCTCTCCAGCACTTCCGCCTTTAAACCACGCCTCAGTCTTCACCGATGCTTGGGAGCCTTCCCTGATAAGCTCCTCCTGGCCCTGACCCCAGCTCAGGGTGGCCTATGGACTCCAAAGTGTCTTGGACTTTCTTCCATCATTGCATTAAGTCTATTAAAATAATCATCCGTTTGGTGTTTGCCTTCTCCCACTGTACTGTGAGCTCCTAGAGCAGGCTTCTTACTCATTTTTGGAGCCCCTGGGCCCAGTTCTAGACCTGATGTGAAATAGGTTACTGGTTAATTTTTGTTAAATTGAAGAGCCCACAACCTCCATAGTCCAGGGCTTTTGAAACTGGGAAGAAATCAGCAAACTCTTCCTGCCTTCCTGGTGCATATGGCTTCAGCAGCCTTTCCATTCTGGGTTTATACATGCTCACATCTTCCTGCTGGTACTATCATCCACTTACTACTACCTGCCTTCCCCTCACCCCAATTCCCACACTTAGGGTCAAAGTTGCCCTGCCTCACAAGTGAGAAAGGGCCCAACCAAACTTAAAATTTCCATTGAGGTTGTGACTCGAGGAAGAGGTGGGAGGTAGTATAGTGCAGTAGAGAACATTAGCTGTCAGACCTAAGTTCAAATCCCTTCCCATTTACAAAGTATAGGATCTTAGGCAAATTTCTTCACTTCTCAGAGCCTGTTTTCCATGTATAACAAATGGAGACTCATTTCTCCATAGGAAAGGCCTTAAGTTGGGTTCCCCCAAAAACAGATTGAATTTGAGTCCAAATAGTTTAATTGGGAAGTGATCTAGCCCAGGGCTGGGATTAGGGTAAGGCATGTGAGGTGCCCTGCTACAAAATGTAAAGAGACCCTCAGGTTCATGCAAGTGCCAACCCTGCCCTCACATGAACCCAAGAATGGGGGTCCCCCACCTTAGTCCTAGCTCTGATCCAGGAAGCACTGATATGGGAGTTGGGGGTGAGGTAGGAAGGGTAGGAAACCAGCAGAGTGTACAGTGAAGTTGCTGCTGGAAGCTAAACCCCAAAAGGGAACTCTGGGAGACAGAAAGAATGTACCCACCAGGGAGGTGAGGAAGCTGGGGTATTTATCCTCCAACTTTCATCTTTTGCTGGCTGAGGGCTGCTTCAGGGGCCCTAACTCCCTGACACTCCCAGCCTGTGCCACACAAGGCTAAAGAAGTGCTAAGGCAAAATCACAGGTTCTTATAGTAGGACTCTTTGGGGTATATATTAGAAAGGTGAGCACCCAGGGGCAATGGGCAAGGCATGGGCTCTGCTGGAGGGCTACTGAAGGATGAAAGGAAGTTAATGACCACAATGCCCAACACAGATAAGTCCCTTTCTCTTTCCCAATTTATAGCAATTGCCTGTGAAGTTCATAGAGCTTCCCAGCCCTCCCTGAGTCAGCAACACCAGAACAGCTGCTTCCTATCTTTTGGGAAAAGGAATAGAACCCCAGGGTCTGAGCTTACTGGGGAAAGCTGGTAATTGATGGAGAGGCTCACTCCTCGAAGAACTGTTTCTTCCTGCATCTGAACCACAACTGTCTCTGGCTTTTCCACTTCTCACTATTAACACTACTTATGACATGCAAACTAACATCATGTTAGTAACAACTGCTGCTACTTATTCGTCTTCTATGTCACAGATACTATTCCTTTATATTCATCATCTTAATCCTGAGAACCTTGCATGAGTTTTCCTATTTTACCGGAAAGGAAACTAGGTCTCAGAGAGGTTAGCTTGTATCATAAGCAGGGGTTCGGACTCAAGTTGATGTGATACTTTCCACTGACTTTTGTCTCTTCACTGTCTAAGCAGTGCCCCGCCCAAAGGACCACTGGCGGGGGAGGGGAGTAAGTAAGACTAACAAGCAGCCTTTACCAAAGACAGTGTGGGGAAGGCGGGGAGAGGGCACTGGAGAGGTGGCTGTCTCCCCCTCACTCTCCATTAGCTAACAAATAAGTCTGTTGTTCCTGGTCCTGCTGATGTACACTCTCTTCCAACAATTTGTCATTGACCCATATTCTAGCAGCAGTCTGCAACATTTTTGGCATCAGGGACCTCCTGAGAGGTGCCCCTATGAGAATCTTAATACCTGATAATCTGAGGTGAAGCTGAGGTGGTGACGCTAGTGTTGGGGAGTGGCTGCAAATACAGATGAAGCTTTGCCTGCTCGCCTATCACCCATCTCCTGCTATGCAGCCTCGTTCCTAACAGGCCACAGACTGGTACCCGTCCACAGCCTGGGGACTGGGGATCCCTGCTCTAGGGAGACTGCTAATTTTAACCCTTTTTCCGTTTAGAAAAAAAAAGTGCAGCTCACTGCCAGAATTCATTTAACATCACATAGGAATGCTATATTTTCTAGGATTTGACATTTTCAGTAATCAAACTACTAAAACCAGAAAGCTATAAATAGAATGATGTCTTTTTTTTCCAAAGACTATTGATATACTAGAGTGATGTGAAAATAATAATAAAAGCGAGATATTTTGTGGCAAGCTTTGGGGTAAGGTTAGGACTGTAATCTGCGAGTCACCTCGGGATAAACGCGTCAGCTGCAAGCGCTGCTGGCAAGTATTCTCAAGACAAACAGAACAAGGGTTAAGCTAAATAATTCACTTTGTAGAATCAGCCCTTTCCCTTTTCTTATCTGCAGGCAGAGAGGTTAACATACTATCCTGGTTTACAGATACCTCCAACAAATTGCCTTTTAATGAGAAGACTGGTGAGAATTAAGTTGATGGAACATAACTGATAAACCGATTTTCATTAAAAGGAAAACAGGAAAATAATACTAGAGTCAAAATATAGCATTTTCTTTAGGACTTAAGAGGAGGGGCACTGTGGTGTCATTGCCATGGACACAAAGTAGCTTTATTTGCTCCTTTCAGTCTTTGTTTCCTCATCTAAAAAATTGGGGAGGATAATACCTACTTCCTAAGGTTGCTGTGAAGATTAAAGGATGGCATATATATGGCCTGAACCACAGCAGTTGCTCAGAAAATAACAGGTATGACTTATTCAGGAGTCCCCAACCTCCAGACTGTGGACCAATACCAGTCCATGGCCTGTCAGGAACAGGGCTACACAGCAGGTGAGCAGCGGCCAAGCATCTGAAGCTTCATCTGTATTTGCAGCCACTCCCCAGCACTAGCATCACTGCCTCAGCTCCATCTCAGATTGTTAGGCATTAGATTCTCATTGGAGCACCTGTCCCTAGTGTCAAAAAGGCTGGGGACTGCTGAATGTGATACTGGCCACAATGTCAGTGCCATCCAACATCAAGACATGGAAGGAATAGATAGTGAGCCTGCCACCCTGCCTCCTCCTAACTCAAAGATCTTGTGTGCAAGGCACCTATGCAGGAAAAAGTGCCTTAGAAGCCTGTGATGTGCCTTCCATCTGAACTATCTCTGAACTCCCTGGTCTAACACACACCTCATATTCATTTTAAAGTAAGGAAAAGGCAACTCTGAACTTATGAATCAGAAGTTAGGAGAGTCTGAGCAGTGTCCCTATTTATCTTGTCCCAGGACCCTTTCCTGGTCAGCAACCACCTCCCACAGTCTTTCATTACATCTTTAAATGAGTTTGGGCCAAAGCTAGCTTTCTTAACACGCTTGTGTGTGTGATCACCTCCCTCATGTAGTTAGTTGCCTTCTGCCATTCGATGTTCTCTCACAATTGCCCATGCACTGAGGACAGACATCAATTTTGTTGTGCATATACCAGCAACTACCAGGCAATGCGGTCGAGAATGTACACTCTTCTACTAATGTGATGAAACAGAACCTATTTCCTGTTGCTGCTATGACCTCTGGCAACAAGACAACCAATTTCAATTGTAACAGATGAATATGCCTGGCATCCCTGCTGGTTTATCTAGGAAGAAAAAATAATTGCACAGGAACTAATAACAGAGTGTTCACTTACAAATTCTTGGGAAGAATGGCAGGACATATCCGTCAAAAGTCCTATGCTCTGGCTGAGAATTCTTAACTGGGTGAGGCAGCAAAATGAAATAACGAGTCACTGAATGGCAGGAATAGCAGAATAAGAAGTAGCCCTGGCACCTTCCAAAATGATGTCAGAAAAGGTAAAGGGAGTAGCCACACAGTGTTTAGGGCTGTGCAATACAGTCAGTGAATATAGGCAGTATATCAAAGACCAGTAACGAAATTCATTCAAGAACATGTAATTTATGAATCTGAAAACTAGCTCCACAATTAAAATATGACTACCAAATACCCTGTAACAGAAGAAAAAAAGAACTCCACCTTAATGAAATAAGATTTCATACAAACATAAATATATTTAAGTTTTCTTTTAACTGTAAGTGAATTCAAACAAGCTGTTATAAAACCGAATACTATACACAGTTGTTTGTGTAGATCATAGAAAACATAAAAACCACAATGCTGAATAGGTGCTGGTGGTAGAAACTGCAGGGCCAAAACTTGCTCAACAATGAACTGGGGGCCACTAAGCCTTAACGAACATGGCCCACCCCTATTGCTAATAGTTTTGTCAACTTTCAGACCCTAGAAATTCAGGATTTTCTCCTTCTTCCTCTGCCTGCTTTGGTCCGTGTCCGGCTTCCTGGCCGGACAGTAAATTGCTTTTTAAAGTCCACTAAGCAATCTGTAGCTTCTGAAATGGAAACAAAAGACTTGATGGGAGACTCATTTAATTTGAGATGTGTGAGGGAACTCTGCATCTCTCTGCTGCAGCCTGCCTCTTCCTTCCCTGGTGAAGGTACCCTAGAGAGAAGGGGGGAAAATTCAGGATTCAATATACACTTACTAATAAGCACTAAATACATGTCACGCATGGTACCAGGGGCTTTTACATATATTATTTATTTTATTTACTTTTTATTTATTATTATTTATGCCTACAGCATCTGGTCTTCCCAGGTGGTCTCCCATCCAAGTACTAACCAGGCCCGACCCTGCTTAGCTTCTGAGATCAGACATCGGGCTTGTGCAGGGTGGCATGGCCATAGACCATGGACCGTGGCTCCAATGGGGTGCAAACCCGGGACCTTCTGCATGTAAAGCAGATGTGCTAACTGCTACACTATGGAACCGCGTCCTACATATATTATTAATTTGCATAATCTCTGTAATCATCCAACCAGATAAGTACCATCATTCCCCTTTCACAGATGAGGACATTGGGTAAATCATATACCTAAAACCACACAGCTGGGCAGTAATAGAATGAGGATTCAGACCCAAATTCCCAAGCTGCTTGAAATTCAAGTCAGAAGACCAGGGCTGGGTGGGGACAGAGAGGCAAAAAGGAGTAACATAGCTTTTGCTCTGCTTATTTTAACACCATGAGTGAATTGAGCTAGCCACCCAATTCTTAGCCCAGACATGTGGGGATCAAAGAGTTATACCGAGAGAAGTCACACAGTTCCACAGTGATTTCTACCTTCAACAGTTTGAATATCACACTATACACAGAACACAGCACCAGGCCCGTACTTTTCTAGAACTGCTGAGAGCCACACTTCAATAAACACCCCAACTTACCCGAAGGCCACTGTTTCTGAAGACTTGGTCTTTATCTCTGCATCTGTGATAGGATAAAAAAAGTAATAATGTCATTAGTTGTGCTGTATTCATACCACTTCTCACTAATCATGTTCTTCTTGTGTTCTTGGGCACTGCTTTTCATCAGGCTTATCCAGATAGCTCAGTTCTCCAACCCCAAGACCAATGGAATGTGAGCATATAGGATCCAACAGGCTCAGCTGCAGAAGTACCAAGGTGAACGCTTTTGAAAGAAGCACCTCTGAATAAACCTACTTTGAATCTGGACTTGAGGAAGTTGCCAAGGGAAATCTGCCACCCACGAAGACTCGCAACCCACTGAACTAGAGGCAGCAGGACAAGGGGCTCAGAGAGACTGCCTTTTTACAGTCATTAAAAAGGCTTAAGCAAAAGCTCCTCTTTTAACTGCATCTAGAGAATTTTAACAATAGCAACTAGTAACACTCACAGTAATAATAGCAGCTAACATTTATCGAGAGCCTACTTACAGCAGAGAACATATTTGGAGGTTTACCAGATATAAACCTTATGATCTATGATGTTGGTATCCCTAGCTCTATGCAATGCTCATAACCAACTGCTTTGGTTATGAGCATTGCACAGTAGTACCAAAATCTACTCTACTGCTCCTTAAATACTAGGCACAAAGAGACAGAGTTATTCCTACAATCCCTCAGGAGCACAGGTTAAGACACTAAGATAAAGATAACATATGAATGATGCACAGAACATTAGGAGAAGGCAGTATTATTTGTATGCTTGATTTTCCATGCCTGTTCCTTCGGAAGGTAGTTGAGGCTTATGTCTTTCCCCTATGATTTGGAAATGTTTTTTCCCAGTTCAACATGCAGTCCTGAAAGTTCAAGCTTTATAAAGACTGAAAAGAAATGCATGATGAATAAAACAGAGTATCTCCCATTTTCTTTAGGGAGAGATCAACTAGACTGAGTCTCCAAAGCTGGCTGCTTAGGTCAAATGTGCACCCACATAACTCCAACAAATAGGGAGCTGGCAATGGTTCTTTTCAATGGAAAGCCATAGGCAGAAACCCAGAAAACTGGTCCGGGGGTTCTCACCTGTAGTCTTGTGCTCAGACTGTTCCAAAAGACTGAGGAGTCGGCCTTCATTGCGGCCTTTTTCCTATGACAGAAACAGATGAAAGGGTTAACTCATGGCAGAGAATCTAAAACACAGCTTCTTAAGCTCAAATCACATCTGTCTTTGGAAGAAAAAGGTGTGGAGACACCTCTAGGAAAGTCTTTTGCTTTCTAATAAATGAGGGTACACAAGTAAAAAGGCCATATGATGAAGAAAATACATCCTTATGATAAAAAATACTATCTAAGAATAAATATCAGAGTGAAGGCAAATTATTCCACTTAGATCATATTAAAGAACAGTAACCTTTGACCAATAATAGATTTGGAGAGATCTAAAATAGGAAATAATAGTTTGGAGGTAGCTTCTAGGGGCAATGATGCCAGAAGAATAAACTGGTTCTATGGAATAAGCATATACCTGTAAGACCCAACTCCAAATCACCATATCAGAATCACTCCATTCAGGGGTCCCTTTCTTCTGTCATGCGATAATGGTTTCTCTACCTTAGCATACAGTGATTGATATGTGACTAAGCATAGAATATGGTGCTATTGTTTTATCTTTGATCTCTAAGCCAAGACTTGCTCTTCCTAATCTCTAATCACAAAATCCTAAAAGCACATCCATCTTCCCAGTGACCAGGGGCCAGACCCCACAGCTTACTAAGGCCAGGCAAATATAGCATTCAACAGAGTTGATCTCGAATACTGGCAGTGAGGGTATGACTGGATATCCTTTCTAAAAAGCAATTTGGCAGTATGTTTCGAGAGATTTTTAAATGTTTATATCCATTGCCCTAAGAGTTCCACTTCAGGAAATCTATTCTAAAGAAATAATCAGTGGTACAAAGACTGATTAATGTTTTAAACACAGTCTTATAAAACAGAAGAACTGGAAAGAACCTGAATGTCCAATAATATGAGAATGGTTAAGTGACTATGTGATATAAACATTAAGAGTAATTTTTAAAAATAGTTTAAAAATAAACCAAGGAAGGTGTTTATGCTACAATGTTAACTGTGTGTTGTCAACTACATTAAAAATATATAGAAATAAAGACCAGAAAGAAAACAGGCCAAAATACTAAACATTATCTTTGAGTAGCTAAATTATGGTTGATAATTTCCTCTGGTTCTTCATACTTTTTTTAACTTCCCATATTTTCTACAATGAGCATATATTATTTTTTAATTAAAAAAATAATTTTTAGAAGTGCAAATCATGTTTTAAGACAAACAGAAGGAAGGAGGAAGGGAGAGAAAGAGGGAGTGGGTGGAGGGGGTAAAAAAGCCCAGAACATAACTGAGGGTTAGCTGGCCTTTCTTAAGACACTCCACACATACTTTCGCGTTCTTCGGCCGCTGCTGCCGCTTCCCCTCCACATCTGAGCAGACTCTCCCACGCTCTTCAGGCCTGTCTCCTTGGTCACCTCTTGCAAACTGGAGACAGGACTCTACATGACACTGGTACTCTTTGAACGGGACCAGGGATTTACAGAGATAACACTTCTCATTCCTAGCCAATGAGAAGAAAGACAGAAAAAGCAGCTTTATTGCAGCTGGGCTCCTGGATATGTCTCAAATTGTGTTTTTACATCTCAAAGTTATTCTACAGAGGAGACCCGTCAACCAATGCAGATTCACTCACTCAGTGGGACCGTCAATAAACCTAACCCGATGCCAATCAAAAAGACTGAGTGATTAGTGGTTTTCCCTGGCTGTTTCTCTGTATCCCGCTGCTGCAGCAGTGGGGTGGTAATGAAATCAACTCTTCTAACTATCTCAAACAATGCTGATTGCTCTTCAGACATAAAATATTCTGTCGAACTCATCTGAAATTAAGTGTAATAGTTTTTTCAAAGGGAAGTTAAAGTTTAGACAGAAAAGGGAGCACCAAGAACATTAAATTAAGATGACAATTTTGCTAGGGTGGATGAACTTGTCTGATTAGTAAATCAAGTCTGTCCATATGCCGACTTCCTTAATTCTACAACCTGCAACATCGACTAGGAAGTTACCAAAACTATGTGGTTCCACCAGAGGCTTCTGCATAATTTCATATGCACAGTTATTTTTATCTTTTTATAACAGTTGAGTTTGTGGAAAGAGAGGAAATTGTGTCCTTGAGGTAAGGTTTATTGTGCATCGGTAAAAACGGAATTGTTGGGCAAAGGAAGAAAATCAACATTAATTAAGTATTTCCTCTGTGGTGAAAACTAGTAGAAAGCCCTTAAAGCACAATTTCTCTCTTTTTTTTAGAGAATATTTTATGAGTTTATGTGAGTCAAAACTGACAACAATTACCAGGAAGCATCCCAAATGCTCCTAAACACATTTTCTCAATTAATTCTTCAGCCCTATCAGAAAGGTACTATTCTCCTCAAAGTCCTGTAACTAATGATTGTCAGAAGCCAGGTCTATCTAATTCACTAAGTGTCTTAGTTTTACGAAGCTAAAGAAAACTTTCCAAAGTCTGCTATCTTAGACTTCTCCTTCTGGCCATTTATATGCAACTACTACAGCAAAGGAGATTTGGATTAGCTCTAAAAAATAATTTCTCTGGAAGTCTTTAAAATAGAAGAAATAAGTCTCTCAAGTACTTAACCATCTGGGAGAAATGCAAGCAAAACTCTGCTTTATAAGAAAAGCTAGACCAGTGTAACTTTCAAGGTTTATCAATTAGTGTAAAAAGCATCTATTAATCCCCTATTATGTGAAAGACAGCAGCCCTGCAAAAGGGACACAAATCAGGTAGGCAGGCTCTGCTAGTTCTGGCTACATAACCTTAACAGGTTGCTTATAATTTCTCTTTAGTTTCTGTGTTAGCTACTGTGAGAGTTACACAGTAAATAAAGCACCTGGCACAGTGGCTGGCACACAGTATTAGGTGCTTAATAAATAGCTATCATTGTTATTACTGTCTCAGACACATTTTATTAGATGCCCAGGAATAAAGCATGAAGGCAGGTATCCACCTCAAATAACTAACAGTCTAGCCAGGAAAACAGAAATGTCAAAAAGAAACAAAAAATTATTATTGCAATACACTGGGATGAATACAGTCCTAGAGGGATGTCCACCTGACAGTAGGATTCCAGAAGGAGCAAGGGATCAGCTCTGCTCAACTGGGTTAGGGAAGGCAACTCTAAAATTTAGGGTCTAAGATCTGTGTTTCAAAGACAAACATTTCTGCCTAATGACTAACTGCTCTAATGCATTGTTAGTAAAGCCTTTACTTTCGGGAGACAGCACTTAAACCTGACCCCCATCAGCCACCCTAGAATGTGCTTTCTTAGTCAAGCTGCAACCTATAACCCAAGGAAGTCTTCTATATATTACTCAACCTTTTTGCAACTCAACTTCTGTACCATTACAGTGCAAAATAGCTCAATGCTTCCCAAAAGCACCCAACACCAATATGCAAATTCAAAGAACATTTTTTAATTTCAAAATAGATTTTACTGCAGCTAAAATAGTGGAATTAACTGTACATAATAAACTATTACATATATACACACACATTTTAAGTTATAGGACATAAAGTTTATTTTGGCAGATAGTGTTAAAATTAAAGTTGCATACACTAGTAACATAACTCAACATCCTTAACTTGGTGGTAAGTATGACATATTTTCTTGCTTTCCTGAGTTCTGCTAAATCACCATAACCTAAACTGATTTATAAAACTGATATGCTGAAATTCAGCTTTACTGTTTTCACTTACACTCTGATTCCAAAGCTAAGAGCAATATGGAGTGGAGTGGGTAGCAGGGTTTTTTTAGTGTAATGCAAAGGGATATACAGAGGCCACTTACACTGACATAAACTGGGAATAAGAAAAAGAAATTCAGGCATCCAAGCAACGAAGTGATTGGCAAGCCAAAGAAACCCAAGAAAGGTAAGAAAGGAACTGGTTTCTTCATTTGGCCCAGGCAATGGTATGTTAAACAAGAGGAGCTCCATGAACACAGCACGCCTACTTACTTGTCAATGTCTAGGGAAGTCTGGACAGCTATCCCACAGTCGCTCTTGCTCTTGGCCTCTTTTTGTCTCCGAGTCAACACTTTCAACAACAATAAAAAAAAAAGAAGAAGAAAACTGTTAGTTGGCAGTAGACTCTGAATATAAAAGACAAAGTATATAAGGAAGAAGCAAAGTTTAAAACCTTTTTCCACTGAGAGACGTGCACTGTCTGGGAAATGTCGGCCTTTCTGGTATAGAGAACAACGCCTGTAACGTATGGACTGAAACTGCCAGCCACAAGATATTCCTGTACCTGCTTGTGAGATCTATTTATCCCCTATTTGCCAAAAGATCTAAAGACAGTCCAAACCAAGACAGTGTTTTGTGTACTACCCCAACCGGCAGCATTCAAGGGAAGGATTTATACTTCCCAACCAAAATTCAGACTGGTATAACACATACTCCAATGAGATGCTCTATGAAATATAGTATTGGTAGCTACAACTGAGTGCCCACAATAGCTCTAGTCTTTAAAAAACTCTGGAAAGTTCCAGTTACAAGTGAAGAAAGTGGAGCTCAGAACAGTTAACACAACCAGTCTTTTCCACTACACCAGGACCACCTCCCAATTCTAGCTGCATGTAGACTCCTTTAGCCCTGGTGGCATACAAACACATAATCTTACACCAAAAGGCATCTGTTTATAAAATCATAGTCTCTTAAAGGATCTTGGAGGTTATTTAATCAACTGTTTTCCAGTCTTCATTCCTTGCAGTAACAAAAAAAAACTGTGGCCATCTTACTTCAAATCTTGCCTTCTTCCCTCCTGACACCTGAAATTCTCCTGACATAGAATTTAAGAAAGTTATTAGTTCACAATGTAATTTAGGTTAGGAAGCATTTATCCAGTCCAGGGGTCAGCAAACTTTTTCTGTAAAGGGCCAGAGATTAAATATTTCAGGCTTGGCAGGCCATATGGTCTTTGTCACAATTACTCAACTCTGCATTGCAGCAGGAAGGCAGCCATATAACACATAAATAACTGGGTATGGTGTGTTCCAGTAAAACTTTACAAAAATAGATTTCTGGCTAGACGTGGCTCCCAGCTTGCCATAGTTTGCCTACCCTTCTAGTCCAACCTCTTACTCATAAAAAGTACCCTCTATAAGTATCCCTGACAAGTCATCATACAGTTTCAACCTGACTATATCCTTTCACTGAGGGGAATTCACTTCCTAGGAAAAACCATTCTATTGCTATACAACAATCTGACTCAATCTGCATTTACTAGGGGCTGTATGAATATGTTTACCGTCTTTTCCATAAGTCAGCTCTTTGGACACTTAACAAGCTGCATTACAATCATGGATTTACTTAGTTATCTGCCCCTTCAAAACAGGGACTGTATCTAGTCATTAAACCAATCTCTAATAAGACTTGGCCTAGAACCTTTTGTCTAGGTTAGCTCTAATCCTTATGACAATCTTCAGATTGTTATTAATATTCTGCCCTATTTTAAAGGTATATAAACAAACTCTGAGGAATTGACTTTGACAAGCTGTCACAACTGCTAAGTAGTAGAACCAAGGATACAATTTAGATCTAATTCCTATACCTATGCTTTACCTTCCTAGTTAACCTCCTCTACATACACCCCAATTTCTTCTCAGTCTTTATTATGTGTGGCACCCCAAAGTGGACCCAATACTCAACAAGCAATCTGATCCATAAAAAGAACCACAAACTACCCCATACCTGGATTTATATTCTACTAATTCAGCCAAGGCTGTGTTTGCTTTACTGACAATCCTGGTATACTGTTGGCTTAAGTTGAGCTTAAAGGTAATCAAGGTCCTTCCCTTACCCTCCCAAATCAGCTTCAAATAAATGTTATTGAGACAGGTCTCTTATTTCTATACTTGGGTAACTACCTTGTTGGATATTTCCCCCCGGCTCCCCTTTAAACACAGGATTTTATATTTGTCCCTGTTCTTTTCAGGTGAACATTCCAATTTCTTAAGATAATCTGCAGTCTTGATCCTGTCATCTGATGTTATTAGCTCCCTTTTCCAGCTTTGTGTCATCTGAATAGATGACAAGCATGCCTTCTACACCTTCATCCAAGTCACTGGGGAAAAAGTTGTAAAGGATATGGTCAAGGACAGAAAACTATAGCATGCTCCCCAAGAGGCCTTTCTTCTCACCCCTGGTCCAGATTTCCTTTAAATAGTTAATCAAGCAAATATTTATAGAGAATATTCGATGTGCAAGTAATCTGGGAAGATATAGAAAATTATGAGGCAGGGTCTTTGTTCCTAAGGAGCTTATAATTTACTAAAGGAGACAGCACATACATTCAAATAACTATAACACCAAATGTAAAGAGATTTGCATAATAAAACAAGACCATACATACAAGCAACTATTAATAGTGTTTGTCTCTGGGGAGGATGGATGGCAGAGACACTTGAGGACTGGAAAAGGAGGGAGGTATATTTTTCACTATATACTTTTCTGTACTGCTGAATTAAAAATTAAAAGGGAAAAAAAGAAACCAGATTATAGAGAGAGTAGATGATCTATTTCTAAGGTTCCTTCCAGCCCAGAGATTTCAGAAGTAAAAATAAAGTACTGCAGGAGAAAAACATCCTGGACATAGTTGTATAACCACCTTCAAATCCACCTCCTATTCTATCAGCCAGCACACATTTCTCCATCTTATGTACAAGGACTTCGTGAAAGATTTTATCAAGTGCCTTGCCGAAATCAATTCTTAAAAGGTTGGCACCTCACAGATTACAGAAACCTTTAAGGGTTGTTTTTTCTCTCTTTCCATTTATCCCCCATCTTGACTACCAAGTATTTTTCCAAAAGAAAACCACTCCACAGACAGGGCTGGAAACAGTATTAATTGCTTTTAGCACTTTATATATACCTCCATTGCACTTAGCACATTTCTGTTACTTATCTGTATGTCAGTCTCCTTTCTACACCATGCAACTTTCTGAATTAAGAGATTCTGGGTTTTGTTTTGATCTCTTCAGCATCCTCAGCAAAACTTAGCACATATCAGATGCTATTAAATATTTGCCAACTTAAATCATAGCAATGGATTCAAGGGAAAAAACTAAGTCCTTGTTTATGAGGATCTACTCTGTATCCAGCACTTTATAAACATAATCTCTAAACCTTACAACAAAACCCTGCAAGGCATATAGCATTACCTAAATTTTATAGATGATGAAATATTAAATAACCTGATCAAGATCATAAAGCTAAAAACAACAACCAAAAAGCCATGGTACCAGGAATGCAACACAAGTCTGACTTTAAAGAAGCATATGTTATTCGACAAGAGCAGGATCCCTCTCCTGGGAAATAAGAGTGTAAAAGATGGGAAGAGAAAAAATGGTATGTGGTAAGTGAGTGGGCAAGTGGGAAAGAATCTGAGGGAGAGGCTTGGCAGATGGCTGGCAACTATATGCTAATTCTATTATTAAATGTTAGGATCAGGGCATACTGGATCAGGCCTTGGAGGCAAGTTTCTCCTTTAAACCTACTTGTCCCTACAAGAGAGCAGAAAACTGTCAGTTGCCCTACAGGATTCTCCAACTCCAGTTCATGAGAGCTAAGACAGTCATTTCAACTAGCTGCAGGCAGAGAATTCAGTATGAAACTGAAATCTAAAATCCTTGCTGCCAGTGACAATAGCCATAGATTTCAAAAGGGAACAACAGAGTCTGAGGACAACTACCAGGAAAACATCTACCAGGACAAGGTAAGCAAAATGGAAGAGAGAAGGGATATCACTGAGAGCTGAGAGAGCCGCCTATAAACCTGCAACCATTAAACTTAGCCCTATATACCACTGGATGGAAAACACCCTAAGGAGCTGTGCTTGGGACTTGGCTTGGTACTGTCAAAATATAAGAAAACAGTAACATCCAGCAGCATAAAAAACATGAACTTCAGAGTTGGAAATAATAGTGTCCAAATTGGGACTCTACTAGTTATGTTGCCATAGGCAAGTAACTTAACCTCTCTGAGTATTGGATGACTTACCTACAAAATAAGATGATATAGCTTCTACCCTCATGGGTTTTGGTAAGGATCATATCAGATAATCCAAAGTAAGTTGTAAGAGTGTCCAGCCCACAGCAAGCACTCAGTAAATATGTTATTATCATATGACTGCCATTATTCTTCTTCCAAATTTAGTTCTTAGCCTTATTCAAAGATTTAAGTTCATCCTTAGAGCAGCGTGTATATAATTTGAGTTAGATCTTAGTCTTAAGTGGTACCCATACTAATTTGTACAAATAGAATGGACAATCAAATAACCAAAGTATTATAGAACAATTATCAATACTATGTAAATACCAGCACATTTGTTTCCAAAATCCAAAGACAAGCAGTCAAAAATAAAAACATATAGCCTAACCATAAAAACAATGGCTCCTTGAGGAAAGTGGAAATTACATATACAAAGAGAGATTTGGCAGAATGACAGAGGTCAGTCACCTCAATTTGTCTTCCTCGACCTCAAAACCACCTCAGCAGAAAATAACGGGAGGCCACAGAGTTGCATATGTTCCTGGTAAAAGCACCCCTTCTCCAGCCAAGCACTTCCTCAGTGGGATGGAAGAGGAAGAAGGGAAAGCAAGCTCCAACTGCATGTTGTCTGCCTCAATGCTGCTGGCCTCCCCTAAGAGACAGTCCCAATGAAAAGGCTATCATTAGAACTAATTATCTACCATTCTCCGAGATGTGGCTATTTAAACTTAAATCTTAATTAGAATTAAATATAATTTAAAATTCAGCTTTTCAGTCCCATGTGCCACATTTCAAGTCTTCAACAGCTACATGTGACTACTGGCTTCCATACTTGACCCCACAGAGTATTTCTGTCATTACAGGCAGAATGTTCCATTGGCTAGCAGTGCTTCTTTAAGAGGTAACCAGGGCTAATACTACCCTGCCTTAAGTCTGTTTACCTCGAATATCACAAAAAATCCAAGCTTCCCCGGCATCTCTCATCACCTAGATTCTCATCCTCACATGGCTCTGATCTGCCATCTGGGGGGACTTCTCTAGTCTGAATCAATCGCCTACTCCTAGTCTCGATCTGAAATTCATGTAAGTAATCAACAGAATCCCTGATGTTCTCAACCTCCTCTGAAAGTTCCCTTCATCTTCTAGATCTTACTGAACAATGGCTGTCCTCTGAGGATACTGCTTTTCCTTGTACTTTCTCAAGTACTGGCTTGCTTCTTCCTTTACATCAGAGCTCTATTGACCTGGAGGTGGTGTAAACATCCTTACTTGTTATTGCTACCAGACTACTGCAAAACCCAGTTTGAAGCACAAACCATTGTGCTACCCAACCCTGAAGTAGTCATCTCCTATCCTCCTGGTCACCTATCCCCCACCAGCCACCTACACTTCCAAGACATTCACTGAAAATGTTAATATATCACTTACTGTCTTTCTCTTCACCACTCCTGCCATCACTCTTGACAATTTCAATACATACTGTATTAGACCGCAGTTTTTGTAGGTTCAACCTAAGGTACGACCCATCCAATACTCTGGCCATTCCGTTCCTCAACCTCTTAGTTATCTACTCCCATGGATCATACCATCTAAGCCTTTCTCAAGTGGGGTTCTGAGAGAGAAGTAAGCCTCATGCCCTGAGGCATCCAGTGTATGTGATAAATTAACCTCTATCTTCTGCATCTACTACAATGGTTGGTACCAGTTTTGTACCATTCTTGGGAGAAGTAAGGTAACAGTATGATATTTCATTTTCTGTGTTCCGTGGTTCCAATGAGGAACCCTGGTTGAGCCTGTTAATAATAATTGTGCCACTCGTAAGCTTTCGATTTCAGATGTTCCATTCTCTGATCACCACCACCACCTATCTTTTCCAACTCCTCCTAGTACCCTAACTCCTATAATCTTTCAGCCTCTCTAGGACGTCTAATTCCAGACTATCACCTTTTCACGATCCATTACCCTGTCAAGTCCTCACTTAACTTCTTACCTAACATAGATCTCATGGTTATCACATTGACAATTCCCTTGAATATTCCCTCAACTTATTTCTAATTTCCCTTGGAATCCCTGACAAAACCAAATCTGATTAAAGCCAACCCTCCACCTATTATATTTGTATCTAAACAGCACAACAGTGCCGACTGGCCTCACATTGTATTTAAGACCACAAACCTCAAGTGACTCCTCAGTACTGCCTAACATTCCTAATGCTTCCACAGTCAGTTTATTCTCGTGCTTCCCCAGAGACTATTTCCTATCTTCTCCGCTATCCTCACACCTCCAATATCCGTCCTGATTCTATTTTATTTTTTGTTTCAATATAAGTACTTTACTGAGATATAACTGACATATTATAGAATCCACTAGTTTAAAGTATAATTAAATGGTTTTTAGTATATCCACAGAGTTGTACAACCATCACCATAATTTTAGAACATTTTCATTAACTAAAAAAGAAATGTTCTTATTAGCAGTCATTCTCCATTTTCCCCAAAATTCCCAGCCCTAGGCAACTACTAATTTGCTTTCTGTATCCACGGATTTGCCTAATCTGGCTATGTCTTATAAATGGAATCATACAACATGTGGGCTTTTGTGGCTGGCTTCCTTCACTTAACATATGCTTTTAAGGTTCACCCATGATATAGCACGTATAAGTACTTCATTCTTTTCCCTACTACGATTGCATCATTTCACATTCCCACCAACAATGCACTGCAGTTCAGTATCTCCACATTCTTGCCAACACTTGTTATTTTCAAATTTGTTTGTTTTTAATAGTCATTCTAGAGGGTAAGAGGTGTTATCTCATTGTGCTTTTGACTTGCATTTCCTTAATGACTAATGATGTTGATCATCTTTTCGTATGCTGTTGGTCATTTATATATCATCTTTGGAGAAATGTCTATTCAAGTCCTTTGTTTTAATTAGGTTGTTTATCTTTTTGTTGAGTAGCAAGAGTTCTTTATGTATTCTGGAATCTAGACCTGTACTAATATATGATTTACAAATATTTTCTCCCATTCTGGAGGTTTTCTTTTCACTTTCTTGGTAGTGTTCTTTAGTGCACAACAGTTTTAAAACTTGATGAGAGTCAAATTTATCTACATTTTTCGTGTTGCAGGTGCTTCTGGTGTCTAAAAACCTAAGAATCTAAGAATCCACTGCCAAATCTAAGGTCATAAAGATTTACCCCTAAGAGAGTTTTATAGTGTTATCACTTACATTTAGATCTTTGATCCATTTTTTTGTATATGGTGTGAGGTAGGGGTCCAATTGCTTTTGCATGTGGATATTCAGTTCTCCCAGCAACATTTGTTGAAAAGACTGTTTTTCATCCACTGAACTGTCTGATACCTGTGTCAAAAACTGATTTCCCATAAATTTATGGTTTTAGTTCTGGACTCTCAATTTTATTCCACTGAGCTATGTACCTATCCTTATGTAAGTACCATACTAACTTGATTAGTAAGTTGTAAAACAGGAAAGTATGAACCCTCGGGCTTTGTTCTTTTTCAAGACTCCCCTCCTCTCCCCGCCCCATTCTGGATCTCTTGTATCTCCCAATCTCAAAAACTGGAGTCGTCATTAACCCAGTTGCTTGGGGCAAAACCTTGATGATGCTCTTGAGTTTTCTCTTTCTCATATTCCAACAAATCATGTAGGTTTGACCTTCAAAATGCATCCCAAATTTGACAACTTCTTCACCTCAAAGCTATCACTATGACCCAAGTAAGTATTAGACCTTGCCTGGAATATTGTGACAGCCTTCTGCTTAGTCTATTCATTTCTATATTTTGCTCCTGTTCTTCTTTAGTCTGTTTTCCACACAGTAGCCAGAGTTAGATTACATCCCTCCCTTGTTCTCAACACTTCTATGGCTTTTCATCATATTTAGAATAAAGTGCAAAACCCCCACTTGATCTGACCATTGCTTATCTCTCTTTCCTTTCAAGTTTAAAGATAAGCTTTTTTCTCAAGAAGTACATCTGAATGTTGAGCTCTTAACCTTAACCTTCAGTGATGCTGTAGTTAGTCCCTGCATCTGAAGTGTTTAGCACGGCTTGCTCAACACTTTTGCATACAACAACAAAAGTACTCATATAAAAAATATTCTTAGCAGTGCTCCCCAACCTCAAAGCTAAAGGGAAGAGTCAATATTGAGAAAAATCCTTAAACCACACAATTCCTATTTAGGATATAAAAATAAAAGGTTTAAAATAAAGGGTCTAGAACCATTATATTTTTATGAACAAAATTTCTCAGTCTATGAGGTATTGAATAATTTAGAGGTCTCAGAAAAAGTTGTCTAGTTCTTACTAGTACTTGTGTATAATGTTTACTGCTCAATCTTTTTCTTTCACAGCTGGAATTTTTATTTAAGAAGTAATTTGACAATATATATCTAGAATTTTTAAATAATTCATATCTTCTGACCCATGAATTTTATTTTGGGAATCTGAGGAAATCATCTGAATTTAGATGAGATCATAAGACAAGGATATTTTATCAAAGCATTATTTATAACGATAAAACATTTAATCCACCCAATGTTCAAATATGGATAAAATAATATTCAAGAATTCAAAATAAAGACTGAAAGAAAGTATACCAAAATATCAATTGTAATTCAGGTGGAAGGAGGGGTTGAGTTTGGGCTGATTATTTTTGGATGATTATTCTTCTATGGTGCCAATTTTTTTCAATGAGCATATACCACTTTAATCATTTTAAAAATGGTTTAAATATTGACAGACACCCTAAATGAACAGAGGTAGGCAATGATCATCATCAGTGACCATTAGATGAAAGCTGGGCTTTCTAATGGATAGATTAGGCTGATCTCACTGATTAATCTTATCATCACAAAAGATAACCAGACACATATGTGCCTCCCAATATGATGTAACATGAGATATATAAAATCATCTTATAAAGTATTCTTTACAAAAAAATTAAATAAACTGAATCTGATCAAGCCTCAAATCTAACTAGAAGTTACTAGAAATTATAGTCTAGAACAGAAAAACATTTTAAAGATAGAAAAGGGATATAATCAGCAAAATCCAGGAGGGAAATTCTAAAAGACAAAAAGCCGATCTCTTTAACAAATAAACCATAAAGGAGAGAAAAAAAATCTGAGAGGATAGCACAGATTTAAAAAGACTTAAGAGAGACATCAACTAAATGTATTGTGTGAACCTTGTTTGGACTCTAATTTGAACAAACCATTAAAAAAAATTATGAGACAATTGGGGAAAGGGAGATGCTGACTGGTGTGATAATGGTACTGTGGCTGTATTTTTTTTAAATAGTCCTTATTTTTTAGAGATACATATTACAATATTTATAGATGAAATGCTAGGCTTGAAAACTGCTTCAAGAAAATCTAGTGGTGGGGTGGATGACTGACAAGTTATACATGAAAAAAGACTGGCCATTATGTTGACAATTGCTAATGCTGCAAAATGGGTTTGTAGGGATTCATTATACTGTTAAACAATAAAAATTTAAAAATAGGCTCAAAATAAAACCTGCTGTTAAAGCTACCTATGTAAAAACAAACAGATAAGGAAAAGGATACATATCAAACTGTTAACACAATGGCTTGAATGAGCTGGATCATGGATGCATTTTTTCTGAGTGAAATTTCCCTAAAAATCTTCTATTATAAAGATGTACTACTTTTAAAAAATTGTTAGAAGGTAAAACAGAAGCCTAATGACTGAATAAATAGCAAATTCCAGGGATGAAACAGGATAAGTCAAGGTAACCCGACAACCTCTTGTAATAAAAAGTAAGGAAGTGCTGAAAGAACTGATGGGCATATGCCAAAAAGTTAAAGATGACAACTTGAAGGAACTTTCAAATTTCGAACAATGTGAACATCAAAATGATTGCTGGAAAGAATGAATTACAACACATTAAATTTAAAAAATGAGTCCATGTGTCCATATCACATTAAAAAAATATATTAATATGGGGAGGGGAAGTTCCTCTCTACAGAAGAATGTTAGCTAATTAATGTATAAAAATGACAGGAATACAAAAATTACCATTTACTATTACAGTTAATAAATTTAAGCAAGAATCACCAATGGATGGTAAACCCATGGTGAACGCCTACTTGGAAACAGGATATTCATACAGTCTCGAAGTATTACCCCACAAATGACACTATTCATCAGAAAAAAAATCTAGTAGACACTACCTTAACAGACAGGATTAAATTTAACAACCCCAATAGCACAAACTAGTATCACTTGCTCCTTGATGTGATGTTATGGACTGAATGTTTGTGCTCCCCCAAAATTCCTACGTTGAAATTCTAACCCCTAATATGATGGTATTAGAATGTAAGGCCTCCGGGTAGTGATTAGGGAACGAGTGTAGAACCTTCATAAAATGGAATTAGTGCCACTGTAAGAGGCTGAAGAGATCAGAGTTCTCTTCTTCCACCACCCGAGGACACAGCAAGAAGACAGCAATCTGCAACTCAAAAGAAGGCCAGCACCAGAACCCAACCATGCTCGCACCCTGATCTCAGTCTTTAAAGCTGTGAGAAATAAATTTGTTGTTTTTAAGCCACTCATTCTATGGTACTTTGTTAGAGCAGCCCCAACTGACTGAGACATGACATGTTTAGAAGAATGCGACATTCCTTTTGTTATAATCCTGCCTAAAATGTTTGTCCTGCATCTCATCATAAGAAAACATCAGACAAATCCAAAGTAAAAACCATTCTAGGAGGAAAAACCAGAGACTAGAAGCTCCACATTCTGTGAGTAAACTCTGCCCAGGTCTCTAGCTGTCTCTAGAACTACACATATACTAGATAGATTCCTGTTAAGGATAAAAGAATCAAATTGAGATTTAAATCGCCTTCCCAAACAACAGTTAATTGTCTTATAAAACAAACAAACAAAAATAATACTTTTCTGAGGAATAAAACAGACTCTAAAATATCCACAATACAAAGTGATTGAGGAAAATGTGACCTGTTTTCAATTTATAGGGGAAAAACAATTTGAATGACTGCAGATTTCTTATCAGATACTATAGAGACCAGAAGATACTGGAACAAAATCATTAAAATGCTGGGAGG
>NW_006443124.1:14160575-14170667 GCF_000325575.1 Pteropus alecto
AAGGAAGGAAGGAAGGAAGGAAGGAAGGAAGGAAGGAAGGAAGGAAGGAAGGAAGGAAGGAAGGAAGGAAGACAAACAAAACTCTGTCAACTGAAAATTCTATATTCAGTGAAAATATCTTTCAAGAATGATGGTGAAATCAAGACATTTTCAGATAATGAGAATACTAAGGAAGTTTGTTGCTAGTAACCCACACTATAAAAAATGCTAACAGCAATTCTTCAGGCTGAAGGGGAATGACATGACATGCATGCACTCAGATCATCAGAAAGAACTGAAAAGTATCAGAAATGGTAAATACCTGGTAAATGTGAAAGACTATTTTCATTTTAATTCTTTAAAATACACAAGGCTGTTTAAAGCAAAACTATAAACTGTTTTATGGGGTTTATAATATATGCAGATGTACACATGACAACTATGCATAAAAGAAAGGGGAGGGTAGTAAATGGACCTGTACAGTTACAAGATTTCTACAGTGTTCATAAAGTGGTAGTTGCTCTACGTAGACTGTGAAAAGTTTACCTTCCCTAGAGTAGCCACTAAAAATGCAGAGGTATGGCCAAAAAAAAAAAGCAATTCTATAACATATTCGAATAATCAAAAGAAGATATGAACAAAAAAAACAGGAAGAAACAAAATGGACAAACAAAAAACAATAAAATGGCAGACCTATATCCAACCACATCAATAATTAAATGTTAATTAACTAAATTTCCAATTAAAAATTAGAGATAGTCAGGGGTGGTTCCACAGAGTAGTGGTTAGCATGTCTGCTTTACATGCAGAAGGTCTTGCGTTTGAGCCCCAGAGGAGCTACGGCCCATACCCTGGGTGCGCCAGGCCCCTCGGGGTGTGCCAGGCCTAGGGTGTGCGCTGCAAGTGCATGGGAGGAGATGCCCCACCCTTAGAGATCTAGTTCTTAAGGGGAGACGGCAACATCCATAGGTCAGGGGTGGAAGTGCGGGGGTAGGGGGGAGAGAATTAAAAAAAAATTAGAGATTGTCAGAATAGGTAAAAAGCATGAGCCAGTGGTCATGAGACATACTTTATTTATGAGACGCACTTTAAAAATAAAACTACAAATATATTAAAAGTAAATGAATGGAAAAAGATATCCAGGCAAACAATATACATAAAAAGCTGAAATTGCTAGAACCACATCCAGCTGTTCTAGCAGATGAAATACACATCAAAAGAAAGATATTACCAGAGATAAAGTTAGAAACTAAACAACATACTTACAAGTTGGCTCTAAAATATATACAAAAATGCATATGGCTAGAAGATCCATAGCAATCTTAAAAAGAATAAAGGTATTTGACTTCAAGACTTACTATGAAGCTACTGTAGTCAAGATATTTGTGGTATAGGCATAAGTAAAAACAAATAGATCAATGAACTGTAACAGAGAACCCGGACACAAGTCCTCACTTATATAGTCATCTGAATTTCTACAAAGGCAGCCAAGAAATCCAATGAAAGAGAAGTCTTTTTTTCAACAAATGATGCTGGAATAACTAGATATCCATATGGAAGAAATAAACCTCAACCCTGACCGCATGTCATATACAAAAATTAACTTGATGTATCATAAACCTAAAAAGAAAATAAAAACCATAAAAGAAAAAAATCGATAAATTAGATTTCATCTTAAAACTTCTGCTCATCAAGACACCATTAAGACAATGAATAGGCAAGTCACAGATTACAGGAAAATATCTGTACAACACATATTTGACAAATGAATGGTATATTCAGGACATATGAAAAACTCCTGTCTCAATAATAAAAAGTCAATCCAATTTTCTAGTATATAGCAGGTGCTCATAAATGGTAGCTATTGTTGGTTAAAATTAAGTATGACTTATAAAGATCTGGCAAATTAAACCCTTTTACTTAATGGAAAAATAATATCTTGCTATCAAGTGTTTCTTTATATTAGAACCTTATAAAAATCCTTAGTAGCAAGTCAGTCTGTGAATGAATAGTCAATCTCCACAGCCACCATATAAGTAATTCTGATAGTTCAACTGATCCTTTGATTTTGCACACAAGCTTTTACAGAGGTGACTTATGTCACACTGACTCTTCACTAGGACATAGTGTAAATCCATCAAACTGTTTCTTCTATGAAAAGCTGAGAAGGTCAATTCTGATGAGATGAGATTTCATACTTGCATTCAAGGGTGAAAGATTCTAGTACTCTGCCTTCCTAAAACTGACTGAGGCTTCCATGGTCTCCTCAAACTATCCCCTGACTGTGGATGTCCCCATCTCTACACATGGTAAGGCAGAACACAAGAATAAAGAAGGCGGCTAGCTAACACTGGAGTCAGGCATGGCTCCAACTCTGCTGCTTATTAATTAACTGTCTGATGCTGGACAAGTACTAAACCTACCTTTTTGATACTAGTTTTCTCACAGGTAAATTGGAGATAATAACAACACTTACTCTCTAAGGTAATTATAGTCCTGACTGCAGCTCTAAGATAGTTCTAATGGAGATGGCTGATCTAATATTAATTCCTTGACCTTTCTTCTTTTTAAAATGTTCTAAAAGCCTAAATTTAAAAGTATGACTAGATCATGAAGTGAGAGAACTTCTCTAAAGTGGTTTTTAGCTGTTAATATTCCTTTACCATATAATGCTTTGAGTATTAACTCGGGTGTTAATAAGAGCTCTTTTATTTTTCAAGAAAGGAATAAGCACATTTGGGGGGGGGGGAAACTGCTAAAAGAAATCTAGAGACCCATTCTTCAGCAGCAAAGCACAGTAAGTAGAGGTAAGCAAAGACAGAGTCAATGTTAAGAATAATAAGATAAAGAAGAGCAAAGTCACTGAGGATGTGGACTGCATTCAGACTTCCATTTCACAGGCCACATCATACACAACTTTATTAATGTGCCATAGTGAAGGCAATATGAAGAAATGTTCCACAGAAAGGCTGAACAAGTTTTCAGAAGACAACTAAGACGACTCCTGTGCCAGGCCTCTTACCTCTTAGCTTCCTCCTTTCATAATCAATGGTAATGAATTCTTTACCTTTTTCTCCTTCCTGCCCACTCCCCACTTAATTCTGCATGGATTCCAATACTCTTTTTCCCATATCAGTACCATGTCTATTCACACCGATTAGATCTTTCTGCAGGATCAGCACTGCTTCTGCTTCAAGAAATAAAAGCTTTGACAGCATTCACACAAGGGGGTTGCTGTCCCAGGCTACATAAATCTGGAAACTTAGTAAAAACTAATGAGTGGGTGATAAAAATCTGAAAAGCACCTTTGAAGCAGAAGGCAAATGACTTATAAAGAACTTATATAAATTGATAAGAAAAATACTAAGAATCCAATAGATACTTAGGCAAAGCTCAAAGAACAAGTTTTCAAAGAAGAAATACAAACCGGCTTAAAAATTTTTTTTTCAACTTTACTACTAATCAAAGAAATATAAAGTACAATGAATGCCACTGAATACCCATAAATATGCTATGCTTTTTTTTAAAAGAATACTTCTCAGTATTTGGAATGATATGATGAAAGAAACACTCTCATATGCTACTAGTGAGAATTTAAATGAGTATAACCTTCCAGAAAGCAATCTGAAAACTTTTTACATATAATCCAGTAATTCCACTTTTAGTAATACCATTTAAAGAAATAACTAATTGGAAATTCAGACAATTTATCCATTACAAGGATAGTCGATCTCTATTAGCAGTGACTAAGAATAGTCACTGCTATTTTAGATGCATATTTTAATAGGAAAAAAAAGGTTAAAAACCCCATTGATATTAGGGAACACTGAAGTATGTCCTTTTTCTCACCATCTGTGAATGGTTAGTCCTTCTATTTTACCACTTCAACCCCCAGCACCTAGCACAATACCTCACTAATACCACAAAAATTTTTGTTAGCTTAAAACACTATACAAAGCCAATTAATCAATGACTTAAGATAGTATAATTTTATACACAGAAACATGAACACACACATAAAAGACACGAACACTAAACTTATTACTGACCTAATTCTACCACAATTTGGAATAAACTCAATTCCATGAGATTGCAGAAGTGAGTATTAGATTGCATTTTAATGTAACAGTAGTAATCAGAATCTACAGTCATTCCCCTTTGTCCTTTCTCTTTCTTCCTGCCTGGAACACAGATGTGAGGTCTAGAGATGCAGCAGCCATCTTAAAATCATAAGTCAAGAAGCCAGAAGTAATAGGCTGTAGAGCCAGAAAAGAAAAACCTAAGTTCTTATTATATCACTGAGCCACTGCCTCACTCCAGACATCTTGTTATGTGAGACAAAGACACACTACACATTAAACCCATTGTTATTAGTGTTTACCACTTTGACTATCTAATAATTCTGACAAGAAGGTCATCTATTCCTAGAGCTCAAGGGGCATTCAGCTTCTCAAACTCATTTATTTATGGACCTCAATTCCTACTAGACGGTTGACTCAGACAACTAATACCAGTTGAGTAAGCATGTTCAGTGAGATATTGTCTCTTCCTTCTCTGGTCACCAAATGCCCAGCCCCAGAATTCTTTCAGGCACTAGAACTCTGCTAAAATCACACTAAAAGGCGATGTCAAATCAAAACAGCATCTAGAATCCCAGGCCTTCAGTGCTTTTCTATTAAAAAGCTGATGACCAGATTTAGGTCTTCGCTTTTCACTGCATTTAAAAGACTACAATGCTATTCATAAATATCTTTAAAAATGATGTCAAAATCTGTGACCTAGTAATTCCACTATTGGGAGTAGTTAGTAACAGCAGCTGAAAGTTTTGTGCTGGACAGTGTGCTAAGCACTTTGCTTAAAATCTCATTTAACTTCACAAAAATTGAATAAGGTCATTACAATTATTTGACAGAAGCTTGGAAACCAACACAAGGTCACACACTAATAAGTGACAAAGATGGAATTCAACCTCAGATTGATTGGACTCCAGAGCCTATCTTTTTTTAATACCACCTAAACCAGGAATATACCCTTGGGAAATAACCTCAAAATACAGCAACAACTTTAGGCATAAGGAGCTCAGTGTCATGTAAGTACAACATGGCAAAGCATTCTAAATACACAACACTTAAATAAATTGAAGCAAATCAGATTACAAAATATTATGTAGGCATCAAAGATATTTTTACATCTAACTTTTAGTGACTCATGGAGGAAATTTCATGCTGTAAGTAGAAAAAGCAAAATACAAAATTTTACATATAGTCAGGTCTCAACTATATAGAAAATAAATCTGCACATGGAAAGATCTAAATTTACTGCTAAATAAAAAAAGACAAGTTGCAGAATAATATATATACAGCATGGCCCCACTTACGTAAATAGTGCCTGACTCATTTTAAGTATTCAATAAATGTAAGCCATTATGATGATGATGATGATGATGATACTTTGATAATACTTTTTATAATACTTTATAATCATAAAAATCAACAAATTTATTTAAATAATAAGCTACAGCACTTCTTTATTTAATACATAAAAAGTGTACTACTTTAGGAAAATTAAATAACATGTGCCTTTCTTTACTAGAAATATTAACTTATAAAATAACTCATAATTATACAAGTTCAGATTAAATACTTCTAACTTATAGGAATCGAGTAGCACTGAGAAAAATGTGGCAACGATACCAATCATCTAAGGTATGGTTATATTCAGTATGTTGGACCACACAAAACTGTGCTGATAGTATTATATTTAGAGTTTAAAGTCATAGAGAGAAAGGCAAGATCGGGGTGGTACTTCAAGGGCTATGTTGAACAAGCAGATTCCCTTGGCCAGTATCTTACACTACTAAAACTAAGGCTTTGGATGCATTCTTCAAGAGATAATCAATAGCTGCAGGGTGATACAGCAGACACATATTGGACATGAATGGAAATTACGAATATTTTTCAGCTGCTGTCTTTAGGTAGAATTTACACACAAACAACACACACACAACCCCACGAGAAACTTATTTTGAAGGAAAAATGGGCAACTCTTAAACTTAGTTCCTCAAGTTCCATAAGAGTCTTAATATTTGAATATTTAAGTTGAAATGCACAGTCTGTGGCATCACATTGATTTCTGGCCTATCTACAGCAAAGAATAAATTGAAATGTTAAAAAATGAAAGATTTTTCCCTTCCCTTTCTCCTCAGGTATGTGCAACAAAACAATATACCTCCCAAAGTAATATAGAACATTAAAAATGCTGAAAATTTGAAAACAAAACAGAAAACCAACAGCTACAACTCTGAAGAAGAGTTGTCTGTTTTTCTTGCACTGTACTGTGTAAGATTACAAAACCATCACACAGACAAAGAAGAGTTTGGCTGTTCTGTAAGTCTTTACCTGTTTCTTGCCCCATTAGCCCATTGCAGTACATGGCATGTTGTTCAATCTTTGTGGGTGGGAAGCCTTGGTCACATAGTGGGCAGGATACCTTGGTATTGGCTGAGAAGGTAGAAGTACATATTTCCTTCTCAGTATCTTCCCTGTTACCAACCTGAAGAATATGACAAATGGCAATTTTAACAGCTTTACTTTATAAAATATATTTCCCCCCAAGAGACTTTATCCCACACTTCATTTACTTTCAAAGAGACAACATCAATTAGTTTGCCAAATTCAGGACTAAGGGTTGAAAGATACAATAATATTGTTAATACTTACTCAGTGCCTGCCTACTATGTGCTAATAAGCACTCTGCATATTAATACTCATTTAATCCTCATAATAATCTTAAAAAGGTATTAACATACCCTTTTACACATGAGAAAAGCATTGTCCAAAACAGTAAGGCAACTTAACCAAAGTTACAAAACAAATAAGTAGCAGAGCTAAAATTCAAACCAAGGACTTAGCTGGTTTCAAAAACTGAGGGCATTCCTCTCTATCATGCTGCAAGTCACTGTCCTCGTTGGGTCAATATACTGTGTTTGCGGTGTTTCAGCAGTCTGTGTATCAACAATATCTTAAAAAAGAACAGCAATCTCACAAAAGAACTGTGATACTGTAAGTGACTTCAGACATAAGGAAGTTAGAAAACAAAAGAGCTCTAAGCAAAAGCAGCACAACTAAAATTTAAGAACCTAGTCTTCAGCTTAAACCAGTAAGATATACCACCTCCTATGTTTTACTTGTGTCTTTTGGATTGAAAGAGGAAATACAACTAAAACTCAAATATTTAAGACAGCCAAATAATCATTAAGACAATTCTGCTGAAACCATTCTTATACCTTATCTCTCTTACCCCTCTGTGTTCTATAGTCACCATTTTTCCTACAGTTGCCAGTATCTCTCAGAGGCAGTTTTATTTTACCTTTACAGGTAAGAACTAAGAACTCTACGGTGATTAATTCAACAGTATGCGTGAACACTGCAGCACTACTGCCTAATACATGCTTCAAAAGAGAGCATGTCCTACCCAATCAATGTGAAACTGTCCTGCATAGCCACTATTTCCATTTAAGTGCAAGGAGCACCCGGGCTGTCATTATGCCTTACTATGGGGAAAAAATAAACCATCTTCTGGTACAAGAATAAAACAGGACCAAAAAAGCAAAGGGTAGATCATTTGAGCTCTGAGACAACTGTTTTTTTGTGTGTGTGTTTTTTCTTTTTATTCTCTTTAAATTTAGGCCATCCTCAAAATCTACTGCATATGAATGTGATCTAGCAGAGAGGGAAACAGGCCATCTAAATACCAAGTTAAAGAGTTTCCACAATTGCCAGAAGATGTTTTCAATATGCCTGCTTTTTACTTAAGAAAACATATTCTGAAAGGGAAAAAAGGGAAGATGAGAAAGGAACAATCAGTGGTTGAGTTCCTATACTGTGCCAGGCTTGAGCATGCATTTTCCACGTCCATCCCTCACAACCCAACTGACCAAGGTACCAGTAGCTTCAGTATTACAGAAGAAGAAATTGAGGCTTGGAAAGGCAAAGTAACCTACTGATCACAAAATTAGTAAGTAGGAAATCTAGATCCAAACCTAGGCCTGTGTGGGATCAAAACCTTCAGTATTTCCATTCTACCACAGTGTGGCAAAAGTAAAAAAGCACCTCCTCTCACATTGTTTCTGGAAGCTGACTCTGCCAGGAATTGAGAGACTATATGGTTCTATTATTCTCTTCTAGGAAGTGGGGAGAGTCAAGTGGGTCTAGAAGTTCTAGGTGTTGTTTATTCCAAGTTTAGTCACTAAGCTTCTCACAAATCCAGGTTCCTCTGTTCATAAGTTTTACAATGAAAAGTTGTCCTGTGCATGCAAAGCCATTTGAACAGAGGGGAGAAAAATCAATATACCTTAAAAGTTGCAAGTAGTCTTGAGCTACTACTAAAAGTTAGTGGCAATCGAGCAATTACTAGGCATTCTAAGGTTCGCTAAGCACAGAAATGTTATGTTATATGACAGGCATGTCATAGTGCTCACACCCTGCACTATATATCCTTTGTATTCATCATCAGTTCTATAAAATGTGGAGAATGTACCTTCAACTATTAATGTATTCAAGAAGGAGTAGTCTGTCTATTATTGTCTTACTGTGAATACAAAACCACTTACAATCACACTCATAGGCAACCCAGAAGGTTTCTGAACATTTTTATATTAAAGTAAATAATGAAGGAACCTCAAGAAAAAAAATACAAGCAAAGCAGCATTTATTAGGACCATGTAGTCAGGGATTTATTTGGTCTCTGCAAGTGATTTCTACTTCTTTTAAAATACTATATAGCCATTTCTCAAAAGAGGTAGCTGGACACTGAATCTTGATCTCTTAAAGGTCTTTTACCTTCTGGCCTCAAAAGAAACTTCACCTCAAGAAATGAACCCAGTGAAAATAAAAGTATGTCCCACAAATCACCAACCCCCACCTGTCTCATGTCTAGAAAGCTGCTTAGATCTTTCCGCTCTTACCCTAGGACTCTTATCACAGTTTACTTAAAAACCAACTGATTAAACCGACTGTTTGATTCTAAATAACACATATTAACTCTTCTGAAAACAGATTATCTGAGACTCCAACTAAAGGAAACTCTCAGGGAAGAAAATATTATTTCCAAAGGAACGTGACCACTGCAGGACATCAAATCAAGAGGGTTATAGTTCTGCCACAGATATTCATTCCAAATACCTTAAATACTGTTGAGCAATTCTGTCATTAGTAGGGTAATATCACTGAACAGACACAATACATTAAAAGCAATAAATAATAACTGTTCTACATCATACTTCTACTTGTGCCAGATCTCTACTATGTCTTATATTCTTTATCTAATTTAATCGTCAGAGAAACCCACTGAATGTCTCCATTTTACATACGAAGAACTAAAATTCACAAAAGCATTTCTCTTGTATGCTCCCCTAATGCCCTAGGCATTAAAATGTGAGACCACATTATAATTTTAAGGACAGAGATTTTTTTTTCTTATATCTCCAGAGTCTAAAACAATGACTAGATCCCAGTATATTAATTATAATATCTGCTAAATAAATTAATAAAATGATTAATTAAATAATTTGCCCAAGGTCATAGTTAAGTGGTGGGATTGGATTTGAAGTCATGTCTTCTAATTCCAATGCTCAAGTTCCTTGCACTACACCAAATCACCTGTCAATAAACAAGAAATCTTAGGACTAATGACCCTATGCATAGATTCTAAGAGCAAGAGTCCATACCCATTATACAACCTTTGTGCAAATAAAATGTACAGATTCTATCTTTCTAATAAATAACTTGTAACTAGTAAGAAATTACTCAACTTAAAAACTACAGCATCTCTAACTTCTTTTAATAGAAATTTTAATACTATTCAGAGACATCCACAGATACAGCAAAGAACAACACAAAAGGAGGACACTCAATGTGAGAAAGACCATACAATTCCATCCATTTAATGTGTAGTGGTGCAGATATATACACTATAAATCTAAATAGGGTTCATGCTCTTTGCCCTAAACAAAGAGCAGTCTCCTTTGTAGTCATGAATGAGTAAGAAATCAGCCTTGATTAACTAAAGGCTTGCAAGGCTTCTTCTGTATATTAGGATGACTGTGTTAGCTAC
>NW_006443124.1:14170775-14199126 GCF_000325575.1 Pteropus alecto
CTCTTTCCCCATCCCCATTTGGAAGGTTCTGGCCCCTCCCAAGGAAAAGGACCTGAGGCCACTGGACCTGGGGCCATTTCAACATTTATCTAGCAGGGTCTGTCCTCAGTCACTCTGCTGCAGGGAGTGTCATCATCTTTTCAACCACCACTGGTATCAGGGAATCTTGGTCTGTCAGTTGTGACAGATCAGGTTCCAGGGAACCAAGCAGTGCACATGATTCGTGAAAGCAGAATTCCTATCCAGTTACCTGCTGCGCAGAAACTAGGGAAGGGACCTAACTTCTACTGTTAAAGCTGTTTTCAAAAAACCTAGAGTATAAAAAGGAATAAGAGATGTAGCCCTTTAAGGTACTCAGGATAAAATAGTATTTACAAAGGTAACCAAAATCTTTATTTCCACAAAAACATTAGTTTAATTCTCAGACTGCTTTACACAACAACAGATTTTAAAGACTTTAAATTCATTAAATGAATTCTTGATAATTAAATGTTTTCAGTCTCAATATAAAAAATATACACTGAGAACCTTACCCAGATGTATGACCTTGTATCAATCAGCTTTATGGTTAATGTCAGATATGTGAAGTCAGGAAAGGTAATACTGCAAATAGACATTTGCTTATTTTATCACAGTCATGTTCTGACTCTGCATTTCTGATCATGTCTAGGGCTGATATTTCTCTCATAATATAGTGATGATTTCCAAGACACTTCATCTCTGCTATTTCAGTATATAATAGAAAATACTCCAGACTTTAGACAAATCAGTGTTCAAATTCTAGTTCTACCATTATTAGCAGTTTGAATTTGAACAAATTACTTAAATATCCTAAGCTTCCATTTCCCCATCAAAAATAAAAATAATAAAGTATATTAAAGTACTCAAGAAATGGTAACTACTGCTATTTTTAGAAACAATGCTGAACTGATCTTAACTATAAGAATCTCTGACAGGATAAGTATTCCAAAAGCTACAATGCTCTGCCACCTAAATCTTTTTAGCCAAGGTCAATGTAGCATCAGAGGACTAGCAGTAGAAAGAAAACACTGAAAAAAATTATAGAGAATATTCACCTCTTCATCTGCCATTATAATTCTTACTTCATCCAGGGTCTCTCTGCTACCTGGAGAGACTTCTCTTTCAAGGTCAAAAGTTTCAGGGGAACTTAGCTGTGTCTCTGTAATTAAAAAATTGAAATCTCATTAACTTTCATTTTGTATTTTCATAGTTAATTTTCCTAAATTTACTATGTCCCCTAAAGCTTAAGGTATACTAATATTGTGGTGGCAAGACAGATCTAGCTTGTTTCTTCTTTAAAGCTTTGTAAGGCATAATATACGTACAACAGAATTCACCGATTTTCAGTATATAATTCGATGTTTTGACAAATATATACAATTTATACATGGTATCATTTATACCATGTAATTACCACCACAATCAAGATATAAAACATTTCCAGCATCCCAAAAAGTTCTCCCTTTCTAGGACCCCAAAAGTGTACCCTCCCATTTGGCTCTTTGCAATGACCAATCTACTATACATTCCTATAGTTTTGCCTTTTCTAAAATGTCATACAGTATGTCATCTTTTGTGTCTTCTTTCATTTAGGATAATGTGTTTGAGAAGCATCCATGTTGTTACATTTATCAGTAGTTCATCCCTTCTGACTGCTAAGTAGTATTCCATTGTATGGATATATCGCAGTTTATTTATCCATTCATCAGTTTGGCTTCTTTACATCATACTTGTGGTTTTAAAGTATATTTACTTTGACAGAAAACAAAAATCTGTCAATGTTAGTTCTAAGGTTAAAGGGATGATTAGAGACAAACACTTGAAGCAGAAGTAGAAAATATACTCCCAACAAAGATAATATATTCTTTAAGCAGCATCTATTCATTCGATAGTACCTGAACAAGTATTTATTCAACAACAAGTTCCAGGCAATGTGAAGCTACTAGCAACATGGAGATATAATATGGGGTCCCTCACAGTCTCACAGGTCCAGGGGTCAGCATACTATATAGCTCGTGGGCCAAATCCAGCAAGCTGCCTGTTTTTGTTAATAAATTTTTATTGAAACACATCCATACTCATTCTTCTTTACATTGTCTAAGGTTTTTTGTTTGTTTGTTTGTTTTCCTCTAAAATGGCAGAGTTGAATGGTTTTAACAGAGACTGTATGGCCCACGAAGCCTAAATATTTACTATCTAGTCTTTTATAGAAAAACTTTGCCAATCTCTGGTCTAGACCTCTACCTCTTAATATAATAAAAGAAGAGTAACTATATTTCAAAGAAGGACAATAAATCTGGAAAAGAAATTTATCTCAGGACACATAGCCAGTAAGCTTTCTGTTATCTACACCATACATCTAACTGGTACTTCTGTGCTTCACACATACAATGGCCGGCCAATGTTGGGCACATAAAGTACCCATAAGATATTGAGGTATCTTCTCAAATATCAAATAAAAATTAAATACATTTCTAGTGTTAACTATGTTTTAATAAATCTTTAATTTTTTGAAAATTGAATACACAATGATTTTACCACCTTCTTGGAAAAAGGATTACAGTGCATAAACTTCAAAACCTTCTTTGTCAAGTTTCCCTGAGAGAGATTATTAAAAAAGATATTCGGTCTATTAAAAAATAATAGCCACTCACTGCTTGCACTACTGTAATAATAAGTCTTTAATTAAGCTTTACTGTGAATGGCTGAAATATTCAACTATAAAGACACTGTAAGAGGGCATTAGTTTCTTAGAAATAAACAATGCTAGTATCATGCACAATATGGGCATAAGGCTATAATTCTGCTTTTTTCGACAAGTCAATAACTCTAAAAAGATGTTATAATTTTGCATATCAGACTCCTGGAACTGTCAGAAACATGTAAAATGAAACAAGTAAGATGAACTACTGCATTCAATCTGTGTTTCAACTATTTAGAATAAAATTTTTGGACAATTTAGATGCATAGCTTCTAAATTATATTTTTAGAAGAATTACATAGAGACTCAGGAGTCCAGCTCCATGGAGGAGTTACACTTTTGTAGCAAAATGGAAACCTTTTGCAATCTCTCTTAGAAGTGGTTTATGTCAGCAAATAGTTGGACTTAATTTAATTAGCAAGCTAATGACAGCAAGTCATGATCATAAAAGTTATCTAAACACAGTCATGAAGCATTTGCTTTTTCCTCTCTCATTAACTAGGGCTTTCAAGATTATTGTTATTTATAGGTTCTTCCTGCATAAGATCCGAGGGTGACATCATATGCCATCATCCTAAACAGACTGAGTGACTTCCAAGCAGGATGGTATAAATCAGCAGTCCCAGACAGAGAGCGGGTAGAGCTTTCTTTTCACAAAGATGGCACAGCATTCCTGACTGCTCCTGCCGAAACTGGAGCACTTGATAGTTGGGTCTCTCAGGTATCCAAATACATTTCAAATGAATTAAGAAACCACTTTCAATAAAAACCAACATAGTTAAACTTTAAAAATAAGGAAGACCATTATGACATGCTGCCAAAAGTTTTAAAATATTTGCAGCCCTTCATAATTTTCTTATTTTGGTTTCTTTCAAGTTTTTCCCCACAGAAATTCAAACTTAGTTTATATGAGTCTTTCGGACCCTAACAGGTTATATGAGACCAAAGGGAAAACTAGATATAACTTATAGTAACGTCTGTACAACATCTGCTGCTCAAAGAGTTTAAACATTAATAGGAAGTCCTTCAATCTCACATGAATGAGGTTACTGAAATATAATAGGCCCTACTTTTAAGAAAAGCCAAAAAGAAAATACAAGCTAGAACAAATTCCTTAGAAAGTAGTGGCTCATATCACAAAATAATTCTTCGTAGTATACAGTGATTCAACTCAAGAGTTCTCTTGAATAGTGGGTATCTTTGTTCACTTAAAATTATTTGTTTATCAAAATCTATTCATATGCATCTTTGAATGAACAGCTATTGTACCTAAAGAAAGGTACGTCTTTTCATCTCTACGATTAAGAAAACACAAAGTACAGTACTTAACCAGGTTAAGTGTCTGAGTTAAAATATAAGTCAATGACAGACCTGTGCACAATATTCAATTTCTTGATTCCCTATTTAGCGATCCCCAACCCTTTTGGCACCAGGGACTGGTGCTCCTATGAGAATCTAATGCCTGATGATCTGAGGTGAAGCTGAGGCTGTGATGCTAGCGCTGGGGAGCGACTGCAAATATAGATGAAGCTTCACTTGCTTGCCTACCTCTCACCTCCTGCTGTGAGACCTGGTTCTTAACAAGTCACACACTGGTACCAGTCCACAGCCCAGGGGTTGGGACCCCTTCCTTTGTAATATTCTGTGAATGGCAATGTGAAACAAACTAGTAAAAGCTCTTGAGAAAAGCATGCTAAATGACAGGCATGTGAAGACAGCCCAACTTTGAGAATCCATAAACCAAAATATAAAATTATCTTGGCTCTGAATGTACAATTAAATGCTATTCCTGATGCTTTTGCTGCATAACTGATGAAGCTGGTAAACAGACAGACAAAAGAGCCAAGTTAATTTCAAAACCTCAAATATCTCTAAGAGAAAAGATTGAAAATCAGAGCCAATAACAATTTTAAAAAAGCATGTATATGCATATGTGTATACATATGTATGTATGTGAAGATATACACACACACATATCGATCATGCATAAATCCCCTGGGAGTAGGTTGAAAAAGTCATAAAAATTAATATGCACAAAAAGGTAGACAGCGAGGGATCAGAAATGCTGTAAAATCACAGTGAGGTGCTTACCGGGACACACAGTGATTTCCTCTGCAGAATCCTCTGACATAAGGACTGAGCTTCTCTTATTGGTCAAAGCAGTAATGCTGAAAAAGAACCAAACCCCAAGTGAATTCCCAGTAAAATAAACCAGAACACAGGACCAAAAGCAATAAGTTGTTCACAGAGCCACAGGTAATCTGATACCTTCTGTCCAATACTATAAAAGCACAACAAGGAAACAAAGAATCAGTAGTAAAAACTCCAGGCCAGAAATAGACGAAATAAACATGCTTACAACTTTGGTTCCAGTGAAATCATTCAATGAAAAGAACCCCTTTCTGGAGTCTTCATAAAGGAAGGCTGAGGGTAAGAACTATCTATGAATACCACAGAAGACAAAAACTCCACTCTGATACAAGGATGTCAAAGGTGTTTTATAGTCTCTATCTCAGCCTTCTGAATGAAGGCTAGAGATTTGTAAACTCATAACAGAAGATATGGTGATTCTCCTGACAACACATTAGCTTTTCCTGCACCTTGCAGCTAAATTTCCTCTTTATCTCAAGATGTGGCTTTCGAAGCAACAAAAATAAGATACAATTCCAAACCGCCTACAGCAAAAATCTGTGCACACAATGGCTCCCCTCATCCGACCTTCTGGTTTACCCTGCCTGTTCATGGAGTACAGTCTCTTCCTGACACAGGAACATGTGACTGAGAGATCTGAGCATCCAAGCTAACCCCCTCATGCTTCATAGAGCTTTACGATTAGTTTGATCAAGTATGCAAGAGGACGCAAATCCTCACATCAACCAAGAACTATAGAGAGGAAGAAATACCCACCGATTCATGATAAATAACTAAATCCTGATAGGAAACCACAAGTGATTTCTCTCTCTAAATAAAACATCTCATAGCATTTGTTATAAACTCAAGCCAGACATAGTTTACTTTGCAGGTAACATTAGGGCTCTATTCAAAGGGTCCATCATGAAACAATTTGCTGACATTTATAAAATGGGCTAATCAATCTGAAGTCAAACCACATTGCCTGCAATTCCAACTCTCTCCTGGTGACAAAGTGTATAATCATTTATTAAAACCTACATCTGCTCTGCACAAGGCTCATTACAACAAAGCAGAGAGGCCTGCAGGAAGCGGAAGGTCTAGTCCAGTTAAAACCACTTCCAAAACTGTCTTAACAACAAGAAAATCAAACCAAAGCCATATTTTTAAATTCAGGAAGAAATACTTAGTACTATTAACTTAACAAAAAGCCTAAGAACACCAACTAAATTACAGCAAATGGCAATCAGACCTCAATTTCCATATGGGAGATGAAGGTCACTCGACATAAGATTAAGCTCTTGAGTAATCCCCAAAGATCAACTATTGGATAAAGTAATTAGAAGCCTGATCCAGTTAATAGTACAGTTTGTAACCAATCAACTACTATATATTGTTAAACTGAGAATACCTAAGAAGTAAACCCATCAATCAACGATCCAGATTGAGGAAGTAATGCAAATACAACCATTTAAAAGGAAGATGTGATACAATCGGATTAAAAGTGGCATAGGACAGGGTTCTGTGTGGCCTGAATAATATGAAGGCTTCAAAGAGGAGGTTAAGTCTTAAGAGCAGACTTATAAAATGTATATGGTTTGGATATGTATATAAAATAAACGAGCAGAGGGAACAAAGGGGATAGGAGAACTAGAAGGACCATAAAAAAAAATCAGTCTAGAGTCTTCAAACAGGCATAGGACCCTAACATAGTTAGAGAGTAGCTTGATGTAACCACTTTCCAGGAACAGTGTAAAAGGGATTTGTGACAAGAAAAACCAAGATTTCTTCTACTTAAATATTCTGGGCTTCTATGAGATGCATATATGAGAACTGGGCGATAATGATTTCTCCTAGTCTGTGTTTATAAAAGAGCTTAAAAATCCCTGGCAAACTGTCTCCATACAGTTTCATTCATGTGGTTCATCTCTCTTATTCTGGCACCAGAGAAGAATTGAGACCTGTAACAACATATAATCTTACCTTTGTGAGACAGGTACAGAGTTTCCTTCTTCAAAAGTTTCTTCAACAAATAGCCCTTGGGAAGACTGCAAAGAAATACGTAACATTCTAAATATGCAGGCAAAGATGAACTAAAGTTTCTCTTCTTTTTAAAAAAATTAATTGTTCAACATTATCATCAGCAAGTAGCAATAAGAATAAAACACAACATTAAGTCAGTAAGTTTCAATAAAAAAAGAGCATATCCTGTGGAGTGAGAAGACTGAGATTTAAATCACAGATGAATCACCTATGAACTCTGTAATCTTGGGTAAGTCACATCTGAATGTTTCGTCTTAAAATGAGTATTAACAATTGCCTCACAGAATGTTATTGTGAGAATTAAACGAGATATGAGATACGCTTTGTAAAACTCAACAGCACTTTGCCTGAAATATTAATTGGTGAGTCAAATGAATTATGATTTCAGAAAAGCAGTTATAAAGCTTTTGTTGTGGAAGGAGAAAATATAAAGTCCAGTTTTCAATGGAAATACTGAGTTGGGAAAAACACTCCATGACTTTCTCTAGGCACAACCAAGTTATAACATAGAACATCCTAAAGGGAAAGTTATAAAAACTCCTTTTGCTACAAATCTGCCACTATGATTTGAGGCAAAAACTATTAAATTATTCTAGAAATGAGGAAATGATTTTAGTATCTGGCTACAGGAACATCTTTTAAGAAATGTAGCAAATAGGAACTGAATAAGGAAAAGATTATTTTCTGTGATTAATGGTAGAGCTGGTCCAAATGTCAACTCATTAAATGTAGGTGCACAAAGGAACTCAGAAAAAGCAGCTACTGCTGACACAGGTGGACTTCTGAGTAAGTGCCTGGGCTGTGAGGTTTCTTCCAATAGAAAAGCTTACTGACTGAAGTCTACAGGGTCTCCTAACAGGATATAAATAACCTCAAAAAGTCAGGCATCTCTCTACCACTCAGGTAAATGATGAAATATACTAAAAACCAGGAAGCCCTTCAATCAAAGGGATGATAAAACTGTACAATGATCAAGAATGTAGCCATTATAAAAAATAGAGTTGAATAAAACCGTCCAAAGAAATAAAATACAACAGCAATAAATACTTCATCTATTTGTTTGAACTCAAGTAGTGACAAAACTTTCATTCCTAAAAGCACAAAAAAAAAAAGTAAATACTGACATCTAGTGTCTATTTAATAGAATTTTACCTCCTTAGAATGACTTGCTGACTAAGCCTTGGGCTTCAGAAGTAATCAGGACACTAAGTTTTAAGATACCTCCACCTCTATCTTAGGCTAAAAGCATGTCTCTATCTTTCCCAAAGTTTAAAAAAAATAATAAGTATACACCTATTAATCCCAGGCTCATGCTAATCACTTACATGCATTATCTCCTTTAATCCTCACAAGAAACTTTTGAGGCAAAAACTATTAAATTATTTTAGAAATGAGGAAAGTAAAACTCTTGACAGGTTAAATAATTTGCTGAAAATCAGAGTTGTTGAATAGTGGAACTGGGATCTGACTCCAAAATCCATGCTCTAACTGCTACTGTTAGGTTGTTTACTCAAATGATCTTCCCAACCACTTCAATGTATCCCAAGAACGTCTGTCTTCATTTCAATAAATCATTTTTAATTTTTAAACTTAAACCTCAAGCATACTAGGAATGTAACCTGAAGGAAACTGTGGCCAAATCAAGACAAAACACTCTGTCTAAAGAAATAATGTTAATACAAAAAGAATAGTTTGCAAAAAATTTAAAAAGAAAAACCAAAGATCCAGAATCAAGCAGTGTCTTCAATATCATGGCCTAGGAAGTTAAGGTGAACAGACACATCATCTGGTCACTACAGAAATGTCTTCTGTTGTCAAGCACTGGTAGCTTATCAAGTCTTCCCACAGACTGAATCATCCCTTAAAATTTCTATTTTCTGATTACTATTTCAGCCTTCCATATACCTCACTCTAGAAGGAGTTACAGTAAATGGTGGACCTGAGTACTAGGGTCACAGAAAACATCTCTCTTCCATAATAAATTAATAAACTGTCATTTGGTGTACATGTCAGCTTGAAGTTTGGTTAGTCAAAGTCAGTTCTCACACCCCTACACAATTTGGTCATTTCTGGGAAACAAATTCCAGTATCTGAACTGAAAAATTAAGGATCAGACACTGAAGTAGTGACCATATAGATATACTATCCCTCTATCTTCCTGCTGTATGGTCATCAAGATGACCTTTCCATCTGCACTGACAACTTCTCTATTATCTCGCTAATGCCAGAAAGCAGTTTTTGTCTAGTTCTAAAGCTTTTATAACCTTCATATAGACTAAGCAATTTTCCCCAGGGTGAATGTTTTTCTGAGTCCCTATTTCTGGGACTGTCTTGCTATCTCAATACAACCAAGTCTCAAATGTGGGCAGCTCCAGCAAAGCCAAAATCAATATAAAATGTTTAATAAAACATAACTTCTACCCACAGTTCCTGAAAGCAAAAGATCAAGAGGTGAAATTACAATCATTAACACCTTCATTATTTGCCTATAAAATTATTAAGTTTGTCTGTTTTTTAAAGATACTATTCTGTGTTAGCAAGGATGCAATGAAGTAGGCATTCTTATACACTGCTGGAAGGAAGGAATAAAATTTGAGCAACCTTTCTGAAAAGCAATCTGGCAATAAATAGCAGGTCTTTTTATAATGTTCATAACTCTTGTAACCAAGAATTTTTCTGGTTCCCTATTCTTAAGGACACTACTCCTAAATAAAGTTTTATTTAGAAAGATGTTTATAACAACCAAAAATATCCAGCCATAAAAAAATAGTTAAAATATTTAAGGTAAACTCATAGGCCAGGACATTAGGTAGTCATTAAAAATGAAATCTATAAATAATTTTAACATTATAAGAAAATGTTTATAAAATGTTAACTTTAAAATGCAAAAATATAAAAATATCACCTAAAGCATACAAAAAAAAGGTATAGAAAAAAATGAAGGAACATATCACTGGATGGTATGACTGTGGATGCTTACAACTTGATTCTTCAAACTTTTCAGTATTTTTCAATAGTTCTAAGTGATATCTAAAATTAATTTTAATGACTACACTGGATACTTACTAGGTTGTTGTCCAGGTCTCCTTTAACTGAGGACCGCCCCTCACCCCTCCCACTGCATTATACCAGTAGGCTCATTGCCATTTGTACAATTTGACACATACCTCCTTCAGGCCATAGCCAACAGGGCCAGTAAGGGCTATTAACCCCAAATGGGCCATAAGTCCTTTCCCAGAAATTTGAAATTGGAACTAGAAGAGAGTAAATCTCCTGTAACCTGTATTCAGTGTTTTCTACCTACCACATGAAACAGAGAAGCAAAGGAAGACAGTATGTAGGAAGAAAAATGAAGCAGATACAATACAGCGTTGAGATACAGAAAAATTACAGATGGCTTTCTAGACCCAGTACCTTCTCCAGGCTTGGTTACCGTCCTGTTCTAGAATTTATGAGGCACTCTGTTTCCTTATGATAAAGTCCTCTTTTTAATTAACCTAGCTTGATTTGGTTTGTTGTAGCCAAACAGTAGCAATTAATAATACTATTTGCAGTATTTGGTGGCCTGTCCATGAAGTAAGAAAACTTCAAAGCAGCCAGCCACTAGGTTCTGACCATGTCTAAGCTATTCCAAAGGCACTGCTTTCAAACCTTGGAACCTGACACAAGTGTATGCTCTGGAACTCAACCCTGGTATCTTTCAGGCTAACAACATGAATTACAGTAAGTCATGTGTTCACTCTGTGGAGTTAATTTATACTTTTAAGGGGAAGCATCTCTAAATTGCAAAGAACTAAGAAACAACACATGTTATCACAAGCGTAACTTAACTTTCCTTTGGAAAAGAGGCAAGTCTCTAGAATTGTTAAGAAAACTGCTTTCTCATCCATCTAACAATCTTTCCATAATGTGGATGAAGAAGGATCCTAGGGAAGAAGATCCCCATAGGAATGCTGAATGACTAACCTCCTGGTCCCCAAGAGCGAACTACCATTTACTGAGTGTCCTAAGTATTATACTAGGCATTTTATATAATTTACTTTAATCATAAAACTATTCAAAAATTATGACTTTCTATTTTACAGATGTAAAAACTGAGACTCAGAGGTTAAATGGCTTGCTCAAAAGTACAGTTACAAAAACAAAAAAGTCAAAATTCCAACTCCAAATTCATGCTTTCTATACTATGCTATGAAATTTCTCATGGCTACCATTTCTTGAATCTTTATCATAGACAGAACAGGATAACACCAAAATAAAGCCAAAAATTGAGAATCCTATAACAGAAATAGTATAGTCATAAAACAAAATATTCTTTATATTTATAAAGAGTTTGAAATGTGATTGCTTTTTTAGTATTCAGAGAAAAATTGAATATAAGCTTTTATATATAATATAAACTAGGTATGTCAGAAAAAGACTAAAAAAGCAACCTAAATGTCCCCAAACAAGGGACTGTTTTCAGTAAATTACAAAAAATCACAAGCAAAATTGGAAATCAACCATTATGTGGGAGAAAAAATAAACTGGAAAATTATCTGTACTTCCTATCACAAAGGACCCCTTTCCCTAATACACAAAGATTCCCTAATACCCAAAGAATGCCTACAAACTAAGGAAAAAAGTGTTTAAAAAGAAAAATGCACATAATATCTAAACACAGAAAAGGAAATACAAATGAGTCTCAACTACACACATAATAAGAAATATGCAAATTAAGACTGCATTTGAGATAATACTTTTCATCTCTCAGATTAGCAGAGATCAAGAGGTCCTGATAATACTTTATTGGTATGGGTATGGGGAAGCTTGGACTTACACATTGCAGTGAGTATAAATTTATACCACCTCATTGGAAGGCAATTTGACAATGGCTAACAAAACTGAAAATGCATATATACTTTGATCCATCAATTACATCTACGACAAATTATTCTACAAACATCTCCCATGTGAATGAAACATCTTCTATATAAGAATAATCACTGCAGTAGTGTAATAGTAAAATATTGGAAATAACCTAAATATCCACCAATAGAAGCAATGGATAAAATAAACTCAGAGTGTCTTCCAAAAAAAAAAAGAAATTATTAATATTGTGTTATGTAATGATCTCATAGAGTTACTAAATGAAAAAAGCAAGGTACAGAATAATGTGTAGAGTATGTTGAGATCTATGTAAAAGAAGTTGCTTGCACTACATAAAATATCTTGGAATGATACACTAGAAACTAGCAATAAAGGTTGACTCCAGGGATTGGAACTGGTTAGCTGGGGAGTGGGATAGGAGACAGACTTTGTATCTTTTTGAGTTTTGAGCCATGTGAACATTATTATACATTCAGAAACTTTTTAGAAAAATTTTAAAACAAAAAATTAATCATGGCACATCTATATGATATAGAATGTTTTTAAGGATAGTTAATAAATAGGAAAAGATCTAAGGCAAACTATTAAGCAGGGGAAAGGAACAAAGCTTAAACAGAAGAGTCTTCATTTTGTTAAAAGATTAAAAAGAAAAAAATATTTTTATATGCATAGAAATGATTGTTTCTTGGTGCTGAGATTATGGATAATTTTTTCTTCTTTACACTCCTGTACTTTCCTAATTTTCTATAGTGAGCATGTGTTGTTAAAAATAAGGGGAGAAAGACGACAAAAAGAACAAATAGCTAAAATTTTTGTTTAATCTGTGAATAAATCATCCTTAATCACAGCATCACTGGCCCTTACCTGACCATGACTGGTTGTTGGTTCTTCCTCCAACAAAAGTTTCTCTTTCAAGCTTTTAATTGGGCTTTCTTGGAAATCCTTGATTTTTGAGTGCCAGACAGATGCCCTAGACTCCTGCCTCTCCTCCTCTTTGTCTTCATCTCCCATATCTTCTGAGATGCCTTCATTTTTTTCACTAGCCTGATCTCCTTGGCCACATTCATTCTGGATCAGAGAAGGAGGTCTAGGTAACACTGGTTCCCCAAACCCTTTTTTCTTAAAGAGCTGCCTTTGAGCCATTTTCAGGCTCTTTTGATAAACCTCCAACTGGCAGAGAATGACCTTGGTATATTGGTTAGGGTCCACTCCGGCAGGGCAGAATGGAATACCCCAGAAGTAGTGCACAGTGCCCCCACTGTCCTGGAGACCTTTGGCATCTACTGAGGTAGGCAAACCGTGCCTAGATGTGTCCCCCCTACCCTGGGCAGCTTCGTGAAAAACACAACCCCTCCCAGTACTTTCCTGTGGCTTCCCACACTGTGTGTGCTCAGCCAAGTGGCCAGTACATCTGTCAAAACATTTAACGTTCTCATTCTCAAACACTGGCTGGCTTGACTGGTCCCAGCTTCCTGAGCTGCCAGAGACCGGCTCCTCTTCAGTGTTTTCAGTGTGGTCCCAAGGCTCCTCTCTTTCCTCAGCCTCGTTTCCCTGACTGATATATGAGCCTTTAAACAGTGATGGAGGTACCAGCTGCCATGTGCCTGTAGGTATTTGAGAAAAAGTAGGGCTAAGGACAAACTGTATTTTTATTAAGAGGGCTTGGTAAGTTCTCACTTACCAAGAATTATATAATGTGGGTAAAAAAGAAAAGGCTCTTCTTTGGGTTTAACCAAATGTTGGCTTTTCCTTGGAGATAAAAGTATCCTAGATATTAGTGAGATCTCAACTACTTTTTGATTATATCTCTTTAATACCACCAAAGGGATTTTGGGAATTTCTATATATCTATTCTTAGCATGAGATCCCTGTGATATGGTTATACTTGATGAGTGCAAGGAGTCAGAACAGGGAGACATGCCTTCAGTGGTCCCAGAGTCTGTGGTTTTCTCTTGGTGGGACTGTGAAGATGGTCCAGTGGACAGAGGTCGAGATCTGGTAGCAGAAGCATCAGAAGGCCGGCAACTCTGAAACAAGTGATCCCACACCAGACCAGGTTTATTATTAAAATAACTATACATGAAGGGTCACAGGAAGGACAAAAAGGAAAGGCCACTGTCCCTGAGAGATTCTCCTCTTTAAAATGTAGATGCTCTACTCAAATGAATTCCACAATGTGTACTGAATGCCTACTATGTGCAAAGTGCTGTACTAGATCACTATACTAAACCCTTTTCTAACATAGAGAAGTAGATGGCATAAACAGCTCAGGACCTGCAACTGACAAATATCTTTCACATTTAAAACAACTTTAATTACACATATTCGAATCACAATTTAACATTATTTGAAAAAAATTTAAACTACCCATTCTTTCTCTCCAAAACCCACCTCTGATTCTCATTCCCTTTGCTCTCCCCATAAAACCGGGGAGGGTAAGCACCTTATCTTGCCCCTTTTGGTTTCTTGGTAATGGTAACTCTTTCCAGAAGCTGCCAACTACAATGTCTCTCTTAAGCCATGGACTGAAAACCTGTAAGGTGGAAGAAAACTCTTTCATATAGAATTAACAAAAACATTTCAAATTGGGTTCACCAACAATTCAACATGGGCTCTGAAAATTATTATGGGAAATATTAGTTGAAAACCCTATGAACTATTATAGCTAGTTCCTGATGCAATCATAACACCACAGAAGTAAAATAATGCTGTTTATCATGCCTCACAAACTTTTCAACACAGCATATTTACATTCAGGCTTTCTGCAATGGCTTTCCTCAAGAGCTCTTCTTCTTCCTCCTCCTGGCTGTTCACCTCCCTAGCTTCCTGCTCACTCATTTTGAGAGCCAGAGCAAACTGTTCTTCTTCTGTCATTTCTGTAAGAGGATAGAGAAACAGAAGGGAGGGACACCACAAACATTGAGTAAACATGAAGGCAAGGAATAGAATTATTAAACTTTTCAAGTGAAGACACTACAGACCATTTAGTACAAGTTTATAATCTTATAAATGTGGAAAGCCCCAAAAGGTAAGGTGCTGGCCAAGATCAGTATCAGAAGTTACAAGAATCCTGGGTTAACTAGATTGTGAGTTCCCGTGAAGGCAGAGTTTTTGCCTGTTTTGTTCACTGTTGTATCTCCAACAACTAACAGAGTGCCTGGCACCTAGTAGATACTCAAATATTTGGTGAATAAATAAACAGAGGAACAGACTTCCACTCCAGGACTTTTTGCTACATATCACACCACTTTATGTTCAACACTTAACCAGACTATTTTTATTTATCAGAATCCTCTTAATTACCCAGTCGAAAAAACCATCCCTACTGACCAGAATGTGATACTATTTCCCATTAAAAGTAATGAGGGTACCTTGGAGAAATGACTGATTCCAAGTCTAAAGCTAGAAATGTGGAAGATGAGCTAGAATATCTGACATATGCATGAGCAAAGAAATCTATCGGACACTACTAGGATGATATCAAAAGAACTTAAGAGCCAATTTAAAAAGGTTCTCGCTGGCCAAAAATGGAAATGCAACATCAATAAAAATAAGAATGCAGTGAATTAAAAATATTAAATATGTTTGAATCTATGCATTCAAATTGATACTTTTTTAAAAAATTGGTCATTGTTGAAGAATGTTAATCAGTCATTCTGAAAACTGTTAAATAAAAGAATAGAGAATCAAAAAAAAAAAAAAGAAAGAAAATCAAGCTTTTGTCCTACCCTTCCAACACAAGCTATACTACTGGGTAACCAAATAGATAAAGAGAAGTTTCTCGAATCATTCCAGCTAATAAAAATATAAAAGAAATGACAGAATACTGCCATTTTGTGTAATGTCTATGGAGAGAATTTTGGCAAGTCTAAAAAACTACATATATGACCCTGCAATTCCAATTCTAGCAATTTATTCTAAAGATGCTTCCAATTAAAAGAAACATAAAAATGCGCTACATTTTTCACTGCGGTATTGCTTGAATTTGTAAAACACTGGAATCTACTTAATGACCTACATAGGACATTGCTTGAATAAACTCTGGTATACATACAAATAACTGTAAAAAAGAAAAAAAAAGAGTAAGAAATACATCTATAGACCAGGAATAAATGATTTCAACAATATAACGTTAAGTTAAAATACAGCAAAGTACAAAAGAGTAGGTACATATAGTATGCTACCTTTTGTGTAAGAAAGGAGAAATTTTTTTAAATACATATACCTATTTATTTTTGCAAAGAGTGACACAAGCAGGATAAGTCAGAAACTAAACCAAGTGGTTACCTACAGGTAGTTGGAAACAAGAACTATACCTTTCTGTATATCTTTGAAACTCAGAATTATGTAAATGTTATACATATTTTTAAACAGTAAAATAAAAATCAGTAAGGATGAGGGATCCCTAAAACTGAAACCAAGCAGAAAAAATGTGTACTCAACTGAATTTAAAATAACCTTAATGATAATGAAAACATCAAAATTTGTGGGATGCACCTAATGCAATTTTTACAGGGAAATATATTGCTTTACATGATTATACTAGAAAAGTGTAAAATCAGTGACCCAAGCCTCCCACTATAAGAAGCTAGAAAATAAAGAGTGAAACTCAAAGTAAGTAGAAAGAAATATAAAGAGCAGAAATCAACAAAATAGATGACATACAACAGAGAAAAAATAACAACAAAAAATTGGTTCTATGCAAAGGTGAATAAAATTTATAAAGCTCTAACTAGATTTAACAAGGAAAAAAAACACAAATTAACAGTATCAGAAATAAAAGAAAAGGTACATCACTACAGATTCTACATTCATGAAAAGAATAATAAGGAAAGAATGTGGACAGTTTAATGCCAATAATTTTGACATCCTGGATTATGCATTCTCAATAGGGGTGATTATGACCTCTAAGTTGGCAAGAATTGGTTCTTGGAGGTCGAAAAAAATCTTACTCTCTTTATGTATAAAACACATGTATAATCAGTGCATAAAAAGGATATAGAGCATTACTTACAGTAATAAAAGTTCATGGGATAGCTGGGGAAAAGAAGTCTAAAAAGGATCCTTTGGGGAACAACAATGAAAAAAGGACTGAGAAACACTGACTTAGATGAAATAAATCCCCTCAAAAATCACTGAAAAACACAAATTATATGAAAACTGATACAAGAAACAAAAAATCTGAATAGCTGGTATCTATTAAAGATATTGAATTTGTAACTGAAAATTTTTCCATAAAGAAAATCCCAGGGCCATCTGTCATTCATCACTGGTGAATTCTATAAAAAAAATTTTTTTAAAAATCAAACTAATTCAGAAAATAAAAGACCAGTTCTTCATAAATTGATTTATAAATTCAACACACTCCCAATAAAAATCTCAACAAGCTTGTTTAATGAAACATAATAGAAAATTCAGAAATAGATTCAGAGTGATTTTCAACAAGAAAAAGACAGGCTTTCAACAAATAGTGCTAGAACAACTGGAGACCTAATAATTAAAAAATTAATTTTAAAACCCTTACCTCACAATACATACAAAAATTAACTCAAAATGGAGCATATATCTAAATGTAAAAGCTAAAACTATAAAAGTTCTAGAAAAAACATAGGCGAAAATTTTTATAACCTTGGATAAGTCAAAGATTGCTTAGACAAGATCTTGAAAGAAAAAAAGCATGAAAGCAAACAAAAAACAAAAAACACAAAATTTAAAACTTCTCTTTGTTAAGAAAATAAAAAGATAAGCCACAAACGGGAAAACATATTCACAATACATATAATCTGATAAGGACTTGCCAGAATATATAAAGAAATCCTAGAATTTGACCAAAAAACAAGCAACCTAATTTTTAAAATAATGAGCAAGGGATTTGAACAGATACTTCACAAAAGAAAATATCAGAATGACAGTAAGCACATGAAAAGATCGTTAGTCATCAAGAAAATGCAAGTTGTAATGAGATACCACTATGTACCACTAGACTAGCTAAAATGAAAAAGATCGACATTCCTAACAAAGTTACTACATCATAAAGAAAAATTGATTACATCTTTTATGTTCAATTTAAGAGAACCAAAAACCATGTAATACAAAACTAAGTCTGAGTTCTTTGTTGTACTCTGCTTTTCAAAACATCCTATTCTCCAAAGGTCTGGAGAGATGAGGCTTTGCTACATTAACTGAAGTATTCTCCAGACTCTGCCCTCCTGCCCCACCATTAAAGCAAGAGCTTTAACTCAGTAACACAGTGTGATTCTGTTTATTAGTACATACGAAGCTCAAGAGCCAGACTGCCTGGAGTTAAAGCTTAAAGTTTGAATATGCCTCCTTAGTTGTACAATCTTGAGCAGCTTACTTATCCTCTGGTACCTAGATACTGGTACTGGTCTCTGATAATCTCTCTCCCCCTTTTTAGTCTGCTTCTTTTAATCTGCTGTGGACATACATGTAGAGTAAATACACTCTTCACTTGAGGAATTCTCACATATATATCATGATTTTGTAAAACCTGTTTTAATTCACACACATAAAATCGAGGTAATACTTAAGGCTGTTATGAGGATTAAATAATACATGTAAAACACTTTGAATACTACTTGGCACATAACAAGTGCCCAATAATTAATTATTGCTATTAATAATTGTTTGTTGTTATATATTTAAAGAAATCCAAAACTTTAATTCAGATTATCTAACTCATAGTTTACTGACAGCACATAGCCATATAACTTGACAAAGTCACCATTACAAATTTATTTTAACCACTCATAGAATTAAATCAGAATTAAAAGGACATTCACTATTTAATCTCGTTTTTTAATAATTTTTTTATATTTTAATTACAGTTGGCATACATTATTCAGTCTCAAGGTGGGCTCTTCTGCATATCTCCAGCTACATGTTCAGCTATACTTCAGGCGACTCCCAATTATGGCTGTTGTGTAGTTTAAGTTATAATTTTGATGTGATTGTGAGAGGAGGCAAGCACAGTGTTTACCTACTCTGCCATCTTGACCGAAAGCTTCTCTTATTTTCACATATCAACCATGATCTGAGACTAAAGTCCAATAAACACCATGGTTAACTAAAACATTTTACCTGACCTCTCTACTATATAAGAATCTAACCATGAGAAGAAAGGAGAAAACAAACTGGAATCTCTCCTGGGAGCATGTTCCCTTAAGGAAAATGTCAGCAAGTATCAACCTTAGAATCTCCCACTCAACTGGCTCGACTCAGCTTATCAAATGATTCTGCTAAGCTAAACACAGAGAGTGTACAAGTTGTGTGAAGCTCATTACACAGGTCATAATTTATTGATGATTAACATCTCCTAACATTCAGGTTAGCCTCCCACTGAGATGTGCAGACTGTTAACAATCCAGAACACAAAACTAGATAGTACAAGACAAAAGAACCTGTATAATTTTTGAGTATTTAAAATGGCTGAGAGAGAACATTTCATTCAACAAAAAAATAAACAAGATAAGTTATCTTCCCACCTAAATCTTTTCCTAAGCACTTTCTCTTCCAAAACAGATACAGCTCTGCAACTCTGGTAAAGCTGATATACCTATATATTGCGAGTTACGATGTAATTTTATAAAACATCTTTGAAAGCAATAAGGCACTCTGTCATAACCCTTATAGATGAGCATTGTGATACCACTGCTGGGAATTTACCCTAAGCAATCAGTGAAAAGAAGAAAAGTGCTATATACAAAAAGATGTACACTATGCTATTATCTATGAGAGCACTGACTTAGATGCCTAAAGCAAGGTGATAGTTAATGGCATGTTAACTCAAGAGGCTCTGAACTTAATCATAAAGACATATAAAAAATGATAAAGTGAGTAAAAGCCAAATAAAACTATAAAGGAGACTACACACCAATTTCTAGTTCTACATGTAAAGAACTGGGAAGTTGCCACTCCATCCTAACAATAAGTACAAAGCTGAATAGACTGAAAAGTCAACTGTACTTGACCCCTGAGAGGGGAGGACCCAAGATAAACTGCTGCCCCCAAGATATAGAGATAGGGGAATACAGGGAGTCATGGCTTATCAGAGCAGCGATTCAATTGTGGCAACTACCACAGAAACCAGTGCCAGAGTAGGAAAACCTAAACTGTAACAAAAATGACTAGAGGCTCAGTGTGAACAAATCTAAAAGCTAAAACCACCAGGGGGACTCAGTTATAGGGGGCCCTCACACATTTGTGAATTTTACCTCTAAGAGCTCAACCAGGTTCTCACAATAAATATGAGGAAAAATCCTCGAGCCTCCTGTGGGGGGAGGGGACAGAAAATATTTTTGAAATATGCCAGAGTACTCTGTTCTTTTTAACAAGGCCTCTCCTAGGAGAAACTAGTTAACCAGAGCCTAAACTGATCAGTCTAACTGACCTGGAAAAAGGGAAATTCCAAACTCCAACCTACTGTAGTGTAGCTAACCTGTCCCACCCTTTAAAGGGGAAGAAAAAAACCTGAGAAACGCTTGTGAAGTTCACAGTCCAGAGGCACAGGCTCACTGAAAGACTGAGACCTAATCATAGAACTATCAAATGTTTCACCTACCCCCCCACACACTTTATCAGAATATTACTAACAGGCCTATTTACAGTAGTTTCTTTTACCCAGTACATCATGTCTCTCTACCAAGAAAAAATTACAAGACATTTAGTAAAAGGCAAAAAAACACAATTTGAACAGACAGTAAGCATCAGAACCAGACATAGCAGAGATGTTGAAATTATCAGACTGGGAATTTAAAACAACTGTGATTAATATGCTAAGGGCTCTAATGGATAAAGTAGATAGCATGCAAGGACAGATGGGGAATATAAACAGAGATGGAAATCCTATGAAAGAACCAAAAAAAAAAAAAGGCTAGAGATCAAAAACTAATGGAAATGAATGTCTTTGATTAGTAGACTGAACACAACTGAGGAAAGAATCTGAGCTTGAGGATATAGTAATAGAAATTTCCAAAACTAAAAATTAAGAAAACAAAGACTGAAAATAAAACAAACTATCTAAGGTCTGTGGGACAACTACAAAAAGAGTAGCAAACACGTAATGAAATTACCAGAAGGGAAAAAGAGCAAAAGCAGAATGTGAAACAATGATTCAGAATTTCCCCCAAATAAATGTCAAATACCAAACCATAGATCCGGGAAGCTCAGAAACACAAAACAGGAAAGATACAAGATATAAACAAACAAACAAACCTACATCTAGGCATATCATTTTCAAACTAAAGAAAATCTAATATAAAAAACTCTGAAAAAAAACCATAGAAACATCTTACCTAAAGAGAAACAAAGATAAGAGTTACATCTGACTTCACAGAAACCATGCAAGTAAGAACAGAGTGGAGAGAAGTATTTACTTATTGAGTCATCATTTAATTAGTTCTTCCTTGATTGAGTTCCTCAAAGTAGAATTTATCCCAGGAATGCAAGGCTGATTTAAACATATGAAAATCCGTTAATACCACAAATCAAGAGAATAAAAGACAAAACTCACATGATGATCTCAACACAGAAAAAGCATTTGACAAAATTCAACATCTCTTCATGATAAACATTTCTTAAATGGTTACAATAGTATATTTTGTTACCTGTATTTTACCACAATAAAAATATTTTTTAATAGACATTTCTCCAAAGATATACGAATGGCCAATAGGAACATGAAAAGATGCTTAACATCATTAGCCATTAGAAAAATGCAAATCACAACCATGATGAAATACTGCTACACACCCACTAGCATGGCCATAATAAAAAAAAGTTTTGGCAAGGATGTGGAAGAACTGGAACCCTCATATGACAATGATGGAAATGTAAATTGGTGTGGCCACTTTAGAGAACAGTCTGGCAGTTTCTCAAATGATTAAATATTGAGTTACCATATAAACCAGGAATTCCACACCTAAGTATATACACCTAAGAAAATAAAAACCGATGTCTACACAAAAACTCATACATGAATGTTCATAGCAACTTTAGTCATAATAGCCAGAGTAGAAACAACCCAAATGTACATCATATGATAAATGGATAAACAAAATGTGGTACACCAATACAATGGGATATTAGCTGACAATAAAGAAATGAATTACTGATACATACCAAAACATGGATAAACCTGAAAATATTAGACTAAGTGAAAAAAGCCAGTCACACACACACAAAAAAACACGTATTATAAGATTCCATTTATATGGGATGTCCATAATAGACAAATCTATGGAGACAAAAAACAGATTTAGTAGTTGCTTAGGGCTGGGAAGGATGAGGGCTTTGGGTGACTCATAAGTGTATAGAGTTTCTTTTTGGGGAGATGAAAATGTTCTGGATTTAAGATTCTGGTGATGGTGGCATGACACTGTTAACATACTAAAAATCAATGCACATTTTAAATGATAAATGTATGATGAATGAATTATATGGTATGAGTCATATCTCAGTAGTAAAGCAATTACCATAAAAATCAAAAATTAAAGACTTTCTTAAACAGAAATAGAGAATTGGCAACTTGTCTACATTATAAGAAGTGATATAGGAAGCTCTTCCAACAGAAAAAAATACGACACTGGACAGAAACTAGGACCTATGCAAAGAAACAGCCATTGAGATGGCACAAAGTATGCAGTTCTTTATCTTTTATCTCCATTGCTCTAAACAGGGGTCCCCAGTGCCCAGGCTGCAGACCAGTATGGGTCCGTGACCTGTTAGGAACTGGGCCACACAGCCTGAACAAGCAAAGCTTCATCAGTATTTGCAGGACTAGCAACACCACCTCAACTTCACCTCAGATTATCAGGCATTAGATTCTCATAGGAGCACCGGTCCCTGGTGCCAAAAAGGTTGAGTGAGAATTGATGCTCTAGAAGACAATTATCTAAAGCAAAAGAGTATCTATGTACTGTGTTTACAACATACGTAAAAGTAACATATGTGGCAAAAATAACACAAAGGAGGGCAGAAAGGAACTGGGAGTATACTGTTAGTCTTTACACTATACATGAAGCAATTAACAGTATTTGAAGGTGACTGTGATTAAGTATGTGTATTGTAAAGTTTAGGGCAACCACTAAACATTTTTTAAAAGACATATAAATAGAAGTGAAATGCAATCAAAATAGTACTCAACAAATAAAAAATCGAACAGAAAAAGAAAGTTAGAACAAATCAACAGCTTTTAAAATGGTAACTTTTAATACAATCACATCAGTAATTACATCAAATATAAATGCAGAAGATAGAAGTTGTCAGACTAGATAAAAAGATAAAAAGGACTGTCAGATTGGATAAAAAAGCATGACACAACTAAACAAACAAGTAAAACCCAATTTACTATAAAGATCTGGATTTACCAACCAGACAACTATTGACAGTTTAACCAATGGTGGCAAAAACTTAATTATGAATTGATAAAGATCACATCTCAAAAAGTAACAATTACCAATAATTCTCAAGTCTGAAAGTAACTTGAGTACATTCAACAGATCTAACCATAGTGACCGCCACCTCTAGATATAATTCAGTGATTTAACAACAAAGAGCTGTTTATGATTAATTTTACGAGGCTGAGAATTATTCTTTAAATCACCGAAATTCAAATTAACAGTGAAAAAAGCCGTTTATCTTCAAACAACTGTTGTAATAATTTCGACTAGTTATCATCATACATACTTTTTGTAAAGTTCACTGAAATATCTGAACATTCACATATTAAAATGCAAAAATATAATAATTAGCCCCTATGCCCCATCCAGCCACCTCGCTCAGGTACCAGGAGCTGTGCCTCAAACCACCCCCTCCACCCTTCACACTCCTGCCTACATGACATTGCAAGCAGTGTGGAGCAAGCCTATGCCTGCAGAATACCACAGGCTTCTGTGTCCATCTGCCTTGACTGTATGTAACCCTGGGGGCTAAGGGTGGGCGCTGTCCAGAAACTGGGCACCGGCCCCCCTCTGCTCTTGGTGTGTAAATTCACAGATAAACATTAATGGGCAACAACAAAAAATGTGACTGGAAGAACAGGGAACAGCAGTTTTGCACAGAAAGCTTTGGGAGATGTGGTTTACTGTTTCCCTGAAGCTGGAACAAAATTGAACAAATAAGATACGTTTGGTGCTTTGGAAAATGTGAAACCTGTTAGTGAACTCTTATTCTCCTCTATCAGAAGTTAAGTGAAATTAATTAAGCTCTTGCATAAAATCCAAGACTTGTCAACAATTCTTGTTATGAAGATACATGACTGATCAAAATGATACTGAGTAATCTCTCAGAACTAGATAAACTAATGAATGAAAAAGCATGTGAGAAATACATAAACTCTATTGAGAGATGAAAATGGAACCCCCATAAATAAACTAGTATAAAACAACTTTAAATAAATAAATGTCTTTCAACTGAGTAACAAAGAGAAAGCAAAACCTCCAACAAAGGATTTTTGTGATACTGTAATTTATACTGATAAATATATATTTGGTCTTTGTCTCTTGGCACTGAGCTCCTAAAAACCTGGAAATTTCCTTAGTAAAAAGAGCAATAAAGGTGTCTTTTGTTATCCATAACAAATTCCTCCGCATCACTCCTGAATTTATGTTAATAAGCTTACTTTTGGAAAGCCCCCCAAAATGGAAGCTGGTTGCCAGGGGAACCAACTGCCTCGATTAGAAGTTTGGAATTTTTAACACCACTCCCACCCTCCAGGGAGGTGAGAGGGGAAGTTGGATTAACCACCAATTACCAAGTATTTACTCAACCATGCCTGCATAATGAAGCCTCCATAAAAATCCTTGAACTACAGGGTTTGAAGAGCTTCCAGGTTGGTGAACACGTGGAGATACTGAGAGGGTGGCACACCTGGAGAGGGCATGAAAGCTCCGCACCCTTTCCCTCAATCTTGCCCTATGCATCTTTTCCATGTGGCTGTTTCTGAGTCACATCCTTTATTTAAAAACAAAAACAAACAAACAGTCATCTAGTAAGTAAATTGTTTCCTTGAGTTCTATGAGCCATTCTAGTAAATTAATCAAACCTGAAGAGGGAGTCACAAGAATCTCAAATTTACAGCTAGTCGGTCAGAAGCACAAGTAACAACCTGGACTTGCAATTGGTGTGTGAAGCAGAGGTAGCCCTGTGAGACTGAGTCCTTCACCTAGGAGAGCTGACACTATATCTGACACTATCTCTAACTCAATTCTAGGGTCAGAATTGTGTTAAACTGTAGGACACCCAGTCTTTGTCTGCCAGAGTTGCAGAATTTCTTAGTGTTGGGGGGAAAACCCTACACATTTGATGACTGGGAGTAGAGGAAACACAGAAGAGTTTTTCCCTTACAATTTTATTAAGTGACATTCTAAGTGAGTTGAATTATCTGCATTTTACTGATAAGGAAATAGAGGTAGGCTGAAAGCAGTGACCTAAGGTCTACATAGTAAAGACTGAAAAGCAAGGATTCAAATCCAAGTATGCCTAACTCTGAAGGTCACATTTTAAATTTTAACACTCTGCCTCTTACAAGTCAACTGTATAAGCTATAAGTAATTTTAACTCCTAAAAATTTAAATGGGATCCAAAATAAACAGGAAGCACATACATCTTTATTCAGAGAAATCTCTTCCTAATAGAGAAACTAGTGTCAATTCTATGACTGCTGCAATTTCTAAACCATTCTCAACACAAAAATGAAAACATACGTGCAATTTTTCGTTTAGCCAAACACTTGGCTCTATTTGACTGTTCTGTCTTCGTTTTCTGCAATTCATTCTCCTCCTTTGGCTCCTGTTGCAAAACAAGAAATATGATTAGGATGGCTACCATTAAAAGTAGTACTCTCAATCTCACCTACAGTTAAGAGACCACTGAGCCTCCGAACAATCAGTGGTTGTAAATAGTCACAGAAAAAAATCAGTAAAATATCCTTTACAGCAGCAAAAAAAAAAAAAAAGAAAGAAAGAAAGAAAAAAGTGTAGCTCTGAAACCAAAAATATAAAAATAAAAATTCATAATGTATTCTCATTATTATCTGTCAGATACATGCTCATGTAAAAATTGGTCCATCTGCAAAATAGCAGTAAGCATGTATCCAAGTTCAGGGAAAAAAGTTTAATTCAAGATTTAAAAATCAATAATGTTTTAACTCAGTGCATATTCATTTATTTTAAATCGGTACTTAAAAAAGCAACAGAACTGGGGAAAATTATGCAAGATATTTGTCAGATAAAGGGCTAATTTTCCTTATACAGTCATGCACTGCATAAAGACATTTGGTCAACAGCAGATCACATATGACAGTGGTACTATAAAATTATAATAAAATTGTAAAATTCCTATTGCTGAGTGACATCGTAGCCATCATGTCATACACAATATATAACATATTAGTGATAATGGTGTAAACAAATCTACTGTACCGTCAGTCATATAAAATCCTAGTACATAAAAATGTGTATAGTACACAATACTTGATACCAATAATAAATGACTATGTTACTGGTTTATGTATTTACTATACTTTTTATCATTATTTAAGAGTGTACTCATTCAATTTATTAAAAAAAGTTTGCCATATGCTATGTTAACCCAGCCTCACATATCTTATGTTTACCATATCTCATTTGCATTACTTTCTCTTATGCTTGATTAATCTTGTGTTGTTTTATACAGTAACGTGCTATACAGGTTTGCAGCCCAGGAGCAATAAGCTAAACCATACAGCCTAGGTATGTAGTAGACTATACCATCTAGGTTTGTCTAAGTACACTCTACGATGTTAACATAACAATGAAATCAGCTAACAATGCATTTTGCAGAATGTATTCTGTCATTATTGGTGCATGACTATAGAGAAAGAGCTCTTACAAATCAATAAAAAGACCAATATTTAGCCTCTTTCCATAGGAAAGAACATAATAAGATAATTCATAGAAAAACATATGCAAGGGGCTCATACATAGAAAGATGCTAAACTTTAGGAAATGCAAATCAAAACAATTGTATAGATATACTTTTATTTTACCTATGCTAGTAGTAAAAATGAAGATGTTTTATAGAACACTGTGAGGAAACAGGTACTCTCATATCACTGAGATAAAATGGATGCAATATGTTTAAAGGACAAATTGGCAATAACCTCTAAAATCATAAATATACAAGACTCTTTGTCCAGTAATATACTCCTAGGAATTCATTCTACAGAAACATTCACACATTAGCACAAAGATGTGTGCACAACCATGTTCAGAAAACAATGGTTTGTCATTTTTTTTAAAAGACTATAAACAACCTCAATCGATGTTACTTTATGTATGATCTACAGATGAGTAACAATCAGCAGACTGCTTGTTGCTGGTCTGCAACACAATAAGCACAGAAATTGAAAAGAAGCATTAAGACACTTTTACAGAAATCTGACATTGCTACAACATCCATGCACATAAGAGCACTTCCATGGTGAAAACTGCAGACTAGTCATTTAAAAAAAGGACCAAATTATAATATGCAATATTTTAAGCTTAGTTATTTATTAAAATCCAAAGTATAAAAATATCTGAGAAAATGCAGACATTTACCTATAAATTATATTAACAATAATTTTAAATTTAACCAAAATTATTTTTTTAATTTTTTTATTTTAAAGTATACAATACATTGGTTAGACATCTGTATAGTTCATAAAACGATCCCCCCAGTTGCTCCCTCCCTCCTCTGACCCTCCACCTGGCCAACGTATTAATGCTAACTGCATTCCCTATGCCATGCTCCGCCATCCATCAGCCACTAATTTGTACTTCCTTAGCCCTTCACCCCATTCTCCCAGCCCCCCCAACCCCCCTCCCCTCTGTCCATCACCAAATTGTCTACTATATTTGTGAGTCTGTTTTTGATTAGTTTGTTCTTTTTATTCCGTAGATTCTACATATAAGTGAAATCATACAGTGTTTATCTTTCTCTGTCTGACTTAAATACCTTCTAGGTCCATTAAAGCAATATATTTTTCCATCTCCTTCCTTTTCATGTGTAGAGGTCTTGTCTTCTTATTCTTTCAGCCACTCTATCTTTTGGTTAGAGCACTTAATTCTTTTCCATTTAAGGTACTTATTGATAAGAAGGTAGTTGTTGTTACCATTCTTTATTCCTGTTTTTGATACATGTTTTTTCTTCTTAAAGAAGTCCCTCCAACATTTCCTGTAATACCGGCTTGATGGTGATAAATTCCTTTAGCTTATTTTTGTCTGGGAAGCTCTTTATCTGTCCTTCAACTCTAAATGATAGCGTTGCTGGATAAATTATTCTTGATTGTATATCCTGGGTCTTCATCCTGTTGAATATTTTTTGCCAAGCCCTTCTGTCCTGCATAGTTTCTTTTGAGAAATCAGCTGCCAGTCTTATGGATGTTCCCTTGTAGGTAACTATCTGCTTTTCTCTTGCTGCTTTTAAGATTCTTTCTTTGTATTTAACCTTTGGCATTTTGATTATGATGTGTCTTGGTGTGAGCCTCTTTGGATCCCTGGTTTTGGGGATTCTCTGAGCTTCCTGGAATTTTATTTTAATTTCTTT
>NW_006443124.1:14201786-14218519 GCF_000325575.1 Pteropus alecto
AAGAAAGAATATTAAAAGCAGCAAGAGAAAAACAGATAATTACTTATAAGGGATTACCCATAATACTGGCAGCTGATTTCTCAAAAGACACTATGCAGGACAGAAGGGGTTGGCAAAAAATATTCAACAGGATGAAGACCTGGGATCTACAACCAAGGATACTTTATCCAGCAAAGCTTTCATTTAAAGTTGAAGGACAGAAAAAAGAGCTTCCTAGACAAAAATAAGCTAAAGGAATTTATCACCACCAAGTCAGTATTACAGGAAATCTTGGAGAGACTTCCTTAAGAAGAAAAAATACAAAAGACTCACTTCAGATAGAAGACACACACAGCCTAAAAGGAAAGGGATGGAAAAAGATATTGCTTTGATGGACCTAGAAGGTATTTAAGTCAGACAGAGAAAGATAAACACTAAATGATTTCACTTATATGTGGAATCTAAGGAATAAAAAGAACAAATACTAATCAAAAACAGACTCACAAATACAGTGGACAGTTTGGTATCGGACAGAGGGGAGGGGGGTTTGGGGGGCTGGGAGAATGGGGTGAAGGGCTAAGGAAGTACAAATTAGTGGCTGATGGATGGCGGAGCATGGCATAGGGAATGCAGTTAGCATTAATACGTTGGCCAGGTGGAGGGTCAGAGGAGGGAGGGAGCAACTGGGGGGATCGTTTTATGAACTATACAGATGTCTAACCATGTACTGTATACTTGAAACTAATTAAAAAATAATTTAAAAAAAGTTATCATCCAAGACCTTAAAAATTTGATAGAACTTTTTACTTTTATGGTACTTCAAAAAAGACTTACTCATGAAAAATTCACAGACCTGAATTCCATTCTTTCAAAAGATAACTGAAACATAAATATAAATTTACAAGAAAAATTGCTGTAAGTGGCTACCAAAAAAGACAAAAGATGAAGGTTCAAAACAGTCATAGTGATGTAGAGTACAGCACAGGGAATATAGTTAGTATTATTGTAATGGCTGTGTAGTGCCAGATAAGTGCTGGAGTAACTGGGGGGAAAGATGTCACTTCAGAAATGTCTAGCCATTGTACTATATATCTGAAACTAATATAAAATTTTAAAAAATTAAAATTATATTAAAAGCTTAAACAAACGAACAAACAAACATGCTGGCCTGCAGATGGGGTCAGGAGGGGAGGGAGATTCAAAGGGAAAGCCATGAGTGTTTCACTGAGGGCCTGTTATTTACCAGGTACATTTCTGCTGTTTATTCGTTTCATTCTCCAAAATGCTGGGAGGTAGGTTTTCACTAGCACTAGTAATACAGATAAAGAAACAGGCTTTGAAAAAGCATGCGTCATGGCTAAGAACACACAGTAAATCAGGAAATTGAGCTCAGAAGGTAGGTCAACCTACTTCAGAGCTTGTGCTCATTAATTATATACCATTTTTCTCCCATAATATACACACTCATACACATACAATATTATTCCTGGCCTTACAGTCCAGTTGAGAAGATAAACATAAGCACAAACATACAAAAAAATTTTTTGAAATGGAATTTTCCAGCTCATTTTGAATAAAAATTAAAAACTACAATCCTATTGAAAGCACTTAAAAATTCTTCTTCCCATTCCTTAACGTAAAATTAATTTCTCTACTTGGAATTTTATTTTTTTAAATATAGGTTTTAGATATACAATATCCACTGTGATATTAGCATTGTTATCAACTCAAACTAGAAATTAAAAAGCTCATCTGTCAAAATAAGAACTTTAAATATTGACATATACAGTGTTCATTGAAAGGATGTATATAGACGTTTAATATGGGATTCACAATTTCACAACTAACTTTATTGAGCTGCAATTGTATAAAGACAAATTTGTGGGTGTAATTGCCATTCTCTACATTATAAACACAATTCTAAGAAACTACACCATTTTTCTTTTCTTCTTTTTCCATATGTTATGTTGGTTCTAATAGTTATTGAAATGAAATTTTATGTCTGTTGTATCTAATAATGAAAAATGTAGGCTCATATTTTGTCTCTCTAAACTTCATTTTTCTAGTAATCCACTTATATTGTATTTTTAAAAGTATCAGTGTGTGACTGGAATCTTTTAAAAGCTGGTCTTGTATCACAGATTGTGTGAAGAGCATGAACTTAAAGGATCGTGAATAAGGACATGGTAAAATACATTATAGTCCATTCAGAATACCATTATTCCATCTAAAAGAATGAGTTCCATTTATAAATATTCATTTAAAAATATTTCCAGGATATATTAAAACAAATCAAGATGCAAAATAGTAAGTCTAATATGGTTCCATCTTCTCTATACTATCTACCAAAAAAATTCAGGTAAAGCAAATAAAATTACATATAACCCACATTTTCAGCATACCTTTGAATTTCAAATTACTCGTAAGCAAGAAATACCAATTTTGAACAGACAAAATTACCTCCAGAAAGAGAAAGTCCCATCCTAAAACTTAAAATACATAATATGAATAAGAAATATCCACTAAACTTATGTCGATCACAAGGAGGCATCATCAATAGAGGAAAAAGAGAAAAAAGGAGAGGAAGAGAAAAAAGGAGAGCACATACTCTTGGCCACTGGGTAGTGAAGGAAAAGAAAAACTGGATAAATTAAGAACTGTATAGAAACAAAAGAGAACCAAACACACCAACACCATCTCACCTCAAAATTTAATAAGGGGCACTGAAGAAAAGTCCAAAAAAATATTCAAGACAACAGAAAATAAAATGTGAAAGGGAATAAAAATGATCTGAGAGAAAGTGACTAAAACAATATGGGCAAAGATGATCCAGTAAGTGCATAATTAGGGTCTCTGAAGAAGAAAACAAAACAAAGAGAAAACTATAATTTTAAAAAAATAATTATAATCAAAGAAAACTTAACAAGGAAAAAAAAAAAAGACCTGAATTGATCTACATATTCAAAGTACCCACATTTACCTCTGAAAATGAACCATGAACACTTTCCAGACATACACTAGAAAACCTACTGAACTCTAAAGGTAAAGAAAATTCTTAAAGCATTCAGAACAACAAAAAAGCTTGATCACTTACAAAAAAAGGAAAATACATTCAACTTTTCAAATGCAACATACAAAGCAAAAAAACAAGGCAACATTTTAAAGAAACTTAGGGGGAATATTTTTAAACCAAGGACTTTGAACTCCATCAAGCAGTCTTTCATATATTGAGATGAAAAATAGTGTCAAATCTGCAAGAACTCAGAAAATACTATATTCACAAGGCCTTCTTAACAAATCTGATAAAAAACAAGCATCAATCAACTAAAAAATGGTTAGAGAAACTCTTGGTGAAAGAACTGACAGCGAATATTTAATAAATTTCAGATCTATATGAAAACAAAAATAGAGATGAGTATAGAAGAAAAACATGTAAATGTTATATACTCTAGTAATATAGAAATGATGCACCTAATAAATGAGAAGATGGAAGAGAAAGAAAAAGTCCATTGACTACTGCATGGGCTATAAGTGAAAGTCAAAAGAGAAAACTAAAAATGCAGAAACAGTTAGATGGTAGTTTTTAATTAAATATAAATAGTCTAAACACACCAGTTTAAAAAAGAGAAACTGTCAGACTGTATAAAAATAGAAACACCAAACCATGTCATCATAAATAAATATACTTAATTTGTTTCTAGTTTCAACAGATACCAAATACAGAAGCACTGTTGTCTACATTTGGTGACAATATGTTCTGAAACAAAAATTAAGACATTGTCCAAGACAAAGGATTTTTATAATCTTCAGGGTATAAGAAAGTCTTGCAATAGTTTACATGATGAAATAACAAAACTTCTGGATTATTTCTATGGTTCAGGAGACCAAGAGATAGAACAACTGAAGGTGAGGCTGTTCATAAAATCGCAGAATAACCTGTTTTTAACTATTTAAATCAAGTTGAAAAAACAACTTGAAAGACAATGATTAGTTGGCCATTTTTTTTAAGAAGCTAATCTAGTTTAAGGTTTATAGTACCACAGGAAAACATGTCTAATGCCCTTAACTAAAAAAGGGTTTGCTAAAATATATGCTGCATAAGAGCAGAACGTCTCTGTTTTGTTCATCACTGTATGTCCAGCCCCTAAAAGTATCTGACCCTCAATAGGGGCTCAATGATGTTGAATGCTGAATAAATGCTGAATAAACCTACAAAAAAAATGAAAACTTAAGTATTACCAGTTTGAAGACTTATAAACATATTAACTTTAGATTAAAATCTTTAATGTTAATATCTACACAAAAGAATCTGCTAAGAGATAGAACATATTCACTGAATCAATAAGCTATTTTTTGTAGGAAAAACACTGCAGCAGTACCTAAGCTAGGAAAAAAAATGCTTCTGGGCTTACAGCTGATTTTAATTTAACAGCACAGAGTGATATCAAAGCTATCTTTTTTAAAAGAGTGAGCAGATACTAAAAGCAAAACAAACGCTTTGAGAGTCAAAAAACTATTCTCTAAGAAATGGGAAAACAGACAGGAATATATCTTCCAATTTCTAGGAAAGCAGACTTGTATCTAACCGAAATACTTCAAAGTGACAACTGAGAATCTTGTAAATGGAGAACTAAAGATTGAAAAAGACAAGAATAAGTAAATCTGATTCATCAACTGGTCCCATGAACTGTTTTGGTACTGACAAAATCTAATTGGTTACAGACCCTTGTGGGCATCATCTTTCAGGCAGTGAGGCAGATGCTTCAACCAGTATCAAAGGAGTGATTTTGTGATACAGCACACTTTTTGTAATCTCATATAAACGTGTTTCTTACAATATAAGTCTACCAGCTTTAAAGAGTAATAGGTTTGAGATGAGTGAATTTCTTACTTCCTCTAACATACTATATTAAGAAGTACTTTGCATCTAGAAACGGTATAAATTTTAAAAGACTAACTGGAAATTTATACCCAACTACATTTTGTCATCAAGTAAAGCTTTTTAATATGAGTAATAATAACAGTTACCATATACTGCATACTTACTATGTGCCAGGCACTCTATATACATTACATCATTTAATTTCTCTCAAAGTTCCTGTGAGAAGAGTATCACTGACCCCATTTCATAAATGAGAAAAGTGAGGCTCAGTGTAAGGTCAGGAATAAAACTAGCTCTGTGCAACCATAAAACTCCAAGTATTCTTTTTCTTTTCCTTTGGGTTTTTATTATTTTATTTTAAAATGGAAGAATGTAAGAGAAGACAACTAATAAGGTTCTTGTCCACATAGGTCAGTTAGTGGCCACGTAAATCCCTAACAGCCTGAGACTATACCCTGAACATTTATAAAATCAGTTATCATTTACTGAAGTACCACACTCTAGGAAATACAACTTATGTAATCTCTAATTCTCACAACAATCCTACAGAGTAAGTATTAGTAGTTTTACACATAAGAGTAAAAAGTTTAGAAAGGTCACATAGTAAATGGCAATTTAAACACAACAGCAGAGTTTGCAAAAGCTCATCTCTGCTGTCTTAGGGACATGGTAAGAGTGAAAATAGGAAAATGGATCAGCCCAAGTAACTACTCACCAAAACCAAGCTGTGACAAACCCCAGTGATGTTAGGTTTGTGCCATTATCTTTACATTAAAATGAAAGCCAAAAAACAAACAAATGAGGGGGAAAAAAGATATTTCCTGGCTTCTTTTGCACCGGGAACTAGGACATTTTCTTAAAGAAATATTCAAAGAAATAAAACAGCACCAACAAGTAAAACCTAATACAGATATTTTTTGAGACTGCCTACTAATACAAGCCAACCACTATTTTTAGGTATTCAAAATAAAAAGTTTCTGCCAGCCAGAAAATCACGGTCCAATGATGAAGGCAGAAAAACACAATGGCAATTTCAAAACAGTGTGACAACTAATACTACAGAAGTATAGGTTCTATGGAAGTACAACAGATGACTAATTGACCCAGTCTTGGAAAATCTGCAAGCATCTCCAAAGGAATTGCTATCTAAGCTGAAAAATAAATTGGAGTTAGCACTGTCAGTTCAAAGAACAAAAGAAATAAATAATTCATTCGATTTTCAACTCACAATGCTAAATAGATGTGTTCTCTAAAATGACTCTACGAACTACTACTTTACATTCTGAAACAAACAAAAAAGGTCTTTTTGAAAAATACCAAGACATTAAAAAAACGTAAGTATATATTAAATATTAGTTGGTAGCCAAGTTTTATGACCAGGTGCTAGTAAATCTTAAAGAACAATTAATTCCTTTACTATTTAAACTGTGGCAGGACTTAAAAAATGAAGTTTCCCTTCTATTTTATAACATAAACCTGAAACTAAAATCTGATAAATACCCGAAAAAAAAGACAATTATGTAAAATCAATGCCACTAGGAATACAGATGCAAAACTCCTGATATACTGAGAAAGAAAATTCAATATTATGTTAATGTAATACATCATGACCGAGTAAGATTTTCTCCAGAAATGCAAATATGTTCCAACATTAGAAAATGTACCAATTAAATATATTAACTAATTAAAAGAGAAAAACTATACCATCATCATCTTGCTAATTAAAGGCATTCAATTAAACATCCATTCCTAAAAATATTAATAGCTAATAAGCAATTAAAGGATATTTCTGTTATATAATAAAAATATGAAACAAAAGCAAATATGAGAATACTTTTACAGTTAAGAAGTATTCAAAATCAAGATGAAGGTGTACTCTACCACTGATATCAATCAACATTATTCTGGAGGCTACAGTCAATGAAACATTTTTTGCAATGAAACAAAAAAATTAGGTATAAGTACTAGAAAGAAAGAGAAAATGAGCATTATTAGCAAATACAAATACCTACCTAAAAAAACCAAGATAATCAACTAAACAATTATTTCAAAAATATGTGACAGATCAATGGAACAAAATTAAAAATCCAAAAACAAACCCATTTATAGACAAGATTTCAGTTTACAATAAAGGTAAAATTTCAAATCTTTGGAGAAAGAACAGATTATAGAAAAACACTGGAGAAGTGTCTAACCACAGAGACCCAATTTTCCAATATATACATACTGTTTAGAGGTACATATAAATGTGGTACAATCGTAAAGATAATTGTAAAGAAAAACAAATATAGTGGTTACCTTTAGATGGATGGAAAGGGAAGCAATTGGGGAGGATCACACTAAATCAAGAGGGTTTACAAGGTGGCGAATACAGGTATTCAGATCATTTTTTAAAACTATGCATTTACATTTTATGCACTCTTCTGTATGTATATTTGACCATTTTAACAAAGTTAATGAGATAGATCTATATGTGCTATTACAGAAAGATCTCCAAAAATATTAAGTGAAAAAGCAAAATAGTATGTGTAGCATTCCTTTCCTGTAGAAGTTTTTATTGATGGTAAATGACTAAAGAATTTTTTCTGGAATAATACAAAAGAAATTATTACCTTTCATTAAATGTACACTGAGGTATACATCTTTATATTATACCTTTCTATATTGTTTTGTTTTCTAACAGCTTTGACCTGTTTTTGTTGTTTTGATTTTTTAATATGTATGTATGTAACTTTCCAACATATCTCTACATATATAACTATTTTATTTTTGTTAATATTAAGACGGGTTATCCAAGTGGTAGAATTGATGGGACTATTTTGTTTTCTTCTTTATACTTTTACATATTAAAAGAAACTATTCAGATAAAATCCTAATTAAAAACTAGACTATGAGGAAATTTTTTTAAAAATATATACCCAACAGAGATATAAAAAAATGTTCAATCCTGCTGATTATTTAAAATATATAACTTTTTGATTATCAAACTGGGAAAAATAAAAAAAGTGGTAATAGTCTTGGCAAGAGGACAAAGAATGCACTGCTGTTAAGAATATAAATGAGATTAGATTGCAATGGTTCCAATAGGGTATACCATATTAAAATTCTGAACTGACATTGCAGGGATTGAGTCACAGATTTTTAAGCAATCAAGTACAATAATCTAAAATCTGAATTCTTCACAGAAAGGTGGAGTAAGCTAAGTGAAATGTAGAGGGTAAAAAGTGAAGGCAGAGAAGCAAGTTCTGGGTCTATTAGTAAGAACTCAAACAACAGATGATCAAGAAAAGTAGATATGAAAGGATGATCTGCGTTTAAAAGATAAAAACTAAAGGATGTGGTGAATGACTAGGTATAAAAGATGAGAAAGAAGAAAGAGTTAAAGATAAATCTGAGGGTTGGCTCCATACTGTAGTGATTAGCACGTCTGCTTTACACACAGAAGGTCCTGGGTTCGCACCCCAGGTGGAGCCACAGACCATATCCCGGATGCGCCTGGCCCCGGGTGCACACCACAAGCACGTGGGAGGAGACACTTTGCCTTCAGAGATCCAGTTCTTAAGGGGAGATAGCAACATTCGTAGCTCAGGGGTGAAATTGGGGGAAAATTAAAGAGGGGGGAAAAAATAAAATAAAAAAATAAAAATAAATAAATTTTAAAATTTTTTTAAAAAAGATAAATCTGAGCTTTATATTTTGAGGCAACTGAGTATTTCTACCACAAATGAGATATAAGATAAAGAGAAGTCAGAGAAAAAAAAAAAATGACTTAGTTCACTGCCTTATTGGATGTGACCTATAGGAAAGTGGAAATCTCCAATAAACGAATGAAAATAGGAAACAAAGGAGACATTAAGCTCTAGAGAGCACTGTCAAATGAAGCTTTCTACAATTAACAGATGAATGGATAAAGATGATATGGTATTTACATACAATGGAATATTATTCAGCAATAAAAAAGAATGAAATCTTGTGACAACATGGATGGACCTAGAGGTTATTATGCTAAGTGAAATAAGCCAGAAAAAGACAAATATACGATTTCTCTCACATGCGCAATCTAAACAAAAATACACAAATCAGAAACAGACCCATAGAGAACAATGATAGTTGCCAAAGGGGAGGAGGGTAGGGGGATGGGAATAAAAAAAGGTTTCTACAATTAGGTTTCTACAATTAGGATGGGAATAAAAAAAGGTTTCTACAATTAGGTTTCTACAATTAGTACAGTTCTAAAGCTGTACTACCTAATATAGCAGACCAATACAGATTCATGTGGCTTTGATCACTTGAAATGTGACTAGTGTAACAAAGGAACTAATTTTTACTTTTATTGAACTTTAATTAATTTAAATTTAAATAGCTACAGGTAGCTAGTTGCTACCGTATTGGATAAAGTTTATCTAGAGACTTAAAGAATATTTATATCACTTTCCAGACACGTGAAAATTAAGATTTATATTTGATGTAGATTGTTCAAATAGTTTTAAAATATCGTATTGAATTAATAATATTACAAAACAGAGGAACTATAATCCATCCTTAGCCAAACAGTATGATTATTTTCTCTTAAGTAATTCTTAATTCCATTTACAAATCGAATTGAAGCTGAATAAAAATTACCTGGTCAGGCAAGCTGGCATTAAGGTTTAGTCACAAAACAAACCAATCTTGATTAAGAAAGCCTAGTTTGAGACCTAGAGCTCCACTCTTCAGAATACTGACCTCTCCATCACTATCAGATATCACAATGAATGCATCCTCAAGTTTACGCTTCCTCTTCAAATTGACAGGACTGGTAGTTTCTACATCTTTCTTTTCCAGATTCTGAACTTCAGAGGCTTCTTTAACTTTTTTCTTTCTCCGTGGCATCCTTTTGTCTGAAATACAAGGACAAATAGGATAAGTTTTCTAGATTCTATTTGTAATTTAGTCGTGTAAAAGTAAAAGATAACCATCTAAAAAAAGTAAAAAGATAGATTTCTGGACTTTTCCACTAATTAAAATTTGTATTTTTCCTATAGAAGAAAATATATAAATCTCATCTCTTTAGTGAAATTTCTATAGGAATAATACAATGATTTATCCTAGTTCCTTAAATATTAACTCAGATAATTGGTTTTCTTGACTATATATTATAGTTTATCTACAATATTTTTTAAATACCAATGCCTCAACCTGACAAAGGACATCTCCAAAAAGTCCACAGCTAATATCATACTTAAAGGTAAAAGACTGAATGCTTTCTCTTTAAGATAGTAACAAGACAAGAATGCCTGCTCTCATCATTTCTCCTGAACATTATACTGGAGATTCTAGACAGGTCAATTATTCAAGAAGAAGAAATAAAAGACATCCACATTACAAAGGAATAAGTAAAACTACTGCCATTTGCAAATGGTATGATCTTGTATTAAAAAAAAAAAAAACTAAGAAATCCACAAAAAACTTATAACTAATGAACGAGGTCAGTAAGATTGCAGGATACAAGGTCAATTTACAAAAATCATTTGTATTACTATCCACTAGCAATAAACAATCCGATAATGAAATTTTAAAAATTCAATTTCTAATAGCATCAGAAATAATAAAATGCTTAGGAACAAATTTAACAAATGAAGTGTAAGATTTGTACCTGAAAACTTAAAAATATATTATTGAAAAAAAAGATCTAAATAAATGCAAAGACATCTATTGTTCATGAATTGGAAGTCTCGATATTGTTAAGACAGCAATATTCCCCAAATTGCTCTACAGATACAAAATAATCCCTAATAAAATCCCTGTTGGAGTTTATTGTGGAAATAGACACGCTGATCCTGAAATTCACATGGAAACATAAGGGTCCCAGTATAGCCAAAGCAATCTTGAAAAAAAAAAGGAAAAAGTTGAAGAACTCACAGATCTCGATTTCAAAACTACAAAGCTACAGTTTTAAGACACTGTGGCAATGGTACAAGGATAAAGATTAATGGAACAGAACTTAAAATCCAGAAAAAAACCACACATTTACTATCAATTTTCGACAAAGGTGCCAAGATAATTCAATGCAGAAAGTACAGTCTTTTCAACAAATGCAGATATCCACAGGCAAAAGTATGAAATTGGACCTTTACGTCACACATACGAAATGTTGCAAAAAAACGGATCAAAGACCTAAATGTAAGATTCAGGTAAAATTCTTAAGTGAAACACAATCATAAATTTCTGTGATCTTGACTAGGCAATAGTTTGTTATATATGACATCGAAAGTATAAGCAACAAAAAGAATAGATAAATTGGGCTTCATCTAAATTAAAAACCTTAATATAAAGGTGCTTCAATCCATGATATCAAGAAAGTGAAAGAAAAAAAATGGAAAAAAATTTGCAAATCATCTACATAATAAAGTAATTGTATCCAAAATATAAAGAACTCTTGCAACTCAATAGTAAAACGGTAAATAAACCAATTTTAAAAATTGGTAAAGAATCTAAACAGACATTTCTCCAGAGACAAATGGTCAGTAAGCACATGAAAAGATTCTCAATGTCATTAGTGATCAGGGAACTACAAAGCCCACTACGATGGCTATTTTTTTAAAAAAAGGGAAAATAACAAATGTTGAGGAAGATATGGAGAAACTGAAACCCCAGTACACTGTTGATGGGAATATAAAATGGTACAGCTCCTGTGGGGGAGGGGAGGAACGAATGATGTAATAATACACACTACGACATGAACAAACTTTGAAAACATGTTAAGTGAATGAACCAATCATAAAGGCCCAAATATTGTATGACTATATGAAACATCCAGAATAGGCAAATCTGTAGAGACAGAAAGCAGATTAATATTACTAGGAGCTGGAAAAGAGGGAAATGTGGATTGACTGCTTAATGTCTATAGGGTTTTGAGGGGCATGATCGAAATGTTCAGGAATTATAAACTGGTAACAATTGCACAATAATTTGACTGTACTAAAAGCCACTAAATTGTACACTTTAAAATGGTTAAAATGTTAGGTTTTATGTTATGTGAATTTTACCTAAATTAAATTTTTAAAAAGCTCCCCAGATGATCTTATTTTATAATCAGAGTAGAGAATTACTGGCTTAGTCAATGATTTAAATAGAGCAACCTTAACTGTCTTATAAACCTCTCAAATAGTTTAAGACAGTTGTTACATCTCATTATCAAAAAGAATCTGTACAATCTTAGCATTAAAGGAGGACAGTAATACACCCACATGCTTCTATTACAGGGTCATTTACAAAATCATTTCCTATCCTTAGATGAATAAACACATCTAATAAATAAAAAAATTTCTTTTCTATTCGTAATGCATATTCTTAAATGATTTGTCTTGAAGAAACAGCAGAAATCACATAGAAAAAATTTAAACTACATATAAATTTTTTAATTCTGTATTTAAACATCTAAAGTAATTACAGAATTAGAGAAATATAGTATATATAAAGAAGGGTTAGCTATCTATTATATAAAAAGTACATATAAATTGATCCTCCCATATTTCTCATTAACCTGTCTATTTCCACCATTACCCTAGTCCAAGCTACCAACAACTCTCATGTGGACAACTGTAAAAGCCTCTTAAGTGGGTTCCTTACTTTTATTCTTTCCCCACTCCAATCTGCTCTACACACTGAAGCTGTTAATTTTTCAAACTGCAAATCTTAAATTATTCCACTACTTAAAAACTTCAACATCTCACTGCTTTCATAGTTTTGCCCTTAACATGGTCTACAATATACACCCTATATTACTGAATTCCTGCCAGATTTCAGATTTTCTCTAAGCTCTCCCTCAGTTCTTAAGCCATAGCCATACTCCTTTCTTCCCACAGGGCCTCTGCACATGCTCCTTCTGCCTGGAAGATTCCACCAACACTTCCCTTTACCTATTTTATTCCCTCTCATCCTTGAGATCTCAGCTCAATTATGAGCTTCTCAGAGAAGTCTTCCTTGAACACTAAAATTGGTCAACTATCTCTACTACATATTGAGTGCACCATGGACTTCACCTTCAAAATGTTATCACGGTTGTAATTACACGTGTGCGATTTTTAAGGCAATACACTTTTCTTTCCCAATAGACTGTAGACTTCAGAAAGGTAAGGGTAATCTACCCAGCACCTAGCACATTTTCTGGGAATTAGTAGGTGATCATTATATACTTATTAAGTAAATTAATTAAACAAAATTTAGAACAATTAACCTAAAGTGGTAAAATTATAGATATTTTTGTCCTTTACTCAAACTTCCTACAACTCTTGCTAGGTTTATAATTTTAAAATAATATTCAAAAAATCTTGCTGCATTTTGTACATTTTGTTAAATTCATTTTTGAGTAATTAAAGAAAGAAATCAAAATTCTAAATAAATGTGAGACATTATGCTCATGGATTGGAAGACTCAACAGAGTAAAGATGTCAATTCTTCCCAAATTCATCTTAGACTTAATGTAATTCCTATAAATATCCCAGCAAGATTTCTTGTAGACTTAGGCAAGCTTATACTAAAATGTATATGGAAAGGCATAGGCCCTAGAATAGCTTAAACAATCTTGACAAAAAAGAATAAAGTGGAAGGAATTACCCTACTAAATATCAAGGCTTACTATAAAGTTATAGTAATCAAGACAGTATGGTATTGGTGGAAGAAGAGACAAAAAGATCAATGAAGCAGAATAAAGAACTCAGAAATGGATCAAAAATATGTTCAAACTCATTTTTGACAAAACTTCAAACCCAATTCAGTGGAGGAAGCCTTTTCAAAAAAGGAACATCCACAAGCAAAAAAAATAATGAACCTTGACCTAAAAGTCACACTTTATACAAAATTAACTCAAAATTAATCATATTAAAACTACAATGAGATAGTACTACGCTCTTGTCAGAAGAGGTAAAGTTTTAAAATAGTCACACCACCAGATGCTGACAAATATGCAGAGAAACTGGCACACTCATATAATGCTGGTGGGACTGTAAAATGGTACAACCACTACAAAAACAGTTTTGGCAGTTTCTTTAAAAACTGGACATGTAGCGGGTCCCAGCAGCTGCCAAGCAGCCCAGCAGCCCAATTTCCCAAAGGCACCCAGCAGGCGCCTGCCACCACAATGCCCAAGAGGAAGGTAAGCTCCACCAAGATGGCAGCAAAGGAGGAGCCCAAGAGGTTGGCTAGGTTGTCAACTAAACCTGCTCCCGCAAAAGTGGAAATGAAGCCAAGGCAGCAGGAAAGGATAAATCAGCAAAGTGCAAACAAAAGGGGAAAGTAAAGCAAATGGAAAACAGGCAGAAATGGCTAACCACAAATCTAAAGCAGATTTAACCTGCAGAAAACAGAAACTGAAAACAAGGAGATTCCAGCCTTTTTGATGAAGGAGAGAAAGAAGCCAAATCTAATTAATATCATATACCGTGTCTTATCAGTGGTCCCTGTCTCCCTTTCTGTACAATCCAGAGGAATATTTTTATCAACTATTTTGTAAATGCTAACTTTTTTAAGGAAGAGGGAATTCCACCTCAACCCATTTTTTAGGTGTAAATGTTTATTTTTAAGAGGTGAAATAATTTACTGCTCGTTTATTTTTTGGTCAACCAGAAAATAGTGGGATATTGAATATAGAAGGCTTTGATGGTCTTGAGTGTCAGCTTAACATTCCATAGATGGGTGTGGTTTTACATCGTATAATACAAGGCACACTAAATAGCAATTTGGAGTCAATCATGCATTTAATATGTCTTGAACACTTTAAATTACTCCTTTCCCCATGTTTTTGGTAGAACTGTTTCCTAAAGAAATCCACTTCTTGATTTTGGCTCTCCCTGTCAGAATTTCGTGCACTCTAATATCTTTGTCGGGTAGTCAAGTTTCCCTGATAATTTGTTAATGTGCTGTGTAAGATTGAAAATTTGATTATGTAGTGTATATGATATTAAGTTGTGAATTAGTGGGACTTTGATATAACAGCATATTAACATTTGAAGATATTGGTACTTCATATTCTATTAAGGAAAATTAGCCTCCAAATTTAAGCTGGAAAGTCACTGGAATAACAAAGATTCACAAGTATATGACTTTTTAGGTTTTTGATACATACGTTAAGAATTATGTACAAATTGAAATGCCTGTGTACTTATCCTCAAAACAACCAATAAAATCTTGACTATGAAAGAAAAAACTGAACATGCAACTTTCAAATAACTCAATAATTGCACAAATAACTCAATAATTGGCACTTATTTCAAAGAAATAAAAATTATGTTCACATACAACCTGTACACAAATGTTCACAGAAGCTTTATTTATAACAGCCCAAAACAGAAATCCATCCAATATCCTTCAACAGGTGAATGGCTTAACTGTGGTGTATATACACAGTGGAACATACCCAGCAATAAAAAGGAATGAACTACTGATTCATACAGCAACTTGGTTGACTCTTTAGGGAATTATGTTGAGCAAAAACAGCCAAGCCCAAAATGATATATACTATATGACTCCATTTATAAAACATTTTTGAAATGACAAAATTTTAGAAATACAAACAAGATTAATGGTTTCCAAGGGTTAGGGACAGGAGAGGGTAGGTGCAAGAGGGAGGTGGATGTGGTTAGGAAAGGGACACTTGTGGTGTTGAAACTTTCTTGACTATGGTGATTAACACACAAATCTATATAGATGATAAAATTATAAAATATTAACACTACACACAGAAACATCCAAATGTACACAAGTAAAATGGGGGAAATCTAAACAATCACTGGATTCTATCAATGTCAGTATCATGGTTGTGTTGAGAGAATTTGGGATTCCAGTTCAAGATAGTGTGTTAGATGATCCTGCACTCACCTCTTCCCAGGACACACCAAATCTACACCTAGGTAGAGAACAATTGCCGCTGGGGACAAAAAACAAAAACAAAAACAAAAACTAGCCAAGCAACTCCTACTCATCAGGCAAACTGAGCAAATCTCACTTCGAAGCAGATAGGAAAGTCTGGAACACAATCTCACCATAAATTCTGCCCCCAACACAGGGGCCCTCAGTGAGGAAGTAACTAAAACCCCCAAGCAAAAAGTCTGGAACACAATCTCACCATAAATTCTGCCCCCAACACAGGGGCCCTCAGTGAGGAAGTAACTAAAACCCCCAAGCTTCCCTGAGAAGCGAAGGGTCTGAAACAGAGTAGCTGAATAGATTTTATTTTTTTTTAAAGACCCATCTAAATGCAGCCTACAAGAGATTCACTTCAGATAAAAGGACCCACAGACTGAAAGAAAAGGGATGGGAAAAGATACCGAATTGAGTCTGGTAACTGAAAGCCCAAGAGTGACTACCACTGCAAAGTGACAGAGTAGAGAGAGAAAGAGATGAGTACAGAATAGTGCTAAAGATTTTAACTTAGATGAAAGGAATGGGGGTGGGGTGGGAAGGGGAGGCAGAAAAGATGTCAGAACTATGAGGAAACTTAGTTAAGCAGTGTCAGACACTAATTTGGCAAGATGGCTGCTAAAATGAAAGTTGAGAAGCAGCACATGGATTGGATGTTAAGGATATTTTTGATGATTCTAAAGAGAGGGCAGATTCAGATTCTACAGCCTATTATCTACGAAAAACCCACAGTTAATATACTTAATGGTGAAAGACTAAAAGCTTTTCCCTTAGATCAGGTACAAGACAAAGATGTCTATTCTCACTACTTTTTTCAACATTGCACTGAAGGTTCTAGCCAGCACAACTAGGCTAAAAAAAAGAAAAGGCATCCAGATTGGAAAGGAAGAAGTAAAACTATCTCTATTCTCAGGTGCAAAGATATTGTATTTAGAAAATTCTAAGGAATCCTCTAAAAAATTGTTAAAATAAA
>NW_006443124.1:14218554-14221135 GCF_000325575.1 Pteropus alecto
AACAAAAATAAATTGTATTTCCATACACTTACAATAAACAATCTGAAAGTGAAATTAAGAAAATTTTATTTACAACAGCATTATAAAGAATAAAATATTTAGGCAAAACTTTAACAAAAGACCTGCAAAACTTATGCTCTGAAAACTATAAAACATTTTCAAAGTAATTAAAGACGATCTAAATAAATGGAAAGACATCCCATGTTAAAGAATCAGAAGACTTAGTATTAAGATGTCAATACTCCTAAAATTGACATACGGATTCAATGCAATCCCTAATTAAATACTAGGGGGTTTTTTTTGTGAAAATTGATGAGCTGATCCTAAAATTCACAGAGAAATTCAAGGGTCCCAGAATAGTCCAAACAATCTTGAAAAACAAAGAACAAAAACAGAGGACTCATACTTCCCGATTTCAATACCTACCACAAAGCTATAGTAATCAAGACAGTGTGGCACTGACAGAAAAATTAACATATAGATCAATGGAATAGAATTGAGAGCCCAGAAATATATGTTCACATCTACAGTCAACAGATTTTCAACAAGGGTGCCAAGACCATTCAATAGGGAAACTCCAGTCTTTTCAGCAAATTGTATTAATACAAGTGAATAGCCATATGCAGAAAAAAAAAAGTTAAACCCTTACCTTACACTACATACAGAAATTAACAAATTTAAGAGCTATAATTCTAAAACTCACAGAAGAAAAATATGCATAAATCTTCATGAACTTGAATTAGGTAATGGTTTCTTAGATATAACATCAAAAGCACAAGCAAAAAAAGAAAAACTAGATAAACTGGACATGATCAAAAATTAAGAATTTTTATGCTTTAAGGACACTATCAAGAAAGTAAAAGGATAGCCCACAGAAGAAAATTTTTGCAAAGTACGTATCTCTGATAAGGGACTTGTGTCTAGAATACATTGTAAAACAAAACAAACAAACAAAACCCTCACATCTCAAAACTAAAAATGCAAATAACCCAATAAAAATTAGCCAAATGATCTAAGTACACATTTCTTTAAAGATTTACAAATGGAGAATAAGCACATGAAAAGATGCTCTACATTATTAGCCATCAATGAAATACAAATCAAAACCACAATACCACTTTACACCCACCAGAATAACTATAATTAAAAAGACATATAAAGTACCAAGTGTAAGCAAGAATGTGGAGAAACTGAACTCTCATAGGTACTGGTGAGTATGTAAAATAATGAAGCCTCTTTGGAAAACAATCTAGCAGTTCCCCAAAATGCTAAAATTAAGAGTTACAATACAACTCAGCAATTCCACTCCTAGGTAAACAGCCAAAAGAAATTGAAACTTACAACAAAATATTGTACACAAATGTACGTACATAGCATTATTCATAAGAGCCCAAAACTGGAAAGAACGCACATTTCCAACTGATGAAGGACTAAAATATGATATATCTACACACCAGAATAATATCCAGCAATAAAAAAGAATGAAGTACTGACCCATGCAACATGGATGAAGCTTGAAAACATCATGCTAAGTGAAAGAAGCCAGTTCCAAAGGACCACATATTGCATGATTCCATTTATATGAAATATACATATTGGTAAATCTGTAGAGACAAAAAGCAGACTAGTGATTCCTTAGGCCTGAGTGGGATTGAGTACTGATGGCTTAGGAGTGTGGAATTTCTCTTTGGGGTGATGAAAATGTTCTAAAATTGAGTTTATGATGGTTATATGACTGTGAAAATACTCAAAGCCATTGAATTGTACACTTCAGTGAATGAATTGCATGGTATATGAATTATAGTTCAATAAAGCGGTTAAAAAAATTAACGTATGATGACCAAGTCAGAACACTGGTTACCTCTGAAGAGTACTAATTGGGAAAGGGCACAAGGGAGCTGAAAATGTTCTGTATCTTGATTTGAAGAGTAGTTATTTGGACGTACACATTGAGCAATATAGTTAAGATGGGTTCTCTTCACTATATTAAATACCTTTTTAAAAGTTTTTTAGTAATTAATAAATATTTGTGAATGTTTTAATTCACAAAAACCTCATAAAAACTCATAAAAACCTAAGAAGTAAATATAAGGAAACATAGTTCAGAGAACTTGCCTGAAGTCACAAAACAGAAACCTGCACTTGTCTCATCTCCGAAATCTGACTCCAATACTCTATGCCTTAATCTTTAAACTTCTAACTACAACTGCTCCCTGATGTACAGCATGCACACATAAATATTTGCTGAATAGCATAAAGTGCACATTAAAATTATTAAATTATATATAAAGACAAATAAGGACAAAAGTATTATAGAAGAAAGCAATATGGAGGATAATAAAACTTAAGGTGATCCTTGAATCTAAGAGAATAGCATCAGTAGGGCTTTGAAGCAGGACTTAGAATGGGGGGAAAACTGGAGGACTCATAGTGCCCTAAGAAAACATCTTATATGGAATAGTTTCCACCTTATTAAATGTTTTCTGTATCCGAGTTATTTAAACCAATATGCTCCAATCAGATAGCAAGAGTAGCTAACCACCAAATATATGTATGTAATTTCTTAAAGATATATAAATTT
>NW_006443124.1:14221154-14223284 GCF_000325575.1 Pteropus alecto
TTCCCTAGCACAGAACCACCAGCAGGCTCAAAGTGGTTTTCAAAGAATCACAGCAAATAAAGGATCAATAAGAAGCATTAAGTAGAGGCACCCCACAGATAGATTCCAAAATTCCAGTGGTTCATAAGATTTAGCCACAGTTTCCACAGTAATTCTAAGAGTAAAAAGGTCACAGTTCAGCTAATGACTTTTAATAATAAACAAGCAAGCCAGCATATAGTTCGACTACTATGTAAATACCTACCCTTCAAAATGAAGAACTCACTAAAATAATAGCTTATCTTCAATTACTCGAACTGAGACTATAGAATGAATTACCACTAAGTGTCTGCAAAGGAGGAGTCTGGATGCCAACAGCCTCTTCATAATCATAACTGTTAGGAATAAAAGAACGCTCAAGCAGGAAAAGTGACCCGATAGTGAGACTTGTTATTTATTTTCACAAATATCATTTTTTATAGTGTTCTTGAAAATCTCCAATTTGGATATTATTTGTCTTTTTCTCTCAGCCATCCATCATCCTGATCTATCTGAAGAACAATCACTGACAAGGTAATTTAAAATTCTGACATTCTACCTACCAAACCTGTCAAAATTCCATGGGTGAAAAGGGACCTTAACAATACTTCATGAATGATTGACTCTTACTCCTAAATAAGCAACTCTTCAAGAAATCTGGTACCAACCTCTTCATCACCTGATCAAATCAGCTTGTTTCTCTATTTTTAAAAAGAGAAGGTAAATATACACCTAACTACCTACTCATACACGCCTGATACTTTCCCAGTTCACACTCAGGCGCAGTTCAGGACAAGTAACAACAGAATCCAAACACTTTGAGTAATAACTAGACTGTAGTTATTTATTTAGTCCTTGGACACTACTCTAGGTACCTCACACACATTAATTATAGAGGTTATTCCTTCCAATAACTCCATGTGGTATCATTATTTTACGCTATTTTTATAAACGATTATCACTATTTTACATGTTAGGAAAATTATTCAAAACCAGTTGGTAAGTGGTTACGCTGGTAAATAACTATATTGAGAATTGAAGCCCAATGTGTTTGATTCCAAAATGGACATTCTTTGATCCAACTACAAAGCACTTCCTCTTCCCTGACAGGGAAAAAAAAAAAAAAAAGACAAACATAAACCATCCAGTTTTTCCTGGGTGTTACGTATAGCTCAGTATGACAGTAACTAAATACAAAAACATTGGAGTCAGGCTGCCTGAATTCAAAATCAGCTCTACTACTTCGGAGATGTGTGAATTCGATTATCTGTAAATTGAAGAGAACATTCCCATACCTATTAGTGAGGATTAAACACATGCGTATGAGTAAAAGGCTTGAAACACTGACACCGTACGAAGGGGAAACGCACCAATTCTGCTGGAGGGGAAAGCGGTATATGATAAGTATTTCCAAGGAAAATCTTTTTCTGGCTAAACAGTGAATGCCAGGACCGCTCCCCGACAAAAGAGAAGCCCGGAGGGAGGGGCGTAAGGCGGCAGCGGTGGACCGGCCCAGTCGTCCTCACTACCGGGAGGAGGCAGGACGAAGCCTCTTCCGAGGATTCCACGTGAGGCAGAAGCCTTCGAACGGCGGGCGAGGAACAGAGCCCTTCGGTGGAGAGCGAGAAGTGCTAAAGGGGACACCCAAGATAATGAAGGCCGAACGCCACCCGCCGCCCCCTGGGGGTGAAGGAGTTCAGAACCCGAGGGCGGAAGCCCACCCAGCGTTAGAAGGCGCCCACCGGCGTCACGAGGGGCCCATCCCCAACGTCTCGAAGGGCCCACCCAGGCTTTGGGAGGTGCCAACCCGGTGTCTCGAGGGGCCATCCCCGGCACTCGAGGTACCATCTCGGGCGTCCCGAAGGGCCCACCCTGGCGTCGAGAGGCGCCCACTGCGGTGTCACGAAAGGCTCGCCTCAGCGTCGAAAGGGCCCTACCCCCGCGTCAGAGGCTCCCCTGCGGGTGAGGAGCGGGCCGCGGCCCCCGTGAGGGAGAGACAGAGGCAGGTAGAGGGCGGGCTGGAGGTGTGCGGAGACGGCAGGTACTCACCCACCGGCCGGCGTCGCTCCGCCGAGCCCCTCCTCCAGGGCGCTGGGGGTCGCGAGCGTTCGC
>NW_006443124.1:14223322-14247231 GCF_000325575.1 Pteropus alecto
AAAGCTGGCCGCCGCCGCGAGGAGCCGCGCTCTCCGGGCGTGCGCAGGCGCGGGCGTCAGGGGACGGAACCAACGCGCACCGCGGGGGAAAGCCGCCGCGAGGACGTACCAACCGCGCGAGGCGGGGGGTGCCATCCGATCACCAGCAGCAGACGTGGTCCTCTCCCGATGTTCTCGCAGCGTGCTCGTTCGCTGTTTCATTTGCTACCACTTTGAGAGAAACTAAAGAGTAGCACAGGGCTACCAAAACACTACAGTAAACCCTTAAAGTCTCTACCACATCAAGCCTCTGGCGCTTTGTTATCATGTATCTACAGTTAATACTGAAATTATCTGTTAGTTTGACCACTTGAAAATTATCTTGGTAAATATTAAAGTCTGATCATTTCAGGGGAGGGAAGGAATCGAGGAAATGGAAACTCTTAGAGATGTCAGGTGGAAAAGTAAAATCAGAACAGCCACTTTGGTGCTATTTAAAATGTGCATTTTATGACCCAGCAATTTCATGTCTAGAAAAATACAGAAAGAAACTGCTACAGGTGTGTACAAGTAGACATGTTCATGTTCAATCCTTCCTTGTAAAAAATGTAAACAATGGAATGTCCAATAAGACATGAATAAATATGTTCCTGCGATAAAATATTACAACAAATAAAACTAATGAGTCCTAAAAGTAGCAACATTTGATAGCTCGAGTTATTGAAATATCAACATGCCAACAAATGTGAAATGACAGATGTAAATTTGAAAATACATAGAATGACAGTATATACTGATTATGGAAAATGTGTGTATAGAAAATGATCTAGATGGATAGATGAACACATACTGTGATAATGATATGAGGACAGGGGAAGGAGAGGTGGAACCCAAGATGGATGGGTAGAGGGGATAAATAGGACTTCAGATCTGTCATGATTTCTTTTAAAAAAAGAAACCTAAAAATAACAATTTTAAGAGTTGGGTAGTGGAACTATACATTATTTTTCAGTACTTTTTTGTAACGTTTAATTCTGGAATGCCCTTTCTCTGTCCCCCTAAGTCACTTACCTCCAACTGATCCTCCAAATTCCAGCTCAACCACTTCATCTGCCTTCTCTAAACCCGGTTCATTTCTCCTGCTTGCTTTCCTCAGCTTCTGGGACATTTGATCACCCCTGGTATAATGCAATTATTTGCTATATGCATCAATTTCTTATAAGATTGTGGGCTTTCTGAAGACATGATCCACATAACCTTAGCAAGTAGCAAAGAGCCTGGCCAAAAGCAAACACTCAATACATGTTGATTGAACTGAATTATGAAGGAGAGAGATCAGAAAAGGTTTCAATGCAGGGCCAGAAAGGTCCTTTTGGAACATCTTACTTCAGGGAATGGTGATACAATTGTTACTGGCAGCCATATAGCAACCCTGAGGAGAGCCAAGTTATGTTAGGCAGCCTCTAAGGGGGCTCCCAATCACCCTGCCTCCTGGCAATCACACTCTTGTGTAATCCCCTCCCCACCCTGAGGGTGCTACACTTAATGACTCACTTTTTAAAAACATAATAAGGCAGAGTGATGGATGTCATTTCCAAAACTAGGTTATAAAAAGGCTGTGGCTCCTTCCTTGGCACTCTCACCCTCTGGATTTGATCATTTTGGGGAAATCGAAATGCCATGTCATAAGGCAATCATGTGGAGAGACCCACATGTAGGAAAGTATTCCCTCCATCCACTCACCCAGGTTAACAGCTTAACCACAACCTCATAAGATACCTTAAGTCAAAGGCACCTCCAGGCTAAGCCATGCCCAAATTCTTGACCCATAAAAATTGTTTAAGTTTTAAGCCACTAAATTTGAGATAATTTGTTACATAACAGAGAACTAATAGCTTAGAAAAGAAAAAAAAAATAGGTTGAGGGCCCTTGATCATATACCTGGAGGCTGTTCCACTTCGGGCTTTCTGTGATGTGAGATAATAAATGTCCTTAATATTTACATCACTATGAGTTATGTTTTCTGTTGCTTGCAGTAGATGACATCCTAATTGATATAAATCTGAATGTCCATCAGTAAGGGACATCATATATTATACTATATATTACATAGTATAATATATTCATATAATAGAATAACATCAAACAAAAGAAGTGAACTAGATCTATGTATCATCATAAATAGATCTCAAAAAATAACTTTAAAAAGCAAGTTGCAGGATGATACAAGTTCCATGAGAATAGGACTTTATGGTATGTATTTTTGTTTCTTTAGAACTGTACTTAATACATAGTATAGAAGAATGAATGATATACTCACCCTGATTCCATTTATGTGAGCACACACTCTTAAAGAATATCATGTTTTTAAGGTAACAGATACATGTAAAATATTTTCATAGGCCTGGGAGGATACATGGATACATTATAAGAAGAACATATAGGATACTTCTGAAAAGGCATCTAGAGGTCCAAAATTGGGATCAGACAAAGGGAACCTTAATACAGCTATGTTTTGATCTTATTTTTAGAACTACTGCTGTGTAATTAAAGATGAATAAACTATATATTTTAAAGCAATCACCTTTTAGTGATTGCTGCATCCAAGTTACCTAATGCTTCACTGCTGATCTCTTTATAAAGTTTCTCTTGCCATTTCTGAGTAGAACTTCTTGTCATTTTGAAAGTGGGTCATTTATTAATATTGGAAATTGACTTATTTACAATTCCTCACATTCCATGTGGGGGCACTACAGTTAGAGTAACAATCTGGGCCCCTCTCCACCTCACTCATGCCTCTCAGAGTAGGGCTTTGTCTGGTAGGATTCAGGGAAGGAAATGCACATGCTTCTCCCAGAACTTTCTTCTTTACTCTCTCCCTGATATGCCCACCTGCATGAAGCACACATTCTCTACTCTCTACTAGAAGTTTTTCAGCACATCACACCACCCCTAACCTCTCCCATCTCCACCAAGAAAAGCCAAGACTGTTTAGATGTGCCTATAAAGAGGCAAGTCCATACAATTCAGGGTTGAAGTATAAACAAGCTCACTTGGCTAACACCAATCTCTCAATTGGTTCTAATCCCGGGCAAGGAACGGGAGTGTTATTTATTCACCTCCTCAAACCACAATAATTAAGAAGCTGGTATTTCTTCACTTTTTAAAAAAATGTAAGGCTATATATGTCTACATGTAAAACTGTAATAAGAGAACAATACAACAGCATATGTGCGCAGCATCCAAGAAAATACTAGATGTGTTTCAGGTATATGTGCACAGTACTTTTGGTAGTCATGCTGTAATCTTTTTTTTTTTTTTTTTTTTTTTTTTAGTCTTAGCATTTATTGTAGGTTTTGGGTACTTTTTAATCTATATTTATAAGAAATACACACCATTAGGTAGTGTCCTTGATTCCATTTTGAAACAAAATTTCCCTTCTCTTTGTAAAGCTTCCAAATCAGTTTAATTGAAGAATAGCTTGAGATTGCAGGCAAACTTCTTTAAAATTGTTATAATTAACAAATACTCATCTACGTAAATCAACATTTTTTTAGATATTGTGAATCAATATAAAAGAGGCGCTTTCAATAAATTAGATTATTCATTAGTGATTTAAAATAGTGAAATAATCTAAACATCCATTCACAGAAGAATGAGACATCCAAATAATGGAGTATTACTCAGAAGTAATATGCAACAGCAAAACAAACAAAAATGCATATACACACACACACACACACAGAAGACAACTTAGAAACTATGAGCTGGTTATTTATTGAGAGTGGTTACCTATTGGGAGTGAGACTCAAAATGGAAAGATATGATGGGAGTAGCCACTGGAATGGAATAGAAATGTGGGAAGGGGAGATATTCTATGTTTTAACCTTTTTGCACAGTTCTAGTTAATGTTTTGGATACTAAAAAATAAAAACACAAGGATGGGGGAAAACTCTAAATGGCATGCAAACAGAAACAAACCAAACTGTACTGCAGATTAATAACATAACCACACTGAAAAGAGTAGAAAAAACCAAATGCATACAAATGCATACATATACACACATTTCAACACACACGTATGTATGTGTGTATGTAAGTATCCTAGATCTATGTACTGAGAGAGCCTAGAAGAAATGACACACTAATAGCAATGGGAACACCCACCCACCTCCTATCTTGGTGCTTAAAAAACAATCTCTACTACACAGAACTAGAGCTCCTCAGAAAAATGGCCTACTCCAGAGAAAGTACAGATGAGCCTAAATCTTCTGACTGTGCAAGAAAGTAAAGAAGTGCTCAAAGAAGGATGAGGACATTGTCATACATATATAGCCTTTTCCCCATTTAGAAAAAAAATGCAGCTGGAATGCTGTTTTCTAGGATTTGACATTTTCAGCACGACACTAAAAACAGTGCTGTAAATAGAATGATATCATTTGTTTCCAAAGCCTATTGATATACTATAGCAATGCAAAAATAATAATAAAAGTGAGATATTTCATGGCAAACTTTGGGGGTAAGGTTAGAACTGTAATCTGTGAGTCATCTCAGGGTAAATGCTGCAGCCACAAGCACTGCCAGCAAGTAGTCTCAGGGCAAACAGGAAAAGGGATAGGAGCCAACCTGAAGGGGTTTCTAGTGTCAAATATGGGACAATATGAACATCAAAACAATAGCAATAGCCATGGATTATAACTCATAAACAAAATAATTCTTGACTCTATAAGGATAAATAAATAAAGGAGAAGGGATAACTCTTCCATTAGGTAGAACATCCATGAATAAATGTGAAAGGAATAATGAAATTAGAAAAATACCATTGGGCAACCACCAGAGTAATCATTAAGGCAAGTGTCATCAATAAATGCTAAAACTAGTGACAGCGAAGTTGATGACTAACAGCTTTATATACTCTCAAAGAATTTCCTCACAAGATACTTATTAGTGAAAAGGAAAAACGGTAACTTTACAGTAGAGAAAACTGGCGAGCACCCCCTTAAGTAATCCAGCATACTGTCACTAGCAATGAGACATATCAACATCATGCACAACCTGTTATGATGCCTGTAGTATTGCTGCCAAAACTGTATAAACTTGAATCTAATCATGGAGAAACAGAGATAAGCCCAAGCTGAGGGACATTCTACAAAATAACTGGTCTGTATTCTTTAAATGTATCAGTGGCATAAAAGACAAAAGCTGAGGAATTCTTCCAGACTGAAGGAAACTAAAAGAGATATGACAACTGAATGGAATATATGATCTAAAATTTTATTTTGTTATAAAGGAAATTATTGGGACAGTTAGTGATATTTGAATAAGATCTATAGATTAGATAATATTATTATGTCAATATAATCTTTTACTTTGATAACTATACTGTAATTATGTATGAAAATGTCCTTGTTTTTGAGATATACACACTGAAGTATTTAAAGAGGCAGAGTGACATTGCATCTGCAATTTGATCTCCAGTTGTTCAAAAAAATATCTATAAAGCAAATGTAGAGAGAATAATATAACTAAAGCAGTAAACTGTTAACATCTGGGAAATCTGAATGAAAGGTGTATGGGAATTCTTTGTACTAGTCTGTCAAGTTTTCTGTAAGCTTGAAATTGTACCAAAATAAAAAATTAAAAGGATATGAGTAAACTATATCATGATTCCAATACAAAGACTTCAGTTGCCACTTTTAATGTCCAATTTCAAAATTTTGTCTTTATCTGGACTGCTTCATTGTCTTAATTAATTGATTTTATAAATAACTTAACATTTTGAACTTATAACTATATATTAATAAATGAGCACTTTTATCTCTTTCCAAAATTAGGAATCTGTATAGGATCATGTTTGAAAGAAAGAGTTCTACTCTCAAGCAAAGTAAATACTGATCTAGTTCAACTTTTCCAATTCACAGTTTGAGAAATTGAATCACAGGGAGGAAATGTGACTAGTGACTTGCCCGAAGTTACACAGTTATAAACAAAGTTGAGACTCAAACACAAGGAGTTAACCCACAAAAAAATGTTAACAATAAATAAGCACTAGAAAAAATGTGCAGCATCACTAATAATTAAATACAAAATAAAAGTCCCATAGTACATTTATTAAATTAGCAAAAACAAATAAAACATACAAAACTCAATGCTAACAGGATTCTAAGAAAATAAGTATATATCCACATTAGGAATGCACTAGAAACAACTATAATCTTTCCAGAGAGAAATTTGGCAATAGCTGTCAGGAATCATAAAATATATCATACTCTCAATCTGAGTAATACCACATTGGGGAATATATCTCAAAGAGATGATTCAAAAGAGAAAAGAACAGATTTGAACAAAGATGATTATAGCCAAACAGTATGTTACAGCTAAAAACTAGAAAGTCCAAATGCTCACCCTTGAGAGAAAGGCTAACTTGAAATAAGCCACGGTAGAGCAATACAATAATAGGTTATTACACTATCACAGGGAATTTCAGCTAGAGGACCTTATAGAAATGTGGCAAGAACCCTATCGAGTAAGGATAAGCTAAAGATAATAGAATCCCAAGAGATCCTTATACAATACAACAGCTAATAGACAATTTGTATATAGGTGCGAAAGAAAGAATGAATGTGTAATTAGTAGATGATTTGGACTTGGAATCTTCTTTTAGAATATGACTTTCATTATTTAATGAAATCCATGAACAAGAGAAAAGGGAGGGGTGACTACAGCCGGAAGCCAATGACTACAACCCCTCAATCCTGACACAACAATGTGACAGTTTGTCTTGTTTTTTAAAAACAACTTCATTGAAATGTACCATAAAATGCATCTATTCAGTGGATCGATTTAGAGTACAACAGAGTGAAGAGTTCCACTGACCTGCAACACACCTCCAATAAAAGCAGTGAAAATTATTTAAAAACAACCATTTCAAGCCACTAGGGCAAACAGTACACGAAGAAATACAAACCTAAAAAAAAAAACCTACAAAAATTCAGTAAGAAAAGTGAGAATTTGGCATTTGAGCCAAGATCGTTCCTTCTCTTCTCCCTCTCAGCTCAGTGAGATAGAGATCACTCCCTCTCCAGAATGCTGCAAGCCAAGAACACAGGGTTCCCTTCTCAGCTCCCAGTCGAAAGGCTTTCTTCCAAAAGGAGCAGAACATCAGCATTTCTCATTCTGTCCCCAGCTACCTGTTGCTGAGGCTAAGTCCCAGATCAACACGGTGGAGAAACTGGGGCTCTCTTCTTCCTCCCAACCCCTGCTAATGGAGTGGAGGCTCTAACTTGGATATGGCACACTGAGAATACTAGGCCCTGATCACCCGTGCCCCAGCTTGAGAGAGACAGTAATCCCACATCGGGATAAACAAGTCAAGAGGTCCTCAGGCTGCCGTTCTCCCACAACACCAGGTCCTCATATCCTAGAGAGGAAATGTCACTCAGAAAATCTTGTCATCGTTCCCATCTTGAGCTGCTCCAGAGTTTGGCTTAGAGATTTTGCAAGAGGTGGGAAGGTGGCAGGGGAAGCAGGCACAGGTTGGAGGAGGGGACGTAGCTCCTAATCTCTTCCCAAAGTCAAGCCCAAGGGTGCTCACAAGAACAGCAGTGGTTGTTTTGAGAAGAATCCAGATATAGGATAAACTGTACGTCAGCTAGTGTGCAGGAAAAAGCCAGAAAATAAGACAGCTGGAAGGAGCCCAGCTCTCTGGAGTCAGAACAAATATCAAACACTGGCCTATTCTTTCAAAGGAGGCAGAATATCACTGAATTACTTTGTAGAGCAATTTATGCCCCAGGGCATTGTTGAAAATAATAGAGCAGTCAGCTGGCAATTAAAGAAGTGTAACAGCTGGGTACCATCAGGAAAAGAGAAGAAGAGAGTCCTATGAAAATCACTGTCATGTCAGGGTGACTAAAATATCCAAAGCTGCACTTCCCTAAGGAGCAACATCAGAGGCTTACCACTGATAGGGGGCAGGGAGTAAACTTCACTAAAATAATCCAACCTATCACTAAACAAATAAACAAACAAAAAACAATAAGTCCTAAAGAGCTGGGGAGACCAGTTGTCAGAATTGCTGTATTAGTCAGGGTTCTCCAGAGAAATTGAACCAATATGATATAGATAGGTTGGTAGGTAAACAGATTGATTGTTACAGTTAGATAGACAGACAGATGGACTTATTATAATGAATTGGTTTACACAAGATTTGAAGGGTGAGTCAGCAGGCTAGAGACTCAGGAGAGCTGATCTTTTACTTCCACTTCAAGCCCAAAAGCATCAGAACCAGGAGAGCTAATAGTATGATTCTCATCCAAAGGCCAACATGCTTGAGATCCTGAAAGAGCCAATGTTTTGGTTTGGGTATGAAGGCAGGAAAAAAGCCAAGGTCCCAGTTCAAATGCAGTCAGATAGGAAGCCATCTCTCTTACTTAGGAAAGCTCAGCTTTTTTGTCTGACTCAAGCCTTCAACTGATGAAGGTCAAAGAACATAAGGGAGAGTGATCTACTTTATTCAGTCTACCAATATAAATGTTAATCGTAAATAAAAACATCCTCACACAAACACCCAGAATAATGTTTGACCAAATATATGGACATCCAATGGCCCAGTTAAGTTGACACATAAAATTAACTATAACAGTGGCTATTATAAATTATCTTAAATAGCCAGTTTCCAACAAAAAATTTGCAAGACATGCAAAGAAACAGGAAAGTATGATCCATACAATGGTAAAAATTAGGCATAAACAGAAATTTTGAAAGCAATCAGAAATCAAATATATCCAAAAAAGACTTTAAAGTAGCCATTATATACATATTCACAGAACAACAGAAAAACACAATAATTAAAGTGTAAAGGAGGGTATGATGACATTCCTATCAAATAGAGAATATCACTAAAGAAATAAAAATTATTTTAAAAGAACCAACAGGAAAATCTGGAATTGAAAAATATACTATCTAAAAATCTTAAAAATTCACTAGAGGGGCATAACAGTAATTATAAACTGTGAGAAGAAAGACTAAACGAACTTAAAGATAGATCAACAGAAATTATGCAAACTGAAAAACAGAGGAAAAAATAATGAAAAATAAACAGAACATCAAAGAAATGTGAGATACCATTAAGCACATCAACAAACATAGAGTACCAAAAGAGGAGAAAAGTGTGAGAAAGGAAAGGAAGATATTAATGGCTGAAAACTTCCCAAATTTATTGAAAAATAATAACCTATACATCTAGGAAACACAACAAATTCCAAGTAGGATAAACTCAAAAATGTCCACAGACATTTCATAGTAAAAAGGCTAAAAGTCAAAGACGAGGAGAAAATCCTAAAAGCAGCAAGAGAAAATGATACTTTACATACAAAGGAACCCCCCCAATAAGATTCACAGCAGAAACAATGGAGGCCAGAAGGCACTAAGATATTCATAGTGCACAAAATCCAAATTATCCAGCAAAGCTATCTTTCAGAAAGGAAAAGAAATAGAGACTTTCCGAGATTTAAAAAAAAACTGAGAGAACTGTTGCTAGTGGACTCACCTTATAGGAAATATTAAAGGAAGTTGTTCAGAATGAAAGCAAGTGACTCCTGATAGTAATGTGAAACTACATGAAAAAAGAAAAAATTGGTAAAGGCAATTATGTAATTATTTGACAGTATAAACATATTTTTCTTCTTTCTTTTCTTAAATGATATAAAAACATTGCATAATATAATATGTACATATTGTTTTTTGGGTTTTTTTTTTTTTTTTTACACCTACAGCACCTGGTCTTCCTAGGTGGTCTCCCATCCAAGTACTAACCAGGCTCGACCCTGCTTAGCTTCCAAGATCAGACAGGATGGGGCTTGTTCAGGGTGACATGGCCATAGACATATGTATTATTGGTACTATAACATATAGAAATGTAATATATGTTATAGATTTGCTAATAACAGCACAAAAGAAATAGGTGAAAGCAAAGCTCTGTTGGGCTAAGGAAATGACTAGAGATGGTAACGATAATAACAACGTGTTTTCGGATTTACAACATTGGTAGATGTAACATGTGCAACAATAATATCACCAAAAAAAAAAAGAGAAAAAGGAAAAGAGCTATATAGGAATAACATTTCTATATCATTGAAATAGGCTAGTATCAGAAGCCAAAGCTGATTCTGATTAGTTAAGATGTATATGATAAATCCTAGAGCAACCATTGGAAAAATCAATAAAGAAATTCAAATGCTACTACAGAAAATCTTCACTTAATAAGCAAAACAAAAATCATTACAGGAGGAATAGAGGAACAAAAAATACATGACACACAGAAAACAAAAAGTAAAATGACAGATATATCAGTAATAATACGTGAATGGGCTAAACAATACAATCAAAAGTAAGATTGTCAGACTGGATAAAAAACATGATCTAATTGTATGCTAACTCTAGGAAACATACTTTATATTCAAATACACAAATAAACTAGAAGTAAAGGATGTTAAAAGATATTTGATGCAGATGGTGACCATAAGAAAATTGGAATGGCAATAATGGTATACAAAATAGACTTTAAAGACAAAGAGGGATATTTCATAGTAAAAAAAAGTCAATATAACAGTTACAAACATGTAGGCATCTAATAACAGACCACCAAAATACATAAAGCAAAAACAGAGAAATGAAAAGAGAAATAGACAACTCAACAATAAAATTTGAGAGACTCCAATACCCCACTTTCAATAATGGATAACTACACAGATGATTGAGGAAAAGAAGACTTCAACAACACTGCAAAGCAACTAGACCTAACAGACAACTATAAACACTCCACCCAACAACAGGATATACATTCTTCTCAAGGGAACGTGGAACATTCTCCAGGGTAGATCTTATGCTAAGTCATACAAACAAACAAACAAACAAAAAAACCTTCAAAAATTTAAAAGGACAGAAATAATTCAAAGTATGTTCTCCACCAAAATGGAAAGAAATTAGAACTCCATAGAGAAAAAAATTGGGGGAACTCACAAATACATAGAAATTAAACAATGCACTCCCAAACAATCAATGAGTCAAAAAAGAAACTGAAAGGGAAATCAGAAAATACTTTGAGATGAATGAAAATCAAGATGCAACATACAGAAACTTATGAAATGCAGCTAAAGCAGTACTAAGACAAAAACAGAGATGACTTATATTACTAGAATCAGAAATGAAAGAGGGGACTTTTTTATTGACTTTATAGAAATAAAAAGGACTATAAAAGAATACTATGATCAATCGTAGGCCAAAACTGATAAATTAGATTAAATGGGCAAATTCCTAGAAAGATACAAACTACAAAAACTGGCTCAAGAAGAAATGGACTATCTGAGTAATCTATAGTAAGTGAAGAGATTGAAGCAGTAATCTAAAAAATGTTCACATAGGAGAAGTCCAGGCCAAGATGTCTTCATCACAGAATTTTACCAAACATTTAAAGAAGAAATAATATCCATTTTTTAAAATTCTCCCAAAAATAGAAGAAGAGGGAATACCTTAACTCATTTTATGGGGCTAGTATTACCTTTATATCAAAAAGACATCATAAGAAAACTACAGACCAATATCTCTTATGAATATGGTTGTAACAATCCTCAACAAAATACTAACAAACTAAATCCAGCACCTTATAAAAAAATTCATACACCACAACCCACTGGGATTTATTACATTAATGCAAATTTAGTTTAATAATCTGGAAACCAATAAATATAATACACCATATCAGTAAAACTTGAAAAACCACATGATGATCTCAATAGACATAGAAAAAGCACTTGGCAATATCCAACACTTTTTCATGATTAAAAACTCAACAAATTTGGAATATAAAGAAATTAACATAATAAAGGGCATTAAAGAAAAACCCACAGCTAATATCATACTTAACAGTAAAAAACTGAATGCTTTCCCACGAAGATCTGTAACAAGACAATAATGTCCACTCCTGTTACCTCTATGCAACATTATATTGGAGGTTCTAGCCAGGGCAATTAGGCAAGAAAAAAAATAAAAGGCATTCGTGTTGGAAAGGAAGAATAAAACTATCTCTATTTTCAGATGAAATGGTCTTGTGTATAGAAATTCCTAAGACATCCTTTAAAAAAACTATTAGAACTAACAAATGAGTTCAGCAAGTTTGCAGGATACAAGATCAATATACAAAAACAAATTTTATTTCAATATACTTGCAATGAAAAATCTGAAAATGAAATTAAGAAAACAATATCATTTATAATACATCATAAGGAATAAAATACTTAGGTATAACTTTAAAAAAAAGACATAGAGAATTTATACTCTGAAAACTATAAAATGTTGTTGTAAGAAATTAAAGATCTAAATAATTGGGAAAACACTCCATGTTCACAATCAGAGGACTTAAGACTGTTAATACAGGCAATATTCCCAAACTGATCTCCAAATTTGACACTATCCCTATCAGAATCGCAGTAGACTTCTTTGTAGAAATTGACAAGCTAATGTTGATATTCATATAGAATTGCAAGAGAACCAGAATAGCCAGAACAATACTGAAAGAGAAGAATAAAGAAAGAGGATTCACACTTGCCTATTTCACAACAAAGCAATGATACAAAGCAATGATAATCAAGACAGTGTGGTACTGGGAAAAGGACATATGGATCAATTGAATAGAACTGAGAGTCCAGAAATAAAACCATACATCTATAATTAATTGATTTCAACCCAACAACCTTGAGACCAAAATTGGATATTTCTAAAACCATGCAATGGAGAAAAATAATCTTTTCAATCAGAAAAAAAAACAACAGATAATCACATAAAAGCAAATGAAGTTAGACACTTATACAATATATAAAAATTAACTCAAAAACAATCAAAGACCTAAACTTAAAAGCTAAAATTATAAAACTCTTAGAGGAAAACATGGGTGATGATCTTCATAACCTTAGATTTGGTAATGATATCTTGAATATAACATCAAAAGCACAGGCAACAAAAAAACAAATTGACTTCATCAACATTAAAAACTTTTGTACATTAAAGGACACTATCAAGAGAGTGAAAAGACAACCCACAAAATGGGTTAAAAATTTTGCAAACCATATATCTGATAAGGAATTAATGTCTGAGAATATATTTTTTTTAATTCATTCATCTCACCAACAACAAAACACACAAACAACCCAATTCAAAAATAGACAAAGGTCTTGAATAAACATTTCTCAAAGACTATATACAAATGTCAATTTGCACATGAAAAGATGCTCAACATTATTCATCAAATTAAAACCACAGTAAGATACCACTTCACATCTATTAGGACAGTTGTATTTAAAAAATGGAAAATACCAAGTGTTGTCTAGGATGTGGAGAAATTGGAACTCCATTACATTCCTAATGAGAATGTAAAATGGTGTAGCCACTGTGGAAAACTGTTTGGTAGTCCCTCAAAAAGATAAACACAGAATTACCACAAAATCTAGCAATTCCACTCCCTGGTATATACCCAAAAGAATTGAAAGCAGGGACTCAATCCAAAATATATAAAAAACTCACAATACAAAAAAAAAAAAAGCAAATAATCTGATTTAAAAATAGGTAGAATATCTAAATAGACATTTTTCCAAAAACATATAAATGGCCAATAGGTACATGAAAAGGTGCTCAACATCACTAATCATCAGGAAAATGGAAATCAAAACCACAATGAGATATCACTTCCCACCTTGTTAGAAGGGCTATTATCAAAAAGACAAGAGATAACAAGTGTTGGTGAGGATGTGGAGAAATCGGAACATGTGCACTGTTGATGGAAATGTAAAATGGTATTGCCACTATGGAAAACAGTGTGGAGCTCCTCAAAAAATTAAAAATAGAATTACCATGTGACCAAGCAATTCCTCTTCTGGGTATATGCCCAAAAAGAATTTAAAACAGAGTCTCAAGGAGATATTTGTATATCTATATTCATAGCAGCATTATTCACAATAGCTAAAACATGGAAGCAACCCAAGTATCCACTGACAACAGAATATATAAGCAAAATGTGGTATATACATACAACAGAATATTCAACCTTAAAAAGAAGGGAAATTCTGCAATCTGCTACAACATGGATAAATCTTGAGGACATTCTGCTAAAGAAATAAGCCAGTCACAAAAAGAAAAATGCTATGATTCCATATATATGGGGTACTTAAAGTAGTCAAATCTATAGAGATAGAAAGTAGAATGGTGGTTGCTAGGGATTGCAGTGAGGTAGGAATGAGGAGTTACTATTTAATGGGTGTAAAGTTTCAATTTTACAAGATGAAAAGAGTTCTAGAGATGATGGTGGTAATGGTTGCACAATATAAATGTACTCAATACCACTGAACTGGTTAAGATAGTAAGTTTTATGCTATGTGTATTTTACCACAGTAAAAAAAATTGGGGGGAAAACCCTCAAATTCATTATCTTCCCTTCAAAACTTACATACCTATTTATATACCTTGTCTCAGTTAATGGCATTACTATCCACCCATTCCCACAAGCTATAGGTTTCCTGGACCATCACCCTGGGCACATTCTATGGATCATGGAATCTTGACTTCAGAAAGACACTTGGTCCATCCCCTCTTTTGCCCCTGCCTTGGCTGAGGCCCCTCTCATGTCAGACCTGGATTACTGCCATAGCTTATGCACTACCAGCAGAGTTATTTTTGTAAGAGACTAATCCAATCTTATCATTTTTCTGCATAACAACGTTTAACGGCTCACTCTACTGCCCACAGAATAAGCACAGCTCTCGCAAAGTATGCTCAATCTAACTTTCCAGGTTCGGCTCCTATCACTGTACACTAGGCTCCAGATGCCATTTCCTAGTGTCATACATCCTGACACCTTTCCATGTTACACACAGTTTTTTGATTGTCTAGGATTAACCTTCTCTCCTTCTCCATATAGAGAATTCTTAATCATCTTCCAAAGCTTGGAATATGTCTCTTGCTCTTACAGAATTTTCCTGATTCTCCATTCTAAGATATTTAGTTGCTTCTTCCATCAGTTAATAATAATTGAGGGCCAACTATATACTCTAATACAAGGTACTAAGGATATGGTAAATGAAACAGATTCAGGCCCTGTCAGTCTAGTAGGGAATAAAAAATCATATGCAAATAATTACAAGCCTGTTGAATGCTATGAAGACAAAATATGGGTAACTATGGAATATAACTAGAGAACTTTGTCCGAAGCTATTAGTGAAGGCTTCCCTGAGGAAATATATTTAAGCTTTAAGCTGAAAGGTAAGTAGGAGCCTAGAGCCAAAGACGAATGCCTACTCATCTTCATTTACCCAATGTTTATTCAGTGCCTATTATGAGCTGTTAAAGGTTTTTACACAGTTGTTTTAGATGCTTGGGATACATTAAGAGACAGTCAAAATTCCTTACCTTCCTAGTGCTTATATTTCAGCAATTACATTCTAATTCCTTTATTCATTTATTCAACAAATATTTATTGAGCTTACTCTGTTAGGCACTATGCCAAGTGCTAAGAATAAAATATGAATAAAATATCCTTGCCTAAGGTTATTTTCCAGCTGATTCTAAATTTATATAATTGCCAAAGCAATCTTGAAGAAGAAGAAAAAAGCTTTAGGAAATACACTACTAAACCTCAAGATGTATTATAAAGCTATGGTAATTAAGACAGCGTGGTTTGGGCACAAAGGTAGACAAGCAGAATATCTGCACAGAGTAGAGAATCCAGAAACAAACCCATACATATATAGCCACCTAATATATAACAAAGTTGATAACTCAGAGTAAATATGAATATTTCAATAAATGATGTGGGATCAAATCAATGTCCACATGAGGAAAAAAGTGGATCTTCATCTCTTATCTCACACCATACCCAAAACTCAATTGCAAGTGGTTTTTAATCTGTGAAAGATAAAACAATAAATTTTAGAAGAAAACGAGAGAGAATATCTTCAAAACTTTGGAGTAGGTAAATAATTATTAAGCAGGACACAAAAAGCACTAGCCATTAAAAAATAGAAAAATGTACTACTATATTAAAAGAACTCTGTTTATCAGATTACATACTTAGAAGAGGAAAAAGTCAAGCAGCAGATCGGGAGAGGATGTTTTGGTGTGTATGTTCTCCACAAAGAATTTGTATCCAGTGTCCTTTTACTTGGAAGAAAGAAAAAGATAATCAATAGAAAAATGGACAAAAGAGTTAGACATGCATTGCGCAAAGGATACCAAATGGCAAATAAACCTGTGAAAAGGTAGTCAGATGCATTAATCATTAAGGAAATGCAAATTTAAACCATAGTTAATTACATTACATATCTACCATTAACACTAAAATGAAAAAGACAGACAACATCAAGTGATGGTGAGGATGTGGAATAACTGCTGATAGGAGTACAAACTGGCAGGACTACTTCAGGAAATTAGCAGTTTCTCTCAAAGTTGAACATATGCTTAAAACCTACTGATTCTACTCCTAGCTGAATATTAATCTAAAATAATACAAAAATTCATCAAAAGACACATACAAGAATATTCACAGCAGCACTATGTATAATAGTCAAAAGCTGGAAACAACTCAAATATCCATCTATGATTCAATGGGTAACTTATTTACAGAATATTACACAATAGAACACTGAATAATAATGAGAATGAACAAACTCACAACTACATGCCATAATATTATTCTCACAAATATTGGGAAAGAGAAAGCAGACACACACATACATACACACACTGTATAATTCCATTTACATAAAGTTCAAAAATAGGTAAAATTAATCTATGATGTTAGACATCAGGATAGTTGTTACCTTAGGGTGGTGGGGGTAGTGATAGGAAGGTGGCACAAGAAGAGCTACTTTGGTGCTGATAACGTGCCGTTTCTGATCCAGATCCTTGTTACACCAGTGTGTTCATGCTCTGAAAATTAATCAAGCCATACACTTATGATTTGTATACTTTCTATAGGTATGTCATACTTCAATAAAAATTTAAAATGAGTAAAACAGGTTTATATTTTTCAAAAATTAAGATCTTTGTAGATGTGTATAGGGGTCTCCCAGGGTACACTGCTAAGTAAAAAAAACTAAATGCAAATATACAGAGGCACAAAATAGATTAGTAATTGCCTAGAGCTGGGAATGGAAATGGGGAGTGACAAAAAAGTGCACAAGATTTCTTTTGGGGATGATGGAGGTGTTCTAAAATTACATTGTGAGGATAGTTGCACAACCGTGTAAATGTATTATTAATAATTAAAGTAAACACTTTGGGTAACTTTTATGGTATATAAATTATGCCTCAAGAAAGCCTTTCAAAAAAGATCAAATGTATATAATATGCTACATTTTATTTATAAGAAAAGGTAGGAGTCATAATATAATTATTTGATTTTATTTGCAAAAAGAAATATGAAAGGATAAATAAACAAAAATTATTACTTTTAGAGGATAAAGAATAAAGGGGTTGGAAAGAGGCAGAAACAGATGAAACGTAGTTTTGACCTTTGAATCATGTACATACTTCACCAAGTCAAAAAAAAAACCTAATTTTTAAAAATTCCTTAAATTGAAAATAAATGAAATAAATGAACTGAACTGAATATCAAATTGGTAACCACATAAAGAAGGACTTCAAGGGCTTTAAAACACATTTTAAAACAAATTGGTAACCACATAAAGAAGGACTTCAAGGGCTTTAAAACACATTTTGACTGCACATCCTTTGTGCAACACAACCCAAGAACAAAATAATCTAAAAGGAAATTTTAAACTTCTCTTAGCAATTTTATTGTTTGTAGTAATTTCAGATTCAGTATTTTAGACTTTGTCTGTATATTGTAGGTTAAAGCAAAGAAATAATTCTGTCAACAATGTCATAAACCAAGATTTTCAATGAAAGAAAAATATACAATTAAAAATCAAAGAAATAAAATGAAAACACTCTAATGTTAAAACTAAATGGGAAACACCAACGTGAACTAATTAACTTTAACGTGTACCTTTAAATTCTATTCACCAAAATGGACTAGAAGCAATGTCTCCCCATTAACCAATGGTTTTCTATCATTCAGATTGTGGTGTCTAATATAATTGCCCACTAAAAATGAACAAACACAGGGCTCCTTAGAGAAATGGCTGAATCAAAGTCTGGTGCATAGAAAGTACAGACAATCCTGGACCATAATATTTGTGCCAGAAAACAAGGAAGCTTTCAAAGATTGATAGGGTGATATTGAAAGGACCAAAAGAAAAAAAACTATTAGAATGATAGATCAATCAGTGGCCAGAGTTATAAAAACTTGAGGCTCAAAAAGAATAATAATTCCTTTCCCTCTCCCTCTTCTGCTCCCTCCACCTCCTTCCTGAGCAATTCAGTTATAAAGCAAATCAAATGGGCATTTGCACCTGGGATAGGGAGATCTGCAGTGGCCCAGAGCATAGTGTTGGAGCCTGAAGGAGTGGAGAACATCTCTGCAAAGCAGCAGCCTAGCAGAGCTTCAGAGCATGAGCAGGATGATTGCCCACACAGTGGGCCAGACCACCTTGAGAAGTTAGAGCCTGATTGGCTGAGGAAGTTTCCCACGGAGGGGTATCCCATTTGGAGGTGTGAGAGTCTGAGCAAGATATTAGTGCCCTAGCTCTGTCCACCGAGAGGGCCAAGGAGCAGCAACATCTCAGTGACAATGAGCATACCTAGTGTCCAGAGTGTGGCTTCTAAAGACCATTCTCCACTAAAATAATCCAGGATTCACTGGAGAAATGGCTGATTCCAAGGCTGGGCCAGGTAAAGTATGAGATGAGCCTAGAGCATCTTGTTCTACCAGAAAGCAAGAAAGTGTGCAAAGAATGATGAGGAATCTATCAAAGGACAAAGGAGCCAGCTCATTGGGACAATGTGAGCATCAAAATAATTATGGTAACTGACTATAAGCCACTGGATAAAAAAGGAAACCATAATCCCATTTGTATATAAATTTGTAAATGGAAAGTTTGATGAAGTATAGAATATTTACATGGCTTCAAAGTAATTTCCCACAATATACTATTGATTACAAGCAATATATTTATTGATTATAAATTAGAAGAGTAATTTTGCAGTTGACAAGTCTAGCATTTAAATCAGGTGAAGGTGAAGGTGAACATCACCAATAAACAGACATAACAAAGTTGTACACTATCTGATAAGGTATAATGAAAAGAACACAGCACCACTTCTCTAATATTTCTACCAAAGATGTGTAACCTGAGGAAATACTAAACAAACTCAAATTGAAGTACATTCTACAAAATAACTGGCCTATAATATTCAAAATTGTCAGGGTCATAAGAGATAAGGAAAGTCTAAGAAACTGTTTCAGAGGGAAGGAAATTAAAGACACATAACTAAAAGTAATACATGATTCTAAGCTGGATTCTTTTTCTGTAAAGGACATTATAAGGCTATATTGCAAAGTTCAAATAGTTGATTTCCTGATTCTGATAGTTGTATTTTAGTAATTTTGGAGAATATCCTTGTTTGTCTGTAACATACACTAAGGTTTTGAGGACAATCAGACATCAGGTCAGCAACTCTTCTCAATAGTTCAAGAAAGGTTCTTCGTACCATGCTTGCAACTCTTCTGTATATTTAGGATTGTTTTAGGAGAGAAGGAGGGGGAGGATGATTAAATCAACAATTAAATAATTGTTAATCAAATATTAAAACAGCTTGAATCAATGAAAAAATCAATTATTTCATAATAATATTTTTTAAAAAACTCATTTGTAACTATTCGAAGTGGATGTTAAAGAATAAATACTGGATTTCTTCAAATATTTTCTTCAAGAATTCAAATATTCTTTAAGAATTTCCCAAAACTACAAAAAATATCAAACCATAGATTCAAGGAGCTCTCGAACCCCAATCAGGATAAATACAATTAAATAAATAAATATAACAAACTATAAGGGCGTATCATACCAAACTGCTAAAAGCCAATGATAAAGAGAAAAATCTTTTTAAAAGTCATATAAAAAAACATGTATTATCATCGAAGGAGCAAGAATAAGATTGATAACTAATATTTCAACAGAAACTGGAAAACAGACATGGAATGGAACAGAATGAAAAAATAGCACTTTCAATTGGTGGAAAAAATACATCTATCAAGTTAGGACTCTATACTAGGCAAAAACACTCTTCAAAAATGAAACAGTAAAGTCTACGGCCATGCCACCCTGAACAAGCCCAATCCCGTCTGATCTCGGAAGCTAAGCAGGGTTAGGCCTGGTTAGTATTTGGATGGAAGATCACCTAGGAAGACCAGGTGCTGTAAGCGTAAAAAATAAAAAATAAAAAAATAAGGGATTGTAAGCTGACAAGGTCGTTGCAATCTGTGCGGTCAACCAAGGGTTGCCTCGCCTAAAAAAAAAAAAAATGAAACAGTAAAAAACAAATGTTGGCAAAGATGTGAAGAAATTGGAACCCTCATGCGTTGCTGGTAGGAATGAAAAATGGTTAGCCACTGTGGATAACAGTATGGCAGCTCCTCAAAATGTTAAACATAGAGTTTACGCATGATACAGCAATTCCATTTCTAGATATACACCCAAAAGAATTGAAAGCAGGAATTCAAACAGATATTTGAACACCAATGTTCATAGTACTGTTAACCACAATAGCTAAAAGGTAGAAGTGGCCCAAGAGTCCACAGATGGATGAATGGATGAATAAACAAAACAAAATGTGGTATATACATACAATGGAATATTATTCAGCCTTAGGAAGGAAATTCTGATACATGATACAACATGAAAACTTTGAAAACATTATGTTAAAATAGTAAATTTTATGACATGCATATTTTACCAGAATAAAAAAAAATTAATGAAGACAAAATAGGATATTTTCTGACAACCAAAAGCTGAGTGTATTCATCATGAACAGACCTGTACTCAGAAACTCTAAATGAAATTCTTTAGTCTAAAGGCAGATGAGCCAGATGGTAACATGAAACTACAAAAAAGGATGAACACCTGAAAGGAGACTAAGTAGGTAAATATAAATGAATACTAACAGTTTAAAATCACAATAATAATGTCTTGTGGGATTTAAAACTATATTAAAATAAAATATGTGACAATAATAGCACAGAAAGCAAAAAGTGTTAAACTTTTTTAAGGTTCTAGCATTGTTCAGGAAGTGGGAAAATACAAATTTAGGGTAGACTGTGATGAGTGAAGAATGCATATAATAATAATCTTTAGAGTAACTACTAAAAGAATAATCAAATAACAATCAAACAACCAAATAATTAAATTGTAATAAAAAAATAAAAGATAAAAGTGAATAAAAAGTAATTGTTCAATCCAAAAGGCAGCAAAAATGAGAGAAGATACAAAGAACAGATGGAACAAACAGAAAACAAATAGCAGAATGATAGAAATAAACACGCTATATCAGTAATTCAGTTAAATGGAAATGGACTTAACACTAAATAAAAGGTAATCGAGATAAAAAGGACACAAAAGAAAAGGATGGAAAAATACATACTATGAAAATACAAACAAAAGAGAGATGGCATAGCTAAATTATTATCAGACAAAGTAGACTTTAATAAGGATTACTAGGGATAAGAGGGGCATTTCACACTAACAGAAGTGTCTAACTGAAAATATGACTTTCTTATTATATATTTAGAAATGAGATAAATGAAGTAAAAAATAACAGAACCAAAAAGAGAAGTAAATCCAAATCCAAAATCATAATTGGAAATTTGAACACACATACACACACACACCAGTATTGATAGAACTATACAAAAATCAGTAAGGACATAAAAGATTTGTATACGCTATTAACCACACTGACATAATTGAATACTTATACAAAACCACCCAACAACTGCAAAATACACATTCTTTTCAAATGCAAATGGAACGTTCACCAAATAGACCATATGTTGTGCCATAAAACAAATCTCAAGAGATTTCAAAAGACTTGAAGTCTTACAGAGTATGTTCTTTGATCAGAATAGATTAAATTAGAAATTAACAATAAAAATTTAGAAAAGCTCCACGTATTTGGAAATTAAGCAAATCACTTATATAAAGTTCAAGATCAGGCAAAACTAATGATTTCTCTTGGATGAGAAGCTGCACAAGTGAGTATTCTAGGACTCCAGAAATGTTCTATATCTTAATATAGGTGGCGGTTATACAGTTGTATAATATATAAAATTCATTCAAGACTTATATTTGTACATCTTATACCTGAAAAAAAAAAAAGCAAAAAGAGAGAGATATTAAATTCCCTAGTACCTAACAAAATATCTAGTTCATGGCTTATGTTTCATGATTTAAAAAAGGAGAGAGAGAAAGAATGGAATGAAAAGGTTTGACATACAGCTAATACTGTTTACACCCACTAGATTGGCAAAAAATAAAGTCTGGCAGTATCAAATGCTGGAGAGAACGAAATCAATGTGAACTCGTATACTTTGCGAATGAGAATGATACCACCAATCACTTTGGAAAACAATTTGGCATTAGCTTATAAAGTATAACATTCACATACCCTACTATCTGGCAATTCAGTTTCCAGGTGTATACCCTAGAGAAACTCCTGCCCAAGTGTACCAGGAGGTAAGTATAAGAATGTTAAGAATAGCCCTGTTTTTAATAGAAAAAACTGCAAACATCCCAAATGTCTATCAATAGTAGAACATATTCACAAATTATGGTATATTCATACAATAAAATGTATCCCACAGTGAAATGAATGAACTATAGTGACTTGCAACAACATAGATATTAGAAACTTAATACTGAGGGAAAATGGAAGTCACAGAAAAAATACAAATTGTATATGTTTATGAAGCTCAAATGCAAGCAAAATGAAACAATGTTATTTACGTATATATACAATTTTTAAAGCAAGGAAATTATAAGCATAAAATTCAGAATAATAGGAAGGGGTGGAGTGATAGGTAATGTTCTAGTTCAGAATGGATGATGAGTTCATGGGTGTTCATTATTATTCTTAACAATTTCATATGAATATTTTGTGTTAAATATATTTTTAAATAAGGAAAAAGGCAGCATAAATAAGGAGAATTTCATCTACTAAGTGTGTCAGGGTTGCCAAGGTCACCCCCAGGTTCAACGATTCACTGGAAGGACACACAGGACTCAGCACACAGTTGCATACACTGCTATGATATATAACAGCCAAAGGATACAAAGCAAAATCAGCAAAGGAAAAGGGCACATGGGGCAAAGGCCAAAGGAAACCAGGTGCAAGCTTTCAAGATTTCCCCTCCCAGAGGAGTCACATTCCTCCAGCAGGGAACTGTAACAACACTTACAAAGTGTTGTCTACCAGAAAAGCTTGCCTGAGTCTAGGAATCCAGGGTTTGTGTCAGGGCCAGTCACATAAGCACTCTTCCTAACATGTACCAAAATTTTGGACTCTCAGAAGAAAAACAAGTTTTTAGCATAAACTACTGTTTGCACAAACAGTTTTGATTCAGTGAGCCATTCTTATATGTTAGGGAATTTAGGAATCCTCCTGAAACCTAAATTTTCAGATGCCAGCCAAAGGCCAACCTTGAAAGCAGGCTTTTCAAAAGATAGCAGTCTTGTGCCTGCTGTTAACTCTCTTCTGCAGAGTAGGTAATACTGTGGCCAAAATTTGGAGTGAAACTTGAAGAAGTATGTCAAATGGAAAAGAAAAGATGGTGGAAGGGCATTAAAGGTACTGGGAACCACATGTGCAAAGGCAAAGAGCTATGAAAGGATGCCGCAGTAGGGACAAAACCACAATGCTGAAGTCCATTCAGTATGGATGGAGTACAGATGCTTAGGAAAGTATCAGAAGGCAGTGGAGAGGGAAAG
>NW_006443124.1:14247266-14289732 GCF_000325575.1 Pteropus alecto
CCTTTTACACCACAGTAGAACATTGTAACTTTGTCCTAAAAGTAATGGGGAGCCACTCAAGAACTGCAGGTTAGGGAGTATAGTATAGTGCCTGGCTGCAATAAACTGTTTAGGTCCTCCCTAAATTTGTATGTTGAAATCCTAATCCCCAATGTGATGGTATTAGGGGGTGGGGCCTTTGAGAAGTGATTAGGTGATGAGGGTGGTACCCTCATGAATGGGATTAGTGCCCTTATAAAAGAGACCTGAGAGAACTTCCTCAACCCCTTCTGCCATGTGAGGACAGAGAGAGAAGATGGCCATCTATCAAGCAGGAAGAAAGCTCTCACAAGACACTCAATCTGCCAGCACCTTGGATTTCTTAGCCTCCAGAACTGTGAGAAATGTGTTGTGTAAGCCACTTAGTCTATTTCGTTATAGCAGTGTGAATGGACTAAGACACTGGCACATAATGCAGTAGGCCTTAAATAAAGCCTGCTGATTAGATGTGACTCCATTACTATGCCAGTTCAAGATTTATACCAATTTTTTGATAGTCCTTCAGTAGAGATGAGAGAGATGCATTGGATCATCTTAGGCCATTCTAGATTTCCTTGAGTGCATTAAGCTGGACTAAATCACTCCAATCTTAATCAAATGCACAGATTAATAGAAATTCATTCTAGAAATTACGTAGAAAAGTGGATTTAGCTGATATGGTCTTCACCAAGATGGAGACTGGAACCTAACATTAAGTTGCTAAATTTTCAGAAAAATATAGCTTTCAGAATAATCTGATAACAATTATCATTTACTGTGTGCCAGGCAACGTGTTATGTAGTTTATGGGGATTATTTCATTAATCTTCACAATCACCATTTAAGGTACATATCATTTTTTCATTTTAGAGATGAAGAAGCAACCTTATAAATGTTAAGAAATTCACATAAAATCACACAGGTCATGAGTGCAGAACGGAGCAGCTAATGTCAAGATGAGTACTTCCCAGCTTCAACTGATTATCTATTAATTTTCAGAAATCACTGGGATTAATCTCAGCCTCAGAATCATCAGGGTACAAGACATCATGGCTATCCATTGCACCTCATATAGTTGGCATTCACCCTTCCAGCCCCAAGGGTGGCCCAGCAGGGCCCGGAATTATAGTCCCTGGACCACCATTGAGGTGATGAGAAGCAGCAGCCTTATCTGTTTATTCTAATTTGCCAATAATTAGATATACTTATTTTCCAAGTACACTGTGACATGGAAAAAGTTGAGAAGCTCTACTTTAAACTAATCTAATCTTCCTCCTCCTCCTCAGAATCCTCTGGAAATCCCAATCTGTGATAAGAAAACTCCCCTATACCCTCAATTTATCCTTGGAAAGTCGCTGAAGACACTGCTTCCCTGCAATCCTGAGGACAGTATAACCCAGCCCAGGAAGGACTGCAGCAAAGATGTGTCCTCCTAGAGTGTGGCTTTTTCCTTTCTCCTTCTGCCTCCTGACCAACCCCAGTACTTCCCCAGATATCTCTGCATGGTGTGGCATGCCCCCCTACTCTTGTAAACTGCAAGTAATAAAACTTTCAATGGCAATGAACTCCTGTGTCAATCTAGTCACCTCCGTAAATTAAATCTTGGGCGCACTCAAAACAGTTGTCACCTCTGTTATAGCAGTCAACATATACTCTCTGATATTATGTATATAGCAGATAATTTCTTGTCCAGAGTTTAATTTTCCCAAGGGCAGGAACTAAGTTTTACTAAACTGTGTGTAGCATATGTGCACACACACACACACACGCACACACACACACACACAGTCAGTATTTACCCAACTGAAATGTCTGATGAACTGTGACCAATTCCTGTCTCTTGGCAAAGCCATTTCCTTGAGATTGTTCTTTTCTCATAGCAGCAATACACAGAACATGTGAAATGGCTCTCATTTTCCACAGAGAAGAAATAAAAAGCCAGCCCCATAAATATAAGGCATTGCCTGCGCTGCCAGGTCCCAGCGAGAGTGAGGGCTGTTCAGGCACTCAAAACTATAGCTCAGGACTCTGCCTCAGTGGACAAACTGTGACTACATTCATTGGAAAGTAAACAGAAATTATTTTTAGCATGTAATTGGATTGGGAATAGGGGGAGAGAGACTGTTTTCAAATAAATACACATTGCTTCTTAAGTACTCCACTCCCAGGATTTGCTCCATTGTGTTAAAAAATATCTTGCGAGTTCTAGAACTTTAACAAAAATGCCTTCTATCCTTTGTGATCTCTAGCTGAATAACTTGTGCTATGCAAATATGGGTTAAGTAGAAATCTTTAAGTTAAATAAGTAACATATACTCATTGGCTTTTAAGCTGGTCATCTGGTATTGGTAAAAGGACGTGGATTTGCAGTCTGAGGACCAGTGTTCCAAGCTTGGGCTCTGTCATCTAATAGCTATGTGACCCTGATAAATCCTTTAACTTTCCCAGTTTTTTTCTTTATAGTTAAATATGTAGAAATCCCTCGTTGGATAACCATTTTGAGGATTAAATGTTATAATGTATGTTAAAGGTGCTTCATAACCTATAAAGCACTGCACAAACATTAGTCATCTATTCCATTGGAAGTTCCAGAGACTGGCATGAGGCTTGACACAGCTTGTGCTCAGTATTTGTAGCATAAATGAGTAAATCCCACTGATGAAATGTGTGAGCTCTGGCAAGAAATATCTCTACCTCTATCTTCCTTTGGCCTCCTCTGATACCGCTGTTCCCCTTGTTCACTGGACTCCAATCATACCATCCTTTTTCCTGTTCCTCCAACACATTAAATTCATTCCTGCCTCAGGGCCTTTGCACTTGCTGTTCCCTCTGCCTGGAATGCTCTAATTGAACTCTTCGGCCATCCCCTTCTCGTCAATCAGGTCTTAAGTCAAATGTCATTTCTTCAGAGCCTTTCTCTGACTAACTTAATCTTCCTCCCATATCATTCACCCAAGATGTATTACTATTTTCTCCTTAGCATTTATTACTACCTGTCAACTTATTATACTCTCTTCCACTAAAATAGAAAACGCTCTACTAGAGCTTTCCTGCCTAGTTCACCATTGTATTCCAAAGCCCAAAACAACATCTAGCTCATAGTAAACCCTAAACATTTGAATAAATGAGGTTGAAATAAGGGAATTATATCAAAAGTTCCATTCATTCAACAAATATTTTGTATGTACCTATAAAGGTCCAGGCTGTATTTCTAGGTGCTGGGGATTCTGCTGAGAACAGAATAAAAATCCTTGCTTTCCTTGAGGCTTGCCTGTTAGTGGGGAGACAAATAATAAACAAGATAAAAAGTAAATATAAATGATGTCTGATGACTAGTGTTAAGAAGGAAAAAAAATAAAGGAGGAGAGGACATGAAATGTGTGTAGAGGGGTAAAATTTAGATAAGGTAGCCAGAGAAGAAAAGGAGAGACTGAGCTATGAGGACATATGGGGGAAATGCATTCCAGCAGGCCAGGGTAACTGGGACAGAAATGAAGGGGTTGGAGGCTAACACAATGGGAAATGAGGGAAGTTAAGTGAAGTCAGATTGTGTAGGGTCCTGTTGGCTAAACAAAGGCCTTTGACTTTTTTGAAGAGTGAGATAGTAAAGTGTTAGAGAATTTAAGCACCGGGCACACAATATGGCTTGTTTCAAGAGGGCCGCTGGGGCTGCTATGCTGGGAATATATGAAGGGCAAGGGAAAGAACCAGTGAAGCCTCTACTACAATAACCATGGCAACAGATGGTGGCTCTGAAAGACTGGGGGAGGGGCAAGTATGGGATTGAGATAGAATTTCGGGTTTGACAGTTGGAGAGTTTAGGGGGAAGTCTGGGTTAGCAATTGGAACCCAAACGTTATCTGTTATAATCATGGAGATGGAGCCCAGCTTTACCATTTACTAGTAGTAAACTCTTGAGTTAACCATCTCTAGGTTCCGGGCCTCAGTTTCCCTACCAGTGAAATGGGGAAAATATTCCCACACAAACAGGGCCTTCACGAGAACAAAATGAGATGTGGCAAAGGCTGACCGTGAGCAAGGTGAGAACCCTGAGCCAAGAAGTGCACAAGGAAGGGGGCTGCTGTAGAACCGGCGACCCCCTGTCCCGAAGGAAGGGAGCGGCTGTAGAACCGGCGACGAACTTTCAGAACTACAGCAAACGCTCAGAAATCCCATCAGCGACGAGGTGAAAAAAGCGCCAGAGCCGACACCTCAACGCGGTCTGTGGTGCCCAACCTCGCGAGATTTGTTGGCCGGGCAAAGTCATCCTACCAACCACATCTCGCGAGACCAAGGTTCAGGAGCGGCTATCAGCAGGTTAGGGATTGCGGGGAAAATGGAGTATACCGCGTTGGGCACAGTGGAGACGGCGGACAGCGGCGGAGCCCCGCCATACAACATCGCAGAGGAGCGGGAGGGCCGGGAACCCGACGGGCTGCGCTTCGACCGCGAGAGGGCGCGCCGCCTATGGGAAGCAGTGTCCGGGGCCCAACCAGTGGGGAGGGAGGAAGGTGAGTCCGGGAGTCTCAGAGGTAGGAAGCCCCTCGCCCTCCTGCCCGTTTCTCTGGGAGTGGCGGAAGCGTGGGGCGAGAACGCGGACCAGCCCTTGGGGTCTACGGTCACACCCTCTAGCTCCCGGCCCGCCCCCTTGCGTGACGCGCCCCGGGACTCCCGGACTCATGCACCCCATCGGGCCCGGCTCCCCCGAAAATCGGCCAGCTCCCCGGAAAATTGAGGCCGCGGCACCCCCAGAAACAGGGAACCGCGTGCAAGTGGTCTGGGGCCTTTTCAAGCTCAGGCTGCGGGTGCTTTCTGCGCGGTCTTCCTCACCCACCAGAGCGCAGCTCTTCCCAAACTCGTGGACTCTAGTCCCCGTTCATGCCTTCTCGGAGACCCACAGAACCTTCCCCGCCGGACTCACCATTTTATTCCTGACTCCATCGTCCTTGTCTCCAGGCTAGTGTCTCTTGCATCCCTTCTGTCATGCCCCACACTTCCAACGGTCTTGGCTCAAGAAGGCTGTCTTATCCTCACGTTCTCCCTGGCCTTGGTGATTGCGTCCTGGCTTACTCCTGTTTCTAGATGTTTGGTCTCTACCAGCTGGGTCACTTTTCTGAGATGGGGGCCAAGAGCCTGAGAAACAGGGACACTTCTGGGCTGAAGCTTCCCAGCTCGCTCTGCATTTTACCTGGCAATGGAGAGAGGAGATGGAAAGAGCTTGCCTGACCTGGTTGTGTGTTCCTCTTCACAATTTTTAGCAGATCTAACTGCTTAACTCTCCCCAAAAGTACAGGAACCATCTGGGCGTCTGTGCTAATCCTGTCAAGTAAACTGCAGGACAGTCAGACTTCTCTAATGGTTTGTTTGCTGAACAGACTAATTTTGGAAGTGTAATATGTTGCCTGTGAACTGATTGCCCTGAGAAAAAATGGAATTTCTGACCACATCCAAGGACTATAAGTTCGTTTGAGGTGGTACACAGATCTATGTATATAGACCCTGATATACATTTCTCTAGTTTAAAAACTAGTCTAGTCTGACTCCTAAGTTATTATGGGCTCACTCTCTCCCTCATACTTTCAAACTTGTGTAGTGTAAAAGTTCTTATCTACCATCTAGAAATTTTCCTATTATTAATTTGACATTCACTGATGCCTGCTCTATTCCCAAGACTGGCTGGGCATCAGAGCTACAGAGATGAGGAAAATACTGTCTTTGCTCTGGAGAGGCCTGTAGTCCAGGTAGCAGACACCAAAATAGTTTCAGTGTAATGTGTAGTGGGTACAGGGGAGAGGAATACCTAAGAGTTGGGGTGCACAAAAAGAGGAAGTGACCTTTGTCCTCAGGGAACAGAACACGGCAGCTGTGTGCTGAAAAGTGAGCTGTCTCTGTGTGTATGACTGTACAGTGTCACTTACAACTCAGTTCATTTCCCTACTCTCTCCACTTCTGCAATATTTATGAGGTCTAGGTAGATACCTGTAACACCACATTCTACTCACCTTGGGGTTTTTGTTTTCCTCTTAGCACTTTCATTGAGATAATTTAGATACCATAAAATTCACCCATCATAACCATACAAGTCAATGATTTTTAGTAAAAGTATACAGTTATGTAGCCATAATCCAGTTTTAGAATATTTCTATCACTTGTGCTCCTTTTCTTTAAATCCCCACTCCTACCTCCTGCCCTAGGCAACCACTGATCTGTTTTCTGTCTTTATAAATTTGCTTTTTATGGATGTGTCATGTAAATGGAATCATACAATATGTAGTCATTTGCATTTGGCTTCTCTCCCTCAATATGTTTTTGAGTTCAGCCAAATTGTAGTGTATATTAATACTTCACGCCATTTTATTGATAAGTGGACCTCCATTGTATGGATTGCCAGAGGTGACAATCTCTACCTTTTGGGTGAGTTGTTTAGACTATTCACATTTAATTTAATTATTGATATGGCTAGATTTACATTATTTTGCAATTTATCTCCTTTTTCCTCTCTTTACTGGCTTCTTTTGTATTAAGTATTTTCTGGTGTACCATTTTAATCCTCTATTGAATTTTTTTTTTTTTACTCTTTAAAGTTATTTTCTTGGTGTTCTAGGGACTACAGGATACATCTTAACTCATCACAGTCTATTTAAATTAATACTAATAATGGTAAAATATGAAAGCATTCCTCCACTTTAGCTCCTTTCCTCCCCCTCTTTTGTGCTATTATTGTCTAATAATATATTACCTCTATGTATGTTATAAACCTAACTAAACAGTGTCATAATTGCTGCTTTATACAATGTCTTTTAAAGAAGAGGAGAAATTAGAAAAAAATATGATGTCCTTTATATTAACCCACATATTTACCATTCCTGGTGTTTATTTCTTCCTCTGAACTCAGGTTACTGTTTGGTATCCTTTCTTTCAGCCTCAAGAGCTTCTTTTAGTATTTCTTGCACGGCAATGAATTCTCTGTGTTTATCTGGGATTGTCTTTATTTTATCTTCATTCTTGAAGTATAGTTGTCTTATTCTGTTTTTAATAACAGCTTTATTGACACCTAATTCATATACCATAAAATTCATATTTTAAAATGTGCATTTAGTGTATTCACAGAGTTGTGCAGCCATTATCACTGTCTAATTTCAGAACATTTTCATCACCCTAGAATGCTATACCCATTAGCAAGCACCCTTGACAAGTACTTACTTATCTTTTTTCTGTTCATAAGAGTTTGCCTATCCTGGATGTTTCATATAAATGGAATTTTATAACATATGACCTTTTGTGACTGGCTTCTATCACTTAGCATAACGTTTGAAGGATAGTTTTGCTGGATAGAATTCTTGGTTGATAGTTTTCTTCTTTCTCACTACTTTGAGTATGTCCTTCTACTGCCTTCTGGCCTTCATTGTTTCAGATGAGAAGTTAAGTCATTAATCAAATTATTCCACTGTACATGATGAGTCATTTTCCTCTTCATGCTTTCAAGATTCTGCCTTTATATTTCAATAGTTTTACTGTGATGTGTCTAGGTGTCAGTCTCTTGGTATTTATCCTACTTTGGGGGCCTTGAGATAGTAGGGTGTTTAGATTAATGTTTTTCTTAGCTCAGATGTGAGGAGTTTTCAGGCCTTATTCAAGCATTTTCTGCTCCTTTCTCTTCTCTGCTAAGCTTCCTCTCACACAGATGTTGGCATGCTTGATGTGTTTCTCAGGGCTCTGAGGTTTGCTCATTCTTTAATTTTCTTTTTCTCTGTTCATCAGACTGAATATTTCTATTAATTTATCTTCAAGTGCACTAATTCTTTTGCCATTTCGAATCTCTCGTTGAGGTCCTCTAGTGAAATTCTCATTTCGTTTATTGTTCATTTCATTCATTATTTTATTTCAGCTCTGTTTTATACACATTCTAAATAGAAAACTTTAGCACCATATCATCAGTGCCCTTACATTTGTTTTCTTCATGCCCTTTTCATATGATGAAAACCTGAGCTGCTTGAGACAATCAATAAATATGGATTCACAAAGTAGATGGAAGTACTAAGGCTAAGTGACCTTAATGGGATAACTGTCCAGTTCTTTCTTAGAGACCACCTGCCTGTTATACCACACTGCCTAACCAGTGTGACCCATTATATCCAGCTTCTTTTTCCTAAGATCTTCTGTTGTTTGCTGCTTTGTAACTATAGCTGTACCTAGAAACCCGCTACCTCCTAATAAGCCATAATAAACTGGGTAGTAAGTAGGTTTCATCTCTCTCTCTAAGAACCAGCTCCAGTCAATCGATGAATTTCTATAGAGCTGAAGTGAAGGTTATAAGGCCACATCTAGGCCCAAGGAATAACAAGTCAGTATAGATCAGCAGTGTTCACCTACGAGTTGGAATATAGGAGTTCAGTAATGCAGTAACCAGCCATCCTGGCCCTAGGTCATCTTAGGGCAACCAAAGACACCTTAAGTCACCTAAAGACAATTGCAACTCAGATTGAAATACCATTATCATTTTGTCTCCCAGATACTACTTCCTCTAAATTTCTTAAGTTTATGAATTATCTTGCTTTCCCACACTGACTTTTTTTGTCCCTACTTCATTGACCCTGTGAAAATCAGCCCTTAACTTCATACCCTAGATCTCTCAGCCTCTGCCCCATACATCTTCTTATTGACTACAATTTGGATAGAAATTAAATCCTGCCAATCAAATGACTTCTCGTAAGATTTGGAAGGCAGAAATGCAGTGAAGACCATATTCCTGTGGCTTTTGGCTATTGCTGCTGTCAAGAAAAGTCATGAAACTATGAGATCTTCCTACATCAGTGTTCCAGCACCCATTCTCCAGCTTCATAGGTTGAGAGGCAGATTCAATGACAGTGGAAGCTTCTGACTTCCAGCAAGACTGCAGTGGAGGCCTCAGAGGCTATAGCTTGCCTATTGGAACAATTATGCATTGTTCCTAGAGATGTTTCTGGTGGCCCAACCTAGTCCCTTCAGTCTTTCTAATGATTTTCCAAGCACCTAATTTCTTACATCAAACCTTTGTCACTCTGAAGAGGTAGTTGATAGTTGGATTAGAGTTATATCAAGGCCACTTCAGAATTATGATAATTCATGTTAAGTTCTTTTTCTCTTTGGGGTCCTCAGATTTTTCCAGCCTCATGAACCTGTCATGGGCTTTGTGGGTCAGGAATTCAGGAAAAGCTTGGCTGGACAATTCTTAAACAGAGTTTCTTAGGCAGTTTCAGTCAGATGGTGGCTAGAGCTGAAAATACCTGTGGGATGGAGTTTCCAGGAGCTAGCCAGATATCTCTTTTTGGATAGTCGTAAGACCTTTCCTTGTGGTTTTATGCATGGAATAGTTTGGGCTTCCTCATAGTTTGGAAGAAAACTGCTTGGTAACTGTAGACTTTAAGAGCAAATATTCTCAACTTGATTCTTTTTGATCATCTATTTCTGTGCTTAGTGGTCAACCAGTGATTCAACAGAGCTTGTTCTCCAGCACCTAGAGCCAGTAAGGCCTCAGTCCTCTGCTCTTGGATCTGTGTGAAGGTAGGGAAGCACATTCAAAGCTCAGATCATTTTAAAGTCTCCCCAGGCTTTTACTTTCTGTCAAGCCCTTTTACATCCTTTCTGCACATGTGCACAGCCTCAGAGTTGCCCAGGAGCGTGTGGCCAACTTGGGCTCTCTTGGTCTCCACTGTCACGCAGTCTCAGTCAGGCACACACTTGCCCCAACCACGACCTCAGCCTCAGGCTAAGAGAACTTTGGCCCTTCCTGCTCACCTGCCCCTAGGATCATCACTTCCACCAACAGTAGCACTAGGTATGCCTGTTTCCCACCACTCCAAACCGATTTCCCCATTCCACAAGGAAGCTATTGGTTCTCACATCCTGCCTCTTCCTGGCAGCTTCTCTGTGCTGAGCACAAGAAGATGAGAGCAGCCCCAGATTCCCACTGTTCTCACCCAGAGTTCAGCATGTGTACAAACATAAATGCTCTCAGATTGTTAAGTGCCTTTGGTCAATTTCCAGAGTGCTGATGTGGTGGTTTTTGTCAGTTTTGTCAGTTTTATAGTTACTTTTTGTGTGTGGGGGGAGGATCTCACTCTGCCATAGCTCCTTTTATATTCAACTTCACTTCCTCTGCCTGACTTCTAAATTTGGAGAGTCCCAAGGCTCAGTCCCAGAATCTCTTTCCTTTTTCATCTATACTCAGATTCTCTTCAGTCCGAAGTCTTAATTATGACTGATATACCAATGATTCCCAATTTATATCTCCAGCTCTGACCTCTCTCTCAAGCTCCAGATCTGAATCTCCATATGGATAGAGATACGTGATATCTCTACCCATATGTCTGATAGACCACTCACATTTAACATAGCCGAAAAAAAAAAAAAAAGTCTTTTATTTCTCCTCCAAGGCTATCTTCCTCCAGTTCTTATCTCATCTGTACAGTTTCTCAAGTTCAAAACCTAGGAGTTATCCTTGAATCCTCTCTTTCCTTCACATCCCCACCCCACCCCCATCCAGTCTAATAGAATGTTAGATCTATTTCCAGAAAGTAATTCCAAATTCATCTTCTTTTCTCTGTCTCCATTGCCAACCTGCCTTGTCCAAACTTCCATCATCACTGGCCTAGAAGACTGCAACAGCCTCCTCTCTGTCCTCCCTGCTTCCTTTTCTGTCCCCATACAGTCTGCTGACACAGTGATCAGAATAGCCTTTTTCAAACCTAAGGCAGATCTTGTTGCTTCTTGTTGCACTAATAATAAAATTCGTAGTTTTTATCATGACATATTCATTCATCATGGTCTGATAGGCCTCATGCAGTCTCTCCCACTTTATTTCCTACCACTTTTCTCTCACTCACCATACTCTAGTCACGCCAGCCTTCTCTCCATTCCTTGAACATGCTAACCTCATCCCTTGGCACTGGCACTTGGCACTGTCACCTGCTGGAACACTACCCCTGACCTTGTGGCTGATGCCTCCTAGGGTGGTCTTCACTTATATACTGTCCCCATCACTCTCTTTGTTTTCATAACATTTCTCATTCTCTATCACTATCTTGCTTTTTTGTTTACTTTATACTCTGTCTTATTTGTTGATACGGCCCTAGCATGAAGTCCGGTGCTGGCACATAGAAGGCATTCTGGATATATGTTTGTGGACTGTGTGAGTGTACAGGCCAGAGCGGTGCACTTCAGTCATTCAGCAGGTATTCACCAAGCCCCTACTGTAGATCAAGTGCTGTACTAGGGATACAAAGCCATAAATGACATGATCCTTGCCCTGTTTAGTCTTTGGGAGTAAGAAAAACCCCATATCCTTTAATAAAACAACATCCAGCATGTCCAGGCATGGAGGAGATGGCTGGACTCTGCCTCCTGGATACCACCTTCCCCTTGTGGGCTTTCTAAGGAGCCTCTTATCCTCCCTTGAAAAAGCTCTGGCCCCGATGTGTTCACTTCCCTTCCCTTGGTTTCTCTGAAGCACAGCTGAGGCAGGCAAAATCTTTCACAAAAATTTACCAAACACTATTAGAGAAAAATGGAGAAATAAACAAGAGACCATAAGAGGGGGAAATACAACCAGACAACAGCCCTTCTGCCCAAAAGGGCTGGCACAGATATGTTTTAGTTCTTGTGAAGTAGAAAGAAGCACCTTTTTAAAAGTTCTCCCCCAAGACTTTCCCTCCAGGGCATCTTGATTGCTTTTTGGTCTGGAGTAAAAGATAAAAAACATGGGCTTGCCATCCCCTCACAGTTTTCTGGACTCTGCTCTGCCTCATATTATCAGTCATGATAGAATCCATGCCTTGGGTAAGGTTTTACTCCCTCCCCATAAGGTAAGGCTTTGTTCTCCAGGCCCAACAGTAAAAACAAGTTAATTGCATGGTCTCCTACAATGGAACTTGTGTAATAGTTTGGGTGATTTTAAATGTTTCAAAGTCAGATCAAGAACAGTGAGAAAATTTTTAACAGTTATCAAGTTTTAGATTAAGAGATATCATAGGTAAAATATCAAAAATAATTAATTTGCTCAGAACCACAAGGCTCAGAAAATAATTTGACAATAAGATTGAGCATGTAGTAAGCCAGGCACCGTGCTAACTGGTTTATATGGAAAACCACAAGGAGAATCCCTTCTGTGAGGTACATGTTAATCACCCTCATTTATACAAAGGAAAACAGTGGGATAAAGAATAATTCATTTCTGTAACATCACACAGCTAGTAAACAGCAGCATCAGGATTTGAACCCAAGTCAGCATGCCTAGGGAACTCAAGTTCCTAACCATAATTTGTACCCAAACATTTGGCTGGTATCAGGTAATAGTTTATGTTTACTATGTTAGAATAAGATTAATTTACCTTTTCTCATGAAGATAAAAGATCAACACTATCTTCTGATACTTATCCTCCAAAATTTCTTTGCAAATCTTCTGATTCATTCAAAAGAAAACCAATGTTTAATTTTAATGTTTCCTTCATAAATAGAAATTCATGTTATTTTCATATAAAAAGAATATTATAGTCTTTTAATAATTAAACCTCAAAATTTTCTAACCGGTTCTGTGAATGGTTATACCAATGTAAATTTAAATAATTAAAAAATGCTATTGACCTTTTAGTGGAACAAATTTGAAGGTTGCATTATTTTTAATTCCACAGAAAATTTTCCACAAATAATAATTATTATTACAATAAATTTTTTAGAAGAACAGTGAGACAAAGATTCTCTTTTCACGTCTTTTAATCCTTCCAATTTCTATCAGGGAAGAAGTCTCAGTTGGGTGCTACGATATCTTAACACCGCTCCCCATAGTTGCTGCTCTTACTGTCCTTTTTAGGGAGCACTCCAAGCTTCTGACACCAGTGTCTGGCTAGAATTGTGTCATTTTTATTGGTGTCCTCTTAATTTTATGATCTAAAGATTGCTTTTTAAAAGAATTTAATTACACAGTGTGGTGACTATAATAACTCTGTGTTATATATTTGAGAGACTCTAAGAGAATAGATCTGAAAAATTCTCATTGTAAGGAAAAAAATTTTAACTGTATGGTGATGGATGTTAGCTAGATTTATTGTGGTGATCCATTCACAATATATACAAATATTGGGTTATTATATACCTGAAACTAATTTAATGTTATATGTCCGTTATATCTCAACTGAAAAATTTTAAAAACAATTTAGTAAATAAAGTTGGCTAACATTACAAAGTAAGTAATAGTATAGGTGGGGTGAGAACACAGCATGAGTCATGAAAACAATAGGGGAAGAGCGACTGAGTTCTACCAAAATATAATAGTGTGGCATTCCATTACTCAGGGTCTGTGTTTGAGACAGGATTCCAAGACGGTGCTACTGAGGCAGGTTTTGAACTCAGATTTTTATTTTCCTCTCTGTAGTAGAGCACATGATCCAGAAGAACCAGTGTCTCTTCACCAACACCCAGTGTAAGGTTTGCTGCGCCTTGCTCATTTCAGAGTCCCAGAAGCTGGCACACTACCAGGTAAGCCATTGTACTTTAGAACTGCTTTACTCTCTAGACCCCGTTCTAAGCCCGCTTCTCCCTGGCTTGCACAGTGAAGTATAATTCCTTCTTAGCCGCCCAGATATTGCCTCCATGCATGTTGACTATAACTTGAAGACTGACTTAAATTTTCCTGAGTCTCATTTCTCCCCTCCAAATCAGGATCATTATACTTATATCTTCCCTTGTAGCTCTTATAGTAGAAAGTACATGTTTTGGCTTTAAGTAGACCTGGGTTTGAATCACAACTCTGCTGTCATCTTGGGCAAGAAACCTCACCATCTTCAGCTGCCGTTTCCTCATCTGTAACATAGAGAGGATGATGATTTCCTCAGATTGTTGTGAAGATTAGCTCGATGGCATGTAAAGTGCTTTGAACAGGGTAGGAACTCAGTAAACTAGGTTTCTTCCCCCACCCTCTCCTCAGAAATTTTGTGAGGATGAATCAGGTGAAAATCTAGTAAGTGTTTTTGAGTGCCTTAGATATGAAATGGCATTTGGCTATCTTTGATCTTTTTCCTGGGTTCTTGCAGAGCAAAAAACATGCCAACAAAGTGAAGAGATACCTAGCAATCCATGGAATGGAGACATTAAAGGGGGAAACGAAGAAGCTAGACTCAGATCAGGTAATCCAGAAGCCATGTTGAGACCGCTCACTTCCTGATGGAGCTGGCAGACAGATTGGTGCGGTGGAAAGAGCACAGGCTTTGAGTCACACTAACTTGGCTGCAAGTCCCAGCCCTGTCGTATGACTTGGGCAAGTTTTATTACTTCTCTGAACCTTTATTTCTTCCTCTCTAAAAATGAGGATGCTAATACCAACTATGTTGTAGGATTTTTCCAAACTAAAATGAGGGAAGGAAAAAGCACCCAACACAGAGCCTACCTCATAGTAGGGGCTCAGTAAATAGAGCCGTCATTATGCATTTCCACCCAGTGGTTTGTAGGAGTAGGACAAGAAGCTGCCCACTCACCACTCAAGGAGACAAAGCGGAAGGAAGCCAGGCTACTTGCTTTCTTGAGATCAAGGAAAAGAGCTGAGTTCAGAACTTGACTGTTTGAATAAACAAGTGGAAGAAACACCTTTCCAGATGCCTGCTCTGATAGAAATGTAAACACATTTGCTTTTTGGCTTAGAAATACTATGAGAATTATGCTGAAACAACTTCAGTCCTTCAGGGATACTATAATTTTTGTTTCATGAGAGGCTGTGCAAACGCCATGGGATAAGAAGTCAGCAGCATAGGACCCAATTCCAGCTCTGCAACTTACTTGTTAGGAGACTGGGTAAATCACTTAACATGTCTATAGTTCACCCATAAAATAGAGATAATAATTCCTACCTCTTAAGAATATCATAAGGTAAAACTCCAATTCCCAGTGAATCCTCAATGAATCAGAGTTTGCAGACTGTCTTCTACTGTAGTATCCTTGGGTTTGGAAGGGCCATGCTCAGCCTTTCTCCACTGCACTGGGCTCAGCCCTGATTGGCCTTCTCCCTATGATTTAGAATTCAGAAAGATAAGATCACTTCACCTCTTTGTATCTGGGTTCCTTCAACTCTTGAGGTGACCCAGTAGTTGAAATAAGATCACAGGCTCCTACCTTCCCCGCACCCCTCCGCCCCAATACAGAATTATCCAGCCCAAAATGTCAACAGTGCCAAGGTTTAAAAATGCTGTCTTCAAGTGAATAGTGTATTCAGAGATCAGGACTTCTCAAGAAAGAGCCTGGGAGCCCTTAATATAGGCTTGAAATAGATTGTTTTCTAGTAATCATAATCGACAACTGAAATCCAATGATCTACTTGTTCAGCAAACCCTGAGCATCTGCTGTGTGCCAGACTCCAGCAAGGTGCTAAAGATAGGAAACAAAGATGAGTCAAACAATCCATACCCAAATGTTAGACTTTAGTTCAAAGAAGAGCCTCCTTAGCTATGATGCTGTCAGTTTAGGATGACAGTTGGTATGATAAAGAGGTCTGTTTCATACACTCTGAAAGTACAAAGGGGGAACAAGATTAATTCTTCCTGGAATACTTACATAAAGTGGCTCAATGATTGTTTATTGAATGATTTTCTTGAATAACAGTCTCCCAGAAGAGGTAATATTTAATCTGGGCTTTGAAAGCTTAAGCAGACATATGCCAGGCAGGAAAGAAGGGAAGATCATCCTAGGCAGCAGGGAAACAGCCGAGAATAAAGTGGGGAATGGTGAGTAGGGCCTGGTATGAGATAGGGAGAAGAATCCAGAAAGGTAGGTTGGGGGTAGTGTGTGAAGGGGGCTTTGAATGCCCATTTTCCTGTGGGTAGTGGGGAACCATTGGAGATTTTCTGGCCGGACAGTGGCGTGATCAGACCTGTGTTCTTTCTTCCAACCAGAAGAGCAGCAGAAGCAAAGACAAGAACCAGTGCTGCCCCATCTGTAACATGACCTTTTCCTCCCCTGTCGTGGCCCAGTCGCACTACCTGGGGAAGACCCACGCAAAGAACTTAAAGCTGAAGCAGCAATCCACTAAGGTGGAAGGTACTGGTTTTCCTGAGTAGTGCTTTATTGGGACCCCTCCCGTCCCCAGGGCATTCATGCCAGGTGCTCCCAGAAATTCTCACTGGGGCCAAAGACTAGGAGAGATTGAATTGCTTTTTAGAGCTCTTCAAAATGTCAAGTAGACCCATCTTCATTGAAATGCGGCCTCAAGAGTTGTGCTCACCTAAACTCCCTTTCTTAAGTTACATCAGTTTTTCTCTGTAGAAGCTTCATAGCCTTGAGCTTTTGTTCTGACTAATATTATAACTCAAGAGTGCCAAAGTCCTCCAGGCACGCACACTGTGAGAGCATTCTAACCCCTACCTCTCCCACTTAGATTTTTTCCCTCCCAGCATCTACCTGCCTTTCTTACCATATGTTCCAAGTTGAAAGCTAAATCCTTGTCTTTTTTATGCACTCAGGTTATGCCCTGCTCACTTTAATCCTCAAAGCTGCCTGTTCTCCTCAAGACAGGGACTTGCCTTTCAAAGCTGAATACATCAGTGCTGCCACTAGTGCCCAACAAACTACGTTTGCCACTGCCATGAATTCATTCCCAGTGCAGTGACTTCTAAAATAGCCTCCTTTATCTTGTCTCCACTGGGGCCCTTGCTTTCATCTCATTAACTCCTGACTTTCTGGAATTTTTAACATCTGCTAACTGCAGTTAGTCAAGAGTGAAAGTTCTTTGATCTTTATTTCATTTTTTCTTGGTAATTTTTGCTTCTCTCTTATATTGGACCAAGAATTAGACTACACTATCTATAATATTTATTATCCTTTTTTATGTTACTATATTATGAAAATAAGACAATGTTTTAGAAGGTTTCGAAGACTGAGTAAAAAAATCACTCATACCCAAATATAGTTATTCGTGCTATGAAACAACAGAATATGGACTCCGCAGTCACAGATGCCCAGGTTTAAATCCCAGGGCTGCTATTTACCATCTCCATGACTTGACTTCTTCATACCTGAGTGTCTTCACCTATAAAATGTTGATAATTCGATCTACTTCCTAAGTTGTAAGGATAAAGTAATGTATATAAGGAACCTAGGACCTAATAGGTGCTCAGTAAATGACAGCTGCTATTGTTAGTATTATCACCCTCATCAAGATAGCCAATAAATGGACTCCCTCCATCAAATTCAGTAGTTGATCAGGTATCTACCACCTGGAGCATGTCATAGGCCTTGCTTCTGGTTTGTTCATTATTAAGTTATACTACTACTAATTGCTTTTGTTTAAAGTCTTTTGGTACCATTCATGGTACCAAAGATATTAAACATTAGGCCAAGAGAAACCAGCTTAAGAGCAGAACTTTATAAGTTTACTTACCTTAGTTTTATATGGACTCATCTTTCCATAAATGGGAAAATTCTCTGGAATATGCCTGGTCCCAAAGAGTCCATATTCAAAAGTCCATATTCTCCATATCCACTTTTGGCCTTTGCCACATGCACATATGTTCTAAGAAGCTGTAATCATCTTGCATGTACCCTGCTTTTACTTTTCATATAATTTTGTAGTTTAAGCACATTTTCATATTATTACATGAATTTATAGCTATTTCTGAAATTAAACATTTTTCTAATGTAAAAGTAATATAAGCATGTTATAGAAAATATGGAAAATATAGATAAATGGAAAGAAAAAATACCCATAATTTTACCATTCAGAGATAACCGCTGTTAACATTTTATAGTACTGTTTCTCCTGTAATCTTTTGTTATGTGTATGTGTGTATTTCTGTTTTATGTAAATCTAGATTAAATCCAAATATATGTGCACTTAAACAGAATATTTTAAATCAGCGGTCCCCAACCTTTTTGGCACCAGGGACCAGTGCTCCTATGAGAATCTAATGCCTGATGATCTGAGGCGGTGATGCTAGCACTGGGGAACTGCTACAAATACAGATGAAGCTTCCCTCACTCACCTGCCACTCACCTCCCACTATGTGGCCCGGTTCCTAACAGGCCATGGACCAGTAGCATCTGTAGCCCAGGGATTGGGGATCCCTGCTTTAAATAATCTTACTGTTTTTATAAAAACAATGCATACTCATTATGAATAATTCTAGTCCAAACAATGTAAAAGGTACAGAGGAAAATAGATTTATCACCCAGATTCTACTACCAAGAGAAAAACACTGTTAACATGTTAGTAACATTTCAAAATACCAGTACATACATACAGACTGTGTACGTATTTTTTAACAATGATAAAGTCATATTGTGTTTGTAATTTTCTTTTATACTCTTTTCAATATAACATTTGTATTTACTCATGTTATTAAAAACCTTTTCATAAACATTTTCAATGACCGTATAATATCCCATCAAACCACATTTAACCATTCCTCTAACATTTCCCCCCCTCTTTTTTGGTTTTTATAGATAACACTACAGCAGACATCCCAATAGAATACTCTTTCCATATTTATACTGTTTCCTGAGAGAAGACTTCCATAGCTCTCATTTTTATTGGATGTCCATTAAGCCAGGGGTCTCCAACTGCCAGGCCATGGACTGGTACTGGGCTGCACATCAGGAGGTGAACGGTGGACGAGCAAGCAAAGCTTAGTCTGTGTTTGCAGCTGTTTCCCAGCACTAGCATCACTCCCTCAGCTCCACCTCAGATCATCAGGCATTAAATTCTCAATAGGAGTGTGAACCCTGTTGTGAACTGCGCATGCGAGGGAGCTAGGTTGCATGCTCTTTATGAGAATCTAATGCCTGATGATCTGAAGTGGAGCTGAGGCAGTGGTGCTAGCACTGGGAAGCAGCTGCAAATACAGATTAACATTAGCAGAGAGGTTTGACTCTACAGAGACCATAATAAGTCAATTGCTTACAAACATATCAAAACCCTATCAGTGAGTGGCAAGTGGCAGGCTTCATAGTGGCAACTGAGTTGACATACTTCAATTGTACAGCTGCACCTGGTGGCAGGCTTTAAGTCAGAATCGAACACTTATGTTAGTCCGTGCGTGGCCCACCCATTATTTACCACTTTGGTCCACGCCTCTTTCCTGCACTGGGCACTTATCTCAGTCACAGTGTTGGTGAGCCCACAAGCTAATCCTAGCCAAAATGAGTAAAGAACAAACATCACTAGAAAGCTTATTTGAAAAGGGAGAAAGACCCAACGATGAGACAGCAGAAGACTCTAAAAATGCCAACAAAAAAGAAGCTACATTTAAAAGAAAATACCAAGAGTCCTACTTAAATTATTAAGTTCATTGCAACAAGTGATTCACGTTCTCCAAGCCCACTTTGTTAATATGTGGCAACTGGCTATCCAATGAAGCCATGAAACCTTCAAAACTGCTTCACCACATGGAGACCAAGCACCCTGCATTAAAAGACAAGCCTTCGGAGTTTTTCAAAAGAAAAAAATGTGAACACAAAGAACAGAAGCAATTATTGAAGGCCACTACTTCATCAAATGTGTCTGCACTGAGTATCATTCTTAGTAGCCAAGCACATTTCTAGAGCTAAGAAGCCCTTTACTATTGGTGAAGAGTTGATCCTGCCTGCTGCTAAGGACATTTGTCATGAAATTTTAGGAGAGGCTGCAGTTCAAATGGCATGTGTTCCTCTTTTGGCTAGCACTAAAACTAGACAAATTGATGAAATAGAGGATACTGAGGCACGATTGTTAGGATTAATGAGTCACCTTGGTATGTAGTCTAGGTTGACGAGTCTACTGATGTTGACAACAAAGCAACAATGCTTGTTTTTGTGCGATATATTTTTCAGGAGGATGTGCATGGGGTTATGTTATATGGGCTTTTGTTGCCAATCAACACCACAGGTGCAGAACTATTCAAGTCTTTGAATGATTGCATTATCAGGAAAACCAAATTTGTCATTTTGTATCGGTATTTGCACAGATGGAGTGGAATGGCTTCCTGGTTTCACTTAATGGGTCAAACAGGTCGCTTCTGAATATAAAACTATACACACTGTTATCCATAGAGAAATACTGGCTACCCAAAAAATGTCACCCGAACTTAATGTTTTGCTGGATGTAATTACAATTATCAACCACATTAAAGTACATCCTTTATCTCATATCTGTTCATGTAGCTCTGTGAGGAGATGGATGCAGAGCACATACATCTTCTCTTATACACAGAAGTGAGATGGCTTTCTAAAGATAGATCACTGGCCAGAGTTTCTGAATTACGAGAGCCGCTCCAGAGATTTCTTTTAGAAAAATAATCACTGGCGGCACATTTCATTGACACAGAATGGATTGCAAAACTTGCTTACTTATGTGACATAGTCAACCTGCTTAACCAACTCAATCTCTCACTTCAGAAGAGAACGACAACTGTGTTCAAGTCAACAGATAAAGTGGCTGCATTCAAAGCCAAACTGGAATTATGAGGGCAACAAGTGAACATTGGGATTTTTGATATGTTTCAAATGTTAGCAAAGATTTTGAAAGAGACTGAGTCAGGGCCTTCTTTCTCCCAGCTGGTGCATGATCACCTATCTCAACTTTCAAAAGAGTTTGAGCATTACTTCCCAACCACAAAAGACCCCTGAACTGGGAAGGAATGGATCTGTGACCCACTTGTGAATAAGCCAGGTAAATCAACTTTGTCTGTGCTAGAAGAGGATCAATTGCTTGAGATCACAAATGGCAGTGGCCTTAAAAGTATGTTTGAGACAACTTCAAATCTCCATATGTTCTGAGTTAAAGTCAAGGTGGAATGGAATAGCCTGACATTGCCACAAAAGCACTGAAAAGCCTGCTTTTTCCAACATCCTGTCTTTGTGAAGGGTTTTCTGCAGCAACAGCAACAGCAACCAAAGTGAGATTATGGAGTAGACTGAACATAAGCAACACACTTCGGGTGTCACAGTCTCCCATCAGCCCCGATGGGACCGTCTAGTTGCAGAAACAAGCTCAGGGCTCCCACTGATTCTGCATTATGGTGAGTTGTGTGATTATTTCATTATATGTTACAATGTAATAATAACAAAGTGCACAATAAATGTAATGCTCTTGAATCATCCTGAAACCATCCTCCCGCTCTAGTCTGTGGAAAAAATGTCTTCCACGAAACCAGTCCCTGTTGCCAAAAAGGTTGGGGACCACTGCATTAAGTGGTTCCTCTAACTTTACTTAACCATTTACCTCTGATGCTTCTCAGTATCTTTTGAAGAATGACCTTTATGTCTCTTAACAACTATTATTATCTCTTTCCTGATGTCAAAATCTACATTTATTGTAGAAAAGTTGGAAAATACTCAAAAGCATCCTTTTACTCTATGCTTTTGGTCTTTTTCCATGCATCGTCAGTATGTTTTCTGTTGTCGTTTTACAGAATTGAGGACATAAGAAACAGACTGCTGTATAACTTTTTAACTCGACACCACATGCTGAGTATTTTCTCATATTATTAAATATTCTGCACCATGTACATTACTTTTCGAGTGACTCACTGAAACAACGGCTAGGGAAAATCAATGGCCAGAGAAATTGAGGTTCCCTGTACTGGAAAATCACTGTGGGTAAAGCCAGCAAGTTTCTTTTGGCTTGCTAAAAATCCTCATAACTTCCCCCATTGAAGTGGTACAGAGATGATAGCATCTGAGTCATTGTGAGTGCTGCTGAGCCCTACCCCTCCGCCAGTGGCAGGGGTTCTAAGCCACTTTTAAAGCAGTGCTTACTAGGTTGACACCATTCAGGCCATGTGAAATCATTAGTGAGTCATGGCATCCACTCTATAAGACAGCAGCATGGCCTGCAGTCAACATGAGAACATCTATTGACCCACAGGAGGCTTCCACATCTGCCCGTACTGGGCTCTGATTAAAAGAATTTGTTGTCTGAAGTCAGAGATTTTTCTGAAGGTAGAAGCATGAACTGTAGCCTTTAGGTCTCTCTGCCACACTCTGGCAGCCTGGTGTAGCAAAGAGGGCATGGTCTTTAGGGTCACACAGACCTAGGTTCACTTACTAGCTTGGTGGTCTTGGGCAAGTCATTTCACCTATGAGCCTCAGTTTTTCCTCTATAATGTGATGAAATGATACCTACCTCATGGAGTAATTCTGAGGAGCAAAGGAAAAACTACATGTACAAAGCACATAACAAAATGTCAGTGTCATCCTCTTCTCTCCCCTGCTCAGCCCAGAAGGCAACGTAGCCCAAAGGCTTCCCAGTATGGTTACCTTTTCTAAATGACCCTCCAGGCCCTCAGGCCCACAGTTCCTACATCTGTGCGTTGGCTCCCAGCTCTCTAATGGGGTAGTGTGAGGATGAGAATAAAAAATCCAAATTTATTGTCCCTCTTGCTGTGACGTTCTGGGGAATTCTGAAAGATAAGAAAACTGCAAGCATGTGCATCTCTAGTCTGTTGTAACTTGGCAACTTGATAGCAGAAGTGCAGAGCCTCCTCAGCATATGAGAAAATCAGAATTCATCTGCATAAAGCAGTTAAACTGTTGAACAAAGTAGCTCCCCCAAATCTTCCCAGTTTCCCCAATTACAGAAGGCTCTTGCTGTGTGATTCACACTGGCAGTGCCACATCTGCAAGTGTGATTAACTAGTGACCAGCCTTCCTTTGCATTCAGCATACTCTGAAAGCATGGCACCTTCTGGGTTTTTTCATTGTTTCTATTTGAACTCTCTCGCTGCAGCTCTGTCGAAACGCCTTACAAACCCTTTCCTTGTGGCCTCCACCTTAGCCTTGCACCAGAATAGAGAGATGATAGACCCAGACAAGTTCTGCAGCCTCTGCCACGCGACTTTCAACGACCCTGTCATGGCTCAACAACATTATGTGGGCAAGAAACACAGGAAACAAGAGACCAAGCTCAAACTCATGGCACACTATGGGCGGCTGGCAGACCCTGCTGTCACTGACTCATCAGGTAAGGGAGCCCAGCTCACACCAGAGCTGGATCAGGGCTTGACCACTGGGGCTCCCCAGACCACCAAGGCTATGCTTTTCCTCGACTTAGGTCTCCTAAGGCAGGCATGGCCAGCACAAATGCCTGCAGAAGCAGGCAGGAAATTAACTAAGGGGAAAAGCCCGGAGGAGAGATGGTCAGCTGAAGAGTGCATGCCTCCTCTAGCCAGCTCTAGCCAGTTTCTTACCATATCTTTCAGCTTTTCAAAAGAATCTAGAAGCCCGATTTTAATAAGAATCCTTCTGATTTTTAAATGTGCAACTAAATGTTTAAAATGTTAACCCCCCTTTGAGTTAGTTAAACCTAACTGCAAGCCTGGAATGATGCAAGCCAGACTGGACCTAGGGCCACCAGTTTGCAACCTCTGATTTAAACTCCCTGTCATCCACATTCCTTGTGTGAAGACCTCAGCAGCCTCTTCCAAATTTTAGAGTGTCCTCAGGGTCCCTCTCCCAGCAGTTGAGGCTTGTGTCTCAGATATAGCATGGTGAAGGAGACCATTCTGACTTCGAATATCAGCTGCTGCCATAACCTCAAGATGGCTGTCAGCATCACAGGAGTGAGCAGTCACAAAAAGCCCTCCCCATCACAGTAACTGCTCACCACCTACAGTAAGGGATGGAGAGAGAAGAGAGATTATTATTTTCTTTCATTCAGCCAGTCAATGTTTATTGAGCACCTGCTATGTTCCCTCACCGGGAGACAGTAGTGACCAAGACTGAAAAAAATCCTTGTCTCGTGGAGCCTGCAGGAATGTTGGCTTTGGTCCTCCAAGGCTTCCTCCCTGGGCCTCAGAGGTGCAGCAGCAGACTGTCAACACTTGAGGCTCCTGTAACATCCAGGTGTAGACAGCTCAGCCTCAGGGAAGCTGCTGCTCAGTCATCAGTGCTCTTCCCACAATCCTGGAGAGGTGAACACCCAATGCCGTAGAGGTTCCGGACCATATATGGGCAAGAGGAGGGATCACGACACTCTAACGACTCTCCAAAGCGGCCATACAACACAGGCCATCCATGCTGACACAGATGAGAAGGGTGCCAACCAGTGACTACGAACAAGGGGGAGCTCTTGGAGCGGGGTGCCAAAGATTGCTCCTCCGATGCCATTGAAGGACCCCACTTCACAAACCTCTTCAAAATTGGAGAGGGATGCCTGATACAGGCAGTTCCCATGTGCAGGCAGCACCTTCCCCTTTAACAGCATCAATCCCATATGCCAAGGAATCAAGAAGCCTCAGAACTCTGCTTCACAACATTCTCCTTTTTTAGCCTGTGACCAGTAGGACCAACATAGCACTCAGCTGGCAGGACCAGGGTTCTTGCAGCCAACCGTTTCTTATTCAGCCCTGCCTGGTCTGTCCTCATTATGGCTTGTCCACTGGCAGGACTCAGGTACTGCATTGTTTTGGGCTGCTTATCTTAACTTCTGTCCATTCTGTTCTTTCATTTCAAGCCAAAGCCCTTTTGTATCCACCCTCCATTTGTCTAAGGCTACTTTACTTTCATAATCCTAGAACATAGCCTTGATTTTTTTTTTCCTGCTTAAGACGTCTGACTACTTTAAAGGTCAGCCAAAATCTTCCATGAAAACCTAGGCAGAGGGGCAGGGGTATCATGTGCCCCTTTGATATTAATATATACATTATAACTTAAACCTCACAGCAACCCTATAAACAGGCATGGTTTTCCCACTTCACTAATAACGACAGTGAGACTCAGAGTGACTTGCTCAAGGACATAACAGCTGATATGACCTAATATTGATAAATGACAACATCAGCATGTGTCCCTAGCTCTGTCTGACTCTAAAACTTGCACTCCTGCCTCCTGCTTCCAGCTCTGAAAGTGCATACAGGAGGCTTTTCAGGTACAGAACATCAACAGAGGCACTGAGCCCACTCCGACCCCACCTTACTCACAGTGGTAGGGCATTTACCTAGGTATGCAAGCAGTGATGTCAGCTGAAAGGGATTCTGCCATAGCAAAGGATCGAGATTTGTTAGCAGCTTGACTTTTCCCTGCTGGTGTCAGTCGAGGCTTGTTTGTTCATTCCTTCATTTGTTCTGTCATTCATCCTACACTTAACCACTGGCCGCTGCAGTCCAGGCCTTAGGCTAGATGCTCTCACAGGTAATTACCTAATTTAATCCTCACAGCCACTCTTATGCAAGTTTGATTATCCCCATATTGCAAATGAGGGCAGTGGAAGGGCATCATCGAAAGGATGAAGTGATTTGTCCTGGGTCCCACACTAGGTAGCAACTGCAGCCCAGCACTGAAACCTAGGTTAGTTCTGTGTTGGGCCCAGAGAATGATTTCCGTTGGGCTCCTGGCAAGTATCTCATGACAAATAAGTGTCAAATGTGAGATGACTTAGAGTGTCCAGATCTCTCCCACCAGGGGTAGATGTGGCATCTACCAAGCAGATCAAACAAGACTTGGCATTCGCTTTATATTCCAGGCTCACATTTCTCTCAGTTACCCAAGAATACCAAACTAAAACCTGCATCTCATTCAGGCAGCCAAATCCTTCCAAACTCCAGAGTGCTCAGAAGCCCCTCTGGGCTACTGGAATCCTCTGCTGCACCCCTTTACTTTTTCACCCTACTTTAGGTCTTACCTCCTACCCAGAACCAGTCCACTTTCTCTGCCCCATGCCGATCCCCAGGTTTCTTCAACCTCTGTGCACAGGGCAGGTTTTCAGGTCTTATAAAATTCATATGTAGTCAAGAAATATTTGTTAATCTCTTTCCTAACATATGCCAGGCATTGTATATGTGGTGGTAAACAAGAAAGGTATTGTCCAAGTTCTCATGGAGCTTAGAGTCTACAGAGAAGACAGGCATTGAGCAAATAACAAGTATGACAAGCTTTAGAACAAGAAACAAATGGGATATGGGGGAGCAGAGATCAAGGAAGGCTTCCCAGAGGGCAAGGGGGATAGTGATGCTCGGGTGATGAGCAACTGTGCATTCATGACTTTGTGGGTTATATTAAGGATTTGGGCCTTTATCGTAAGAGCTCTGGGAAGCCATTGACAGTTTAAGCACTATTATATCACTCTGGTTACAAAGTGGAGAACAGTTCGGATTAGGGAGGAAAGGTAATGGGGAAAGAACAGCAGTGAGGCTGTGGTAGTAATTCATACTGGAGAAGATCGGAGCTTGGATTAAGGTAATAGTGGAGGAGGCAGAAATAGATGCATTCAAGATGTATATAGGAAATAATATTGTCAGGACTCGTTCATCAAACGTGGGAAATGAAGGAAAGGGAACAGTCAAGGATGATGCCCAGACTTAGTCTTGAGCAGTTCAGTGGATAACCAGGTTTCATCAGCTTTGAGTTTAAGATGCCCGTGAGATATCCAAGTAGAAATGTTAAAGAGGCAGTTGGGTATATAGGTCAAGACTTTAAACAAGGGGTAGGAGTTAGAGATATTGCCATTTTGGTAAGTCAGAAACTTAAATATTTGTAGTTGCATATGTTTTAACCTAATAGGTAGTAATTAAAATCAGGAGAATGAATAAGACCCCTTAAAAAGTTTAGAGAGAAGAGCTGAGGGTCTGAGATTGAGTCTTCTGGAAATATGGAATGCCAGTATTAATGGTGGAGGTCAGATAAGAGTTAGCAAGAGACTGAGAAGGAGGCACCAGAGCACAAAAATCAAAAGTGCACATGCTGAAAGCCAAGGGTGGGAGACGTTAAAGAAGGCATGAGTCACCATTTCTGTCAGGTGCTGTTGAGAGGTCAGATATGATGAGACCTCATAAGCATCCATTTTGTCCATGAAATTTAGATACAAGGAAGCCACTGCAGGCCTTGGAAGGGGCGCACGTGTGTGTGTGTGTGTGTGTGTGTGTGTGTGTGTGTGCGCGCGCGCGCGCGTGCGCGCGCACGTGCGCACTGGGATAGGTTAAAAGCAATTGAAAGGCAAGGAAATAGAGAAGCAAGTGTAAACAGGCCTCTCAAAAGCCTTGGCAGTAAATGGAAGGAGATATACGTGCTTTTCCAAATAAACCAGATGTTTAAAAATCAGCTCTAGTGACTTACAGTCATAAAATCACACAGGGAAACCAGAATATCAAACATGTAAAACAAAAAGCAGATGAAAATTTATATGTGGATCCTCGACAGATCTCAGTTGTCCCAAATGACTATTTGAATCTAGCTTATAGATGAGCAAATAATCTACTGAGATCTTGTACTTTACAAGAGACATAGGAGAGTCCCGAGACATGTAGTACAGAGGGAAGGCCAGGGGCCTCATGAACTAGAGGACAAATCCCACCTCTGACCCTGAGTCAACCACTTAACCTCTCTGGGCCTATTTCCTGCTCTGAAAAATGGAAATAAGCACCTATCTTGCAGGGTTGTTGTAAGAATCCAAGAGCAGGTTCCTCTCAATGCCTTTACTGTCTCTCACAATCTTTTGCACTGTCACTCTCACTCTCTGCCTCTGAGAGGAGACCATACTCTGTCTATGGAGTGTTACCCCTTTTCTAATAAACTTTCCTTTTGACTCTATTAAAAAAAAAAAATCCAGGACCATAAAATCCTGGCATGGTGCCTGGTGCTTAATAGAGAATGAGAGTGGGCTCTTGTAATCTAAGCATTAGTGATTCTTACCCATGGGTGGTTGTCACTCCCACACCAGCCCCAGGTCCCACTGCTGATCTCAGGGGGCGGGTGGTTCTGCTAGTCCACTATGCGTCTCTTCCCTGTTAGTGCTGAACCATGATTTCTGGCCTTAATGTCTAAAAATGACCTGAATTCTGATTGCAATAATTTTCTCCTTAAGTGCATTAAAGGATGTGTCTTCCAGAAAATACCTGATGATACAAGGGAAATAAATGTAGTTGGGAATATCGGCTAGCTTATTGGAATAGATGAGACTGTTGGTGTTCTCAGTAGCTACAGCTGCCATGGAAAGCAACCCTTTGCCAGTGTGACTCATGGAGCTCATAAGAGTGAAATAATAATAGTGACAAAAGCTCACATTTGTTGAACGCTTACTCTATGCCAAGTGTTTTTATTTGAATCATTATAATACCGCATAAAGCTGATACTAATATTAACCTCATAGGCAAGAGAAGTCCCACTTTTAGAAATGAGGAAACCAGAGTCTCAGAGAAGTCCCACTTTTACAAATGAAGGAACCAAATCTCAAAGAGGTTAAGTAACTGGCCTGTGGTCTTACATGTAAGAAATGATAGAGCTGGAATTTGAACATAGGTGATCTCACTGCAGAGCTGTGAGACATTAGGATGGCGGATGATTCAAAAAGTATTGGAACCAGAAGAGCTCTTGAAGTCATGTTGAAGTTCATGGTCTATATCAGGCACTTGGTAAATAATAGCTGATCATTATTATAAGTATTATGATTATGAGTTGTGGTATAATTGGTTTTAGTTGAGAAAGCTGAGGATCAGAAAGGAGAGGCCTTTTGAGTCACGCTTCTCTTGCTCAGGCCCACTTCCACGTCTGGAAGTGTACTTTCCCTTCTAATAAAACTTTTCTTTTCTACTGTAAAAGAGAAAAAAAGAAAGAAGGAATTTAGCCAAGGTCATATGAAGGCAGAGCTAGGAATCCAGCCCCCATATCTTGGCTCCTGTTTTGAGTCACGCTTCTCTTGCTCAGGACCACTTCCACGTCTGGAAGTGTACTTTCCCTTCTAATAAAACTTTTCTTTTCTACTGTAAAAGAGAAAAAAAGAAAGGAGAAGGAATTTAGCCAAGGTCATATGAAGGCAGAGCTAGGAATCCAGCCCCCATATCTTGGCTCCTGACCATATCTCTGCTAGACCATGTGGAGAAAGGCCACTTTGTCACTGGAGCAGCCCTAGTAGTGAGACAGGGTATCTGTGAGCCCCCAGGTAGAAAGATAGGTTGATTTTCATAACGGGCATTCTCATTAATTACTGTTATTGCAAGCCTAAGGATATGGGCACCTTCCCAGAGATCTCTCAGCGAACAGCATCCTTAATGAGGCCACTTAGCATAGTCAAGGTGGAAAAGACAGTTAACCAAATGTCACCTCTTCTTTCAATCTCTTATTTACTCAACAGACAGCTGCTCTGGACCAGGCTCAACGCTGGGACTGGACACGGGGGTGAGGAGGTTCCCAACTCCAGGGAGCATAGAGGCACACAGCATGTGCCCCCTGAGCATCGAGGCTTCTGGGATTGTCATCAGGGCCAACCACCTGACCTCACTCCACCCCTCTGTCCTCAGAAGGGCATTTGCATGCACTTTCAAATGCATCAGTCCCCAGGTCCCTTATTGGATAACTAAGCATCTTGACTTCTATGTGTGTTTCAGCCGGGAAGGGCTACCCGTGCAAGACGTGTAAGATAGTGCTGAACTCCATAGAACAGTACCAAGCTCATGTCAGCGGCTTCAAACACAAGAACCAGTGAGTAATCATCCTTTGAAGTCATAAGTCTGCAGCAGGAGCGCAGGGCTTTTGAATCAGAACAAAGCCAAGTACTCCTTGGCTAAATGGGAGTCCTGACAGCTTTTTCTGTCAACAGAAGGTCAGTCAGCAGAAATAAGTGTCTCCTCTGTGTGTTTTTCTCCCATCAGCTTCTCAGCCTTTGGACCTCCTGGGCTGAGGTTTTGGTAGAGAAGCATAGGCGATTTCCTCCGTGGCCTCCTAATAGTACTTGGTTTTCCTCGCTTTTGGCAGTCTGACTAGGGAAGCCTGTTTCACTGACCTAAAGACTTTCGTATTCACTGCCATCAATTATGTGGCAAGAGCTCCCTCTACAGGCCATTATCAAATATGACCAGGTTCTTTCATTCATTGATCAAAGATTTATTGGACACCCTGAATGGTGACCAGGACAGACCCAGTTCCTGCTCTCAAGACCTTGCATTCTGATAGAATACAAAAATATAAGTAAACAACAAGTAATTACAAATTATGAGAAGTGCTTTGAAGGGAAGAGGTGAACAGAATTATCTATTCATGATAATCTTGAAAATGACTGTCATTCCTCAGTGCCTGTTCTGTTACAGGCCATATACCAAGCAAATTCTCTCGGGCAATCTTCAGACAACCCTGGGAAGAAGGGATCGTCATTCTTATTTCACAGATACAGGCAACCACCATTAAAACTGAACCTGTGCTGTGAGGCAGAGCCATAATTCAGACAGGCTTGGCTGGCTCACAGCATCCTCCTCCAGGGCATCATGCTAACAAGGAGGTTGTGGCACCATGTGATATGAAGAGGCTAGGACCCAGCCGGGGAGGGCCCATGTGGTTCTGTCTCTTTCTCTGAGAAGGCAATTGTCTAGTGTGGGCAGTGCCACAACATAATCTTCTGAGATAGGAATTATCCCCATTTTACAGATGAGGAAACTGAGTTTCAAGCAGGCAAGGGTGCCAAAATGATTGCTTTGATTTTGGTAGTTGGTTCTGCATTATTCACAGAGCCAAATGAATTAAAGGTGGTAGAAGTAGAGTGTTAGAGTCACAAATGTCCTTCGTCCTCTGTGCTCTGCCTGAGTCTCCTCCCTGCACTGCAGCGGGCCTTCCTCTTTATTTGTAGATTCTTTCACAGAGAGAGCTCTCGAGATTTCTCTTAGATACAAACTTGAGACAAGCCCCAGCAACCTGGCCTGGGGCTCACTCCCAGTTCAGCATACCTTCAGCTATGGCACCTTGACTGGTGGCAACTTCACAAACAGTCTGGTGCCAGCCAGAGCCCTGTCTTGGGGCGACCCAGACTTGCAAATGCTAGTGGTATTTCCTTTTCTTCCTGTACTTTCCAGCTATGTCACCTTGGGCGAGTCAGTAAACCTCTCTGAGCCTCCAGTTCCTCTTCTATGAGATAATAGCTACAATTTGTTGAACATCTAATTTAATCTTCATTTGATTCACACTAGCAGCTCAGATTTAGGACCCCCCTTTTCCAACCCAAGGAAACCTAATGTCGGGTAGATTAAGTGACTTGCCCAAGATCACGTAGTTATTTGGAGTTAGACCCGGGACCCAAGCCTCTGTGACTCCAAGGCCCATTCATTTTGTTCTGCCACTTCCAAATGGAGCTCATTATTCTCACCTTATGAGATGATGCGAGAGTTAGAGATGATATATTTGAAGTGCTAATCCCAAGGAGAGCTATTAGAGATGAGCTTTTATTCATGCAACAAATGTTTATTGAGCACCTATTGTATGCCCGTCAGGCCTTGATCAAGTCACTGGGCTGCAGTAAAAACCAAGACTAATGCTGCTCCCTGATCCTTTAGCAGATCCTAAACAAATCCATGAACAAACAAGACAATATCAGGTGGTGCTAGGTGCCCAGAGAGTGACTAGAGAGACACTGTAGATTTGGTGTGAGAGGTACAGTGGTCATTCTGTACCATTCAGGTCATACAGGGCCCCGTAGGCAGAATAAACAGTTCAGTTTCGTGGAAAGACATAGCTTCAGTCCTGGATCTCCCACACTTATTGTGGACAGGTCACTTACATTTTCTGAACTTTAGTTTCCTCATTTGTAAAATGGGGGTGCTGTTCCCCGCACCTTGCAAAATTGCCATGAGGATGAAATAGGATGCTGGAAGGAAAGCTCAGCACTGTGCCTAACATGCAGTGGCCCTCAGTAAAAGAGAGCTGTCCTGCTTATCACTCCGAGGCCCTGGAAAAGCTGTACTACCATTAGAATAAGCTACCTGGAGTGCCATTACAACCACCACACACTGACCCTGTGCCTTTGTTCCTTCTCAAATTACAGGTCACCAAAAACAATGGTGTCACCCCTGGGCCAGATTCCAATGCAAAGACAACCCATTCAGAAAGACTCGACTGCCTTGGAAGACTAGAGGTGTTTCTGTTCAGCACCCCAGGTTGAAATAGCCATGAGCCAGCCTCCCATGACCATGACCAGGGTCAGCCCTCGGCTCCTTCTTCCTCCTCTCTTACATTGGCCTGAAGCAGGAGTGGGCCACAGGCATCCTCTGATCAGTCCAGACAGATCTCCTTTGGATGGGCCCTGTAGGTCAGGACAAAGGGAGTGGGGATCTGGGGAGGACTTGATGTCTCATAGGGTGATAGTTTAAAGGATGGCCTTTCCCCTTCCCCAGCCCTACTAGGCCATGTGTCAGTGAGGCTCTGGGCCTGTCTCCCATCCAAGTCAGTTTTAGACAAGTCCCTGCAGCTAAAGGACTGAGCTCCCCGGGCTCGAGGCAGCTCCAGTGAAACCTGGCGCTTTCCCACCAGACTCTGGCCTAGGCAGGAAAGGGCAGAGGGAAGTAGCTGCCACATGGAAGCTTAGAGCTAATGTGACACTCCCCCTCACCCAGAAAAGTGCAAGCTTTCCTGAGCCTGGGACTTGATGCTGGCCAGTTGTACAGGTTTCTGCCCACTGTGAAGTTTCCTCCTGGAGCAGTGTCAGCCCCAGCAGAGCATTGCTGTCCCTCCTTCCCCTTCTCCACAGTTCCTGAATGGTGCTAAGGACCTGCAGCAACTGGAGACAAGCTAGAGCTGAAGGAGGCCTCAGTACCCAGTGAGATCACAGAAGGCTCCAGTTGGGGCCTTTCCCTTCCTCTGTCAGAGGAGCTCTGACCTGGGGACTTGTGGGAAAGTCCCCACATGCAAGTTTCTTTGATGGCTCGCTGCCCTTATAGGCAAACTGCCTTGTGTCAGCCAGCCCGGAGGCTCTTTGCTGCCCTTTGGCCCCGCTGGCTCTCCTTCCCCTGTGCAGCAGACCACCGCCCAGGTTGCTATGGTGCTAGCCATCTCTCATCACCTACCGGGAGGCTCCTGGGTGCCCACGAGCAGAACGGGCCCCAGGAAAGAAAGGAGGGCTGGCGCAAGTTGCCGCAGTGAGCAATCAGATGCTCCCCAGGCCCAAACCTGGGTTTCCCCAACCGCCTGGTACTTCACTGGGAGCGGGCTTGTAGCTTTCAAGCAGGAATTCTAGGGAGTGGCACCATCAGAGGCCCCTCTTTGTTGCCTCAAAGGAGCCCCTAGCTGCTCTCATGGCCTCTTCCTCCCACTCGCTACCCCTCTCCACCCCTCGCCTGTGAAATGCCTTTAGTATCGTATGTGGGTGTGTGGGTGTGTGCTTATGCTCTGTCTCTTGGTCACTGAAGCATCTAAATAAAGAATTCTCCTATGAGCCTGACTACAACTTAACAGACCTGGGATTTGGAGCTGTATTGCCATTGGATGTAGTATGTATGTCTTTATCCTTCACCCAGGATCCTAAGTATTGTTCTTAGGAGTCGGGACAGAGAGAGACATCCAAATAGCTTGGCAGCCCTGTGGGAGCCTTCCCAGATACCCTAAACTCAATACAACCTCATCTGCTCATCCATCTCCTCCTGTGATGGGGGGCCTCATGGGGATCTTTGGAAGGTTTAAGCTAGTAATCTACTTGCTTCGAGAGGATCATTCTGGCCACTATGTATATAAAGAATACTGGGGAGCAGGAAAGGAGACCGACAAAGAGGCCAAAATGAAGGCTGTGTCTCATATGGCTCTGTCTGCACTAACCTCTTCAGGGCAGAGACCTAGACTTGGTCGTTCCCACTTCCTTAGTGTACAGAGTGGTGTGTCATGGGTGTTTGCGGAATGAATGCATGAATGAAGATGCATAAGGCCTTTTCTCTCTCAGTTTTTACACAGAGATGGGTTTGTTCCATGGAACTTATCATAGGCCTGGTAATTCTTGGAAGAAACTTTTTCATGGCCCAAAAACGAGCTGGGAAGTGAGAGTATGATGGCCTCAGGAGTCCTTTGTCCAGGCTTTGTTTCAGACAGCCAGATCTGAGGAAGGTGCCTGGGCAGCCTCAGCTCCCATTCTTCACTCAGTAAACTGCTCCTGGCCAGCCGGGAAAGACCCTACAGAATCGGCCCCCACGGTGGGTTCTGGCACTCAGCTTCCAGAGCCCAGACTGCTTAGTAGTTTCTTCAGAGCCCTTCTCCCTGACACATGTCAGAATCAGCCCCATCTATCAGACAAGGAAGCGAAGAGCAAAGGGGCAGGTGGGCTGTCATCCCATGCCATATCCTTGCCCTGCAGCACCTCTCTCTACATTCAGGAGTCCCTGCCGGCTATGTGCCCAGCCTTGTTGGCATGGGGACACAGGATACAGATGAGCACTTTTCCTTGGGGAACTCACACACAGTTGAAGACCATGATGGCGGTGGTCAGAGGGTCATACTGGGCACTGTGGGAATGCCTAGGATGCAGGCACTAACTCAGCCAAGGGTATGAAAAGCTGGCGAAGCTGAAAAACTAGCATTTGATTTGCATAACCTTTTGGACTAAGTGATGATACTCTTGTTTTATAGAAAATAAACAGGCTCAAAGGGGTGCAGGGATTTACCCAAGGCCTTACCACTAAGAAGCAGCAAAATGGGGAGTGGAACCCAGTTCTCTAGATTCCTATTCCAGAACCCTTTTCAAACAAGGACCAGGGTCCTTTCCACATGAACCCTGGACCTGCCTCACCCACCTGGCAGGGCCGTGGTCTCACAGAGCAAGCAGCCGCTCAGGGCAGGGGTAATAGCAGCACTCACAACACACTTCAGACAAGTCTCAATGGTGATTTTATATTCCAAGCCCCCTCTTACCTCTCATCATTTTACCCAAGATTCGTAGTGTATTAGACTTGAGTTATAACTGTAAGAAACTGACAGTTGTTACCTAAAAAGAAATTGATTCAGCTAATGAAAATTTTTGGTACAGAGGAGGCTAGATTTAAATTCTGACAAAGTGTCATCAGGAAGAATTTAATCTCGCTGTGCTTTTTTCTGTGTGGCCTCTTCCTCGAGCAGACTCTCCAAAAGGTGACGAGGTGGCCACTGGCAGCTCCAAGCTTATATCCTGATAGATTGGCAACTTCAGTGGAAAGAACATCTTTCTACTAATTCCAACAAAAAATTCTGAGATTGACTCATTATCCAGCTTGGTCCTGTTCCCATTCCCTAAACCAATCACTGTGGCTATGGGAAATGGTGCTGTGATTTGGGGCCTGTAAAGATGTGAGTTCCACCTAAAACATTGACCTGCAGAAGGAGAGATGTGTCCCTAAGAGGAAAAAGGGTGGGGCTCCCTCCAGACTGAAGGAGGAGGATGGATACAGGTGGGCAAAACATAACTGTTGTCAGTCATACCCAGAAATTGTCTTTAACTATTTTTTTCCTAACTTTTTGAGATACAGCATACATTTAGTAATGTGTGCCAATTTTTAGAGTCTGGTTTGATGAATCCTCATATGTGTATACATCTGGGCAGTCACCCTCCAGATCAACATACAGAACATTGCCAGCTCCCTAGAAGTTTCCTTCGTTCTCCTTCCTAGTCAGTATCCCCCAGAAGGAAACACTAATTTGACCTCTATGACCATAGTTTAGTTTTGCTTGCTCTTGAATTTTATAAAAATATACATCTTCTTTTGCTCAATATTGTCTGAGGTTCATCCATGTTATGGTGTGTATCAGAAGTTTATTTTTTCATGCTGTGTAGTAGCCCATTATATGACTATCCCACAATTTTGCCATTCTACTGTTGACAGACAATTGGGTTGTTTCTAGTTTTGACTATTACAAATAAAGCTGTTGTTAAAAGTTTTGTATGTGTCATTTGGCGCACATGTGCACCCGTGTACCCTGGAGCGGAATTGCCACATCATAGAGTAGGTGTATATAGCTTGTCTAGATACTGCCACGTGGGTTTCCAGAGTGGTTCTACCAACTTATGCTCCCACCTGCAATGAAAGTGAGAGAGTTTCACCTGCCTCACATCCTTGTCAGCACTTGCTATTGTCGGTCTTTCTAATTTGGGCCATTCTGGTGGCACCCAGGAATTTGAGTTCATAGCAGGGCCCCTCTTACTTTCTTCACCCCTGAGCTCAGGTTTGAATTTCTCTAGCCTGGAATGGTCTCTGATGTCAGTGCCCAGGACCCATGATACAATTCAGCAGGTAAACATCAGAGGGACCCCCTGCCCATGGCTGCGGAAGCCAAGAGAAGTCTCACAGAGGCAGTGAGAGAGGCAGTCTAGTGCAGGAGCAAAGAACACAGACTCTGGAGTCGGGCAGCCAGGGTTCAGATCCCAGCTCTGCCACTGTGGGGCTATTAGTTGCCCTGTACCTCAGAGTGAGACACTGGTACCTACCCTATAGGGTTATCATGGGACTTAAAAGAATAGCTACCTAGGTAAGGATTACAGTGCCTGACATATGATAGATGCTGTGTAAGTCATGACTGCTGCTGTTTCCATTACTGGCCCGAAGTAAGCTCTGGGTCTCCCTGGGAAGGTGAGTCCACAGGTAGATGGCATCTGCCACAGCCCTCTGTATTAAGACTCAATGATTTATGAAATGCTGGAAACTTAATTCAATCTGATTGAGGTGGGGGGAAGGCAACATATTGGCCACAGGTGGCTCTTCCTTGGGCTCCCACAAGAAGTCACCTTCTACTGCTAGGGCACTTTGGTTTATTCCAGGTACCACAGGCTCTACAGCCAAGGACACCCGAGGAGAAAACTAAAGGAATCATGCATATAAAGCTCGTAGTCCAGAACCAGATGCAAAGCAAATGTTGGGGTGTAACAACTGTCAGTGCAGACACAAAGCTGTGCACATATCCATATAAGCAGCCATAAAGAGCATATGGGACACTGGTCTGGGATTCAGGGTCCCTGGGCATTGGTCTGACCTGCCACCAACTTCATGTGACGTGAAGCCTTGATACTGTCTGAGAAGTGGATGTTAGAAGAAATCACAGTTCCCAGCCAGAGCCCAGAAGAGGTAGAGATGGACAATTAGGGGTCCTTCTCAGAGCAGGTCAAGAACAGATCCTTCCTTCTCAGCGGCCCCTGCCAGATGAGCTGCTCTCACCCCAATCAAACCTTCTGCCAGGTGGTCACTAGCGTCAAATACAACTTCTCCCTCTGACCATCTGCCCACCTAACAACCTCACCCACTTTGTCAAGCCCACAGTACAGAGAGGGCAGACACATCCCTGTCCTGGCACTACCTGCTTCATCTGTCCAGGAACTTCAAAACATGGAAAAAAACCTTTCGGTCCTGTAAATGTGACAGTGCTACAGCGCGAAGACCCCAACAGCCACTAGGTGGAGAACGCTCTCCTCTTTTGCTGGGCAAAGTAGACCAGCGCTAGGACCTTGCAGTTTGATTTAATGCAGAAGAGAATAGGGTGACTTATTTCTGAGTCCCAAAGGCCACCTGCCCCTTTCTCAGAATATTTCCCTCTGGAGCAACCAACCTCTGTTTGAGGGCTTTAATACAGTCACCTTCCTGGGAGTACACATAATATCTGGTCTACGCGTCAGCATTTCTGTAACTCTTCCATTGGATAATATCTCTGCTCCATTCTTAGACCCTGTGGTTCTGAGAGACTGACCCCGCACCCTGATTCCAGGGGAAACTGTGACCCAGGACCAAGAAATCAGAATCATAAGTCTGGAGCTGTCAGTAGCTACCTTTGCTAGCACATAAAGACAGTCTGGTTAAGCCAACTCAGAGGAAAAGAGGGCTAAGAAGAGACTAATTTCTGATGAGCACCTGGATCCAACCATACTGAAGGTAATTAATTCTCTCAGGACTTTTTAGTTATGAGTCAATAAATTCCCTTTTTCCTTAACTCAGTTTAATTGGATTTCTATCACAATCAAGAGTTCTGCCCAATACTTGCTCCAGCTCCTCATCAACCTGGAGACCTCCATTCATCTTGAAAAGATCACTGACCCCCAAGGCTGAGTCAGCTGCCTTTCCATGCTCCCAGATGCCCTGTACTCCTCAGGCATTGCCTGTAATATACTGTATTATGATCTGTTTCATTTCCTGTCTCCTTTTCTAGACTAGAAACTCTTTGAGGGCAGGACCTGGGTCTTATTCATCATACTAGGTCCCTGGTGCCCCGTATAGAACTGTGCCTGTTTTAATAACCAGTTGATGATGGAGTAAATTCATGAATAAATGAATAAAAGTGGGTGTGAGCTGGTAGGAGCTGAGCCTCTAGTGGTTATCAAGGTCAAAGGAACCGGGTTGCTAGGATAGGAAAAGAGTTAGTCAGGAGATCTAGAAGAAATGGGTTGTGGGGTCTAGTCATTTTAATAATGGTCTCTCATGAATCTTTGTCTCCCTATGTCTGTGACTGTGTCACTCCAGCCATCAAGATGAGGAGTCCCTTGAATCTGGGCTGGCCTGAGACTTGCTTCGATCAGAAAATGCAGTGATATGACATGTACAACTTCCAAGTCTCTGACATGGGCCTTGCAGCTTCCACTCCTGCCTCTGTGAAAGGAAATGCAAGCTAACCACGTGGAGATGAGAGACCACGTGACGAGAGAGGCCAGCAGCCAGCTCCATACTTGTGAAGGAGGCCATCTTTGACCCTCCAGCACAGTAGAGCCACCAGCATAAGTGGCCTCAAGAGAGACCAGCAGAAGAACTGTCTAGCCCAGCCCAGTTAATCTAAAGAATCATGATAATAAAGTGTTTGTCAATGTAAGAAACATCCCAACCCGTAGAGAGTTTATTTGAGCCAAACTGACAATTGCCTGAAGAGCAAAATTTTAAATGCTCCAGAGAATTACTTTTGCAGTTTCTTTTATGCATCTGAGATTAAGGAGTTGAGGGGCGGGGGAGAGGTAAAAAAGATTACATGAAGATGAGAGAAAGCAAGGCAGGGACCAGATTACAGGATAGTTAAAATTATGTGCCCCCTTGGGGTGGTTACACCTTCCAGGGATGTCACTTCTGCCATTTCAAGTGTGTGTTAACCTAGATGCACAAGAACAATGGGCAGAGCTGGCTTAAAAATCCTTTCACTGAAGAAGTGATAGATCCAAGTCATGACCATCCACCATGACTTGCCCAGTTAAGGATTCATGGTTTATTACAGCATCCCTTTTTCATCCACATGTTTTAAATCACTAAGTTTTGGGATGGTTTATTATGCAACAAAGGCCCCCAGAATAACCAAGTATAGTAGCCATACCTTGTTTTTGGCCTCCTGGTATCCATTTACCCTTCTTCCTAAAATAGAATTTCCTGGAGGAGCCCCCCCCTCAGCTCATGTGCTCTGAGTGTGGATGCCCTCCACCCTACGGTTTCTGCTAGAATGGTTGGGAAGGAACTGCTAAATGGGGAGGTTTGAACCAGAACTGTTGGGTATCCTTCTTTGTCACCTCTTGGGAAGCATCTGCTGGAGAATGGAGTCATAGGAAGGAAAGTAGAAGAGAGAATGAGTCTTGATCCTGCCATTCCTGAAGACTTTGCTATCCCTTGTCCTTTAAAATTGTGTAAGCCAAAACATTTGCTATTTTGCCTAAGCCTATTTGAGTTGAGATCTCTGTTACTAGCGACTGCGTGAGAATGTTCCTTGAGGGTGAGGAAGTTTGACAAAGCTGAGCAAGTTCCAGGCAGAGGATTATTAGAGTAGCACAAAGGTCTCTAGAGAGTGTGGGAAAGGGAATTTATTTTTCTTCAGTCTCTACCATATGCTGGGGCGCTAGAATAAGACACAACCTTCGTCCTAGAGGACCTCATAGGTACAAATGACTCATTGCAATTGTGATAAAGTGCTGCAAGGGAAAACGCCGCTGCGGCAGAGCATGTAATAGGAGAACTGAGCGTGGGGTGGGGAGCGGCAAGGAAGGTCCCCCTGAGGAAGCACATGCAAACTGAGAGGTGAAGTCTGAATAGAAATTAGTCCTGGGGTGGGAGGGATGGAAGGGAGGAGAATGTTCCAGGCAGAGGGAACAGCATGTGCCAAGGTCCTGAGGCAAGAAGATGCTTCTCAAATTGAAGGGGAGTGAATGTATCACTGGGTAAAGAGGGGGACTAGCAGGAGCCAGATCCCTCAGGATATATTAAAATTTTCAGCAGAAACAACAGAAACAAACTCCAACTGGTTTAAGTTCTCAGAACTTCCAAGAGCACTAAAGAACTGGGCTGGGGCCACATAACCAGCATCACAGAACGGGTTCAGAAAGGAAACCATTGTCTCCACCAACTCCAGGCACTGGACACTGCTGCCTGTGCCACTAGCCCAGCCAGCCTAGACATTGGACAAGATCTCACAGCTCCGTGCCCAGCAGCTCAGTCTTGTTACAACAAGACTGAGTCTTGTCTTGTCTTGCTCCCATCGGGGACCATTTCTCCTGGACCTCTCAAGCCCCACATCTGGGCATCACTGGTTTGCTGGAGTCCATGCTGTGAATTGACAGAAACTAGGCCTCAGTTGGAAGAGAAACTGGGGGAATCGGTGGCATTTTTAGCTTGTCATAAGAGGTGAACTCTGCCACATAAAGTGGGGATATTCCCTAAACCTAGCAAAAGGGTTCAGATGACAAACACCAGGGTAAGATCTGGTCTTGTGGTGGTTCTAAAATATGTCCACAAAATCTCTATATTTCTCTCCTCAAGAGGTCAAGTTTAATCTCCTCTCCCTCCGCCCCACTCCCTGCCCCCATGTGGGCTGTAATTAGTGTGAACATAAAAAGGGACATACAGAAAGTAACCTCACAGGGTGATCTGATCATAAATTCCTAACAGGTCCCTCAGGGCAGGTCCTGGTGGGTTGTCACGCCCCAGGCATATAACTTCTTTACTAAAAGGCAAACTCTGTCCATTGTTTCTGTACTTCTAGGTTAACACACCTTTGAAATGTCCCCTTTCATTCCCCTCCTTCTAATACACGACCACCCTCAAAAGAGCACATAATCTTTTTAACGATCCTGTAATCTGATCCCTGCTTTGCTTTTGTCCACCTTCATGTAATTCTTCCTTACTTGCCCTCCTTAATCTCAAATGCATAAAAGAAACTGCAAACTATTATTCTCCAAAACATTTTTCTCAGTCCATTGAAATCTTGCTTCTAGAAGTATCCTCTGTTTGTGCCAAATAAGTTTTTGTAAAAATTCTCTACAGGTTTAGACGTTCTTATCTCACAATTAGGATAAGGTAGAAATGATGGAGTGTGACTTCTGAGAGTTAAGTCATAAATGACATTGCAGTGTCAGTCTTTCCTGGATCACGGGCTCAGAGGGAAACCAGCTGACATGTCACGAAGACACTCAAGCAGCCTGTGGAGAGGCCCTCATGGAGAGAATCGGAGGCCTTCTGCCAGCAGCCAGCCAAATATTTGTTATTTTAAGTTTTGGGGTCATTTGTTATGCAGTAATTGATATCTAATACAGATCTTTAAACTAAAAGCAATGGAAAGCCACAAAAGGTTTTAAACAGATAGAAGCAATGGCATGATGAACTTGCTGACATGTAAACAAAGAAGTGCTATGGCCTAGGAGCCAATAGAGGATGGTGGAAACACGAAGAAGGGGGGAGTAGTTTCTACTGGAGAGTATGTCTTTTAGGAGTCTTTTATTTCTAGAGTCAAAAAATGAAGTCAAATTTGTTTAAGAAAAAATTATTCGCTCCCATAAACGAAATGTTAAAAGAAGTAATGGCTTCAGGCATGGCTGGATCCAGACACATTCCATCTCTTGGCTCTTGTGTTTCCTCTCTTGGCTCCTTTCACAGGCAGGCTTTCTCAAGCAGCTCCAGGCTTCCATATTCATATCTCAGTGTCAGTTTCCCATTTGTTCCAATAAAAGGCCCCGACTGGGTCTCATTAGCCCTACTTGCATCATATGCTTATCACTGACTCAATCACTGTAGCCCGGGGGTAGAATATTCTCATTAGCCAGGTCCAGGGGCACATGCCCAACACAGGAGCCAGGGAGAATTGTTGGCTCCACCCTAACCCTTGTGAATAGGAAAAAGGGTGCTGTAATAAACCATAAATTCCTAACTGGGCAGGTCATGGTGGGTGGTCATGACCTGGACCTATCACTTCTTCAGTGAAAGGATTTTTAAGCCCACCTTGCCCATTGTTCTTGTGCATCTAGGTTAACACACACTTGAAATGGCAGAAGTAATACTCCTGGAAGGCATAACCACCCTTAAGAGGGCACATAATCTTAACTACCCTGTAATAAAATCCCCACCTTGCTTTCTTCTACCTTCATTGAACTCTTTCTTATATTCCGTCCTGAATCTCAAATACATAAAAGAAACTGCAAAACTGTTATTCTCAAGAGCATTTGGGATCTTGCTCCCCAGCATATGTTGTCGTCTTGGCTCAAATAAACTCATAAAAATTCTCTACAGGTTTGGACATTTCTTGCCCTGACACCCACTATGGACCAGGAACAGGAGAGAGTCAGGACAGCAAAGTAAATTGAGGAGCTGTTTCCAGAACGAGAGAAAAAGGATTTAGTCGTCCAGTTCAGGATGGTCAGGAAGGGTCTTAGAGAAGGAACACCTGAGAAGAGTCCAGAAAGCTGAATGGCAGGCAGCCAGCAGGGTGACTAGAGGTGAGGGAAGAAGGACCCTCCCAGCAACAAGGGCATCAAGTACAAAGACACCAGGGTGAGAGCAATCAAAACGTTCAGGAGGACCTGCCTGGGGCCCAGT